>NW_016107568.1:1166774-1171796 GCF_001604975.1 Cebus imitator
GAACCTGGAAACCATCATTCTCAGCAAACTGACAGAAGAGCAGAAGATCAAACACTGCATGTTCTCACTCACAGGTGGGTGTTGAACAATGAGAACACATGGACACAGGGAGGGGAGCACTACACACTGGGGTCTGTTGGGGGTAAATAGGGGAGGGATGGTGGGGGGTGGGGAGTTGGTAGGTGATGTAGGTGATGGGGAGGAAGGCAGCAAATCACACTGCCACGTGTGTACCTATGCAACAATCTTGCATGTTCTTCACATATACCCCAAAACCTAAAATGCAATAAAATAAGTAAATGAAAAAAGAAAAAAAAAGAATGCTTGTCTCCATTTTATATATGGGAAAACTAAAGCTTTAGAGCAGTTAATGACTTCTTCACATCTGCATAGTCACAAAATTTGTGAGTTGTAAATTGAGGATTCAAATCCAAATCATTTTTCTGACTTGAGAGAGATTCCCTCCTTGACCAAATTTTGGTTAGGCTCCTCTGAGCCCTTTTCTTGACTATGACTCAACCTTGACCTTCCATGTCTGTCTTTGCTGAGCCCAGTTTTAGTAGGAATCTTGCCAAGTCAGTTTAATGAGAATTTCCCACCGTTGATATCTAATCAAATTCCTTACCCTTTTATATATTTATTATTTTTAACCTCCTCCCTCGCCCTCAATATCTAAGTCCTTGTGTCTAAATCCTTGGCCAGTCTTTAGCAAGAATTCTTTCATGCCAGTTTAGGAAGAATCACCCTACCTTCGTTATCACTTCTTAGTAATTTTCAATCCACTGACCTCCCTCACTCTGCTCATTGCTTATAAATCTTCACTTGTTTTTGCCATATTTTGAGTTGAGCTCAATCAACTCAACTTTTTCTTCTATTGCAAGAGTTTTAAATGAAATCTGTCTTCCTGTCTTTACTAATTGTCTGGTGAATAATTTTTCTTTAACATAACAGGCTCCAGAGGTTTTTCCACTGTACCACTCCGAGAAATCAGAATCTACTTTGGCTTACTAGAATTTTAGTGTTTATATAAGGCTTAAACAGTTTGTTGAGTAGCCTGACTACCTAATCCTCATCTCATCCCTTATAAAAAGAGAAGAGTCAGGCCCTTTTAAGTACTCCTCTTTAGCACTCTGGGACGTCTGGACCTTGCTATTGACACACAGGACTCTTGTTAAAGTATAGAGTTACAATCATTGTTCAGAGCATATTTTAGTATCACAGAAAAACTGATCATTAGAGCTTCACAGGACTTTAGAAATAAATTAGTCTAATTCTTCTTACTTTAGGGGTGACTAGAGAAGGACCTTTATTTTTTGAGAATCATAGTTTGAATTGGTGAAAGAAATAAATTTTTTTTTTTTGAAATGGAGTCTCGCTCTGTAGCCCAAGCTGGAGTGCAATGGCGAGATCTCAGCTTACTGCAAGTTCCACTTCCCAGGTTCAAGTGATTCTCCTGCCTCAGCCTCTTGAGTAGCTGGGATTACAGGTGCCCGCCACTATACCTGGCTAATTTTTGTATTTTTAGTAGAGACAGGATTTTGCCATGTTAATCAGGCTGGTCTCGAACACCTGACCTCAGGTGATTCGCCTGCCTTGGCCTCCCAAAGTGCTGGGATTACAGATGTGAGCCACCACGCCCGGCCACGATAGAGAACTTTAACCAGGTTTATTGACTCAAACTCCAGGGATATTCTACTATTGCTATATGATAGCAATTTACTATATTAATATTGCTTTTTCCCAAATCAGAAATTTAGTCATGGGAGGACAAACTTCTTTCAGTAAGAATAGCTGGATGATCCAGGTGCAGTGGCTAATGTCTGTAATCCCAGCAATTTGGGAGTTCAAGGCAGGGAAATTGCTTGAGCTGAGGAGTTTGAGACCAGCCAGGGCAACATAGGAAGACCCCATCTCAATAACAACAACAAATTAAAAAAAAATTAGCCAGGCACGGTGCTGTGCACCTGCAGTCCCAGCTACTCAGGAGGCTAAAGTGGGAGGATCACTTGAGCCCAGGAATTCAAGGCTACATTGTGCCATTGTACTCCAGCTTGGGTGACAGAACAAGTCCCCATCTCTACAAAACAACAACACCCCCACACCCAAACCATTTGATACAGCAGGCGTGTGAAACAAAAGAATATCTCTATGTCCCAAAGACTCACATTCTACATAATGTAAAAAATTTTAAATAATTGAGATGACCAAAATCTAATTCAACATTAAAAAGTAGGCAATTGGCATTTGAAAAAAACATAACTACATCTGAAAAAGACAGGATAAGAAGGAAGAGAGTATACCAGATGAAAAAAGGATACAGCACGTTCCCTGAAATAAATGCAAAAGAAAGTATTCCATAAACAACATAGTTCTTAATTTTTCTTATTTCTGTTCTCTTACAGTTGAGCCTATTTTATAGTTTACTTTGAGGGGTTAGAACATACAGAAGTCCTCTTAAACAAAAATCTTGTGATCTTCTTAGATCTCTGATGTTTCCACCATTAGAATAATTTCATTCCTGTTGAATTAAGTTGCCTCTTTTATTTTTATTTATTTTTAATTAAAAAAATTTTAATAGTCTTTTAAAAATTGCACCTATATAAGGTGTACAGCCCAAAATAAATCTTAATTTAATATGCCAGCATCCAATAACACACTAACTGGTACAAGGTATTTGGAATTATGTTATTGCCTTTTATCAGAGTGTCTACAAGGAAGAGCATCCACCTTTGGACTGTACTCAGGGCAGGATCTATTCAGTTCTCCCCAGGAGACGCCAAAGAAGACATTTATCCTAAGTGCAAGGCAGAGCTCCCCTGGGACATCAGTGAGAGTTCTTTTCTTAGGCAATAAGAACTGTGTAACTGACGATGCATGTGTGTGTGTGTGTGTGTGTGTGTGTGTATGTGTGTGTGTTTTAAACAGTGTCTTGCTCTGTTGCCCAGGCTGAAGTGCAGTGGTGTGATCTCGGCTCACTGCAACCTCTGCCTCCCGGGTACAAGTGATTCTCCTGCTTCATCCACCCGAGTAGCTCAGACTACAGGTGTGCGCCACCATGCCCAGCTAATTTTTGTGTTTTTAGTAGAGACGAGGTTTTGCAATGTTGGCCAGGCTGGTCTGGAAGTCCTGACCTCAGGTGATCCATCCACCTCAGCCTCCCACAGTGCCGGGATTACAGGCGTGAGCCACTGCGCTGGGCCCTGACTATGTATCTTTGCTTTGGCTTTCATACATTCAAAAACATATGTGTGACCTAATTTCCTACCCCATATTTTTTCACATGTGGCTTACTTATATTTTATTGTTTTATCGCATGTAGTTTTTTGTTGTTACTGAAAGATATCCCTGATCCTTTGTGGAATGTGATGAGAAATACATTGGTTACTAAGGTAGAGACAGGTTTTCATAGGTATATGGGAATCAGGCAGGTGAATAATAAGCATCAGTCATGAAGACTAAACTGGAACGAGACACTAGCCAGGAGAGCACAGCAGTCTGGGATTCAGGACTTGAGATAGACAGTATTGAAACCAGGGTGAGTGGGTGGCATTGTAAGGCTTGTAGAATGTACAGGAAGCGAGGGGTCACAAGAGTCTACCTTGACCTCTTCAGTTGCCTAGTCAGTCCCTGATTAGTATTTTTGAATAATCCTGCACTCAACACTTTATAAATGCAGTTTCATATGCATCTACAATTTATTTTTAAGATATATTCCCTAAAATGAACTTACTAGGTCAAATGGTATGTTAGTTTTCTAATGTTAACTGATGATAAAGGTATTGTAAAGAGTTGCTGCACAGCAAAAGAAATGATCAACAGAGGAAACAGACGACCTACAGAATGGGAGAAAATTTTTGCAAACTATGCACCCAACAACTGTCTAATATCCAGAATCTATAAGGAACTTAAATAAATTTTCAAGAAAAAAATCCAAACAACTCCATAAAAAAGTGGGCAAAGACATGAACAGACATTTTACAAAAGAGGACCAACATGCAGCCAACAATCATATTAAAAAAAGCTGAACATCACTGATCATTACAGAAATGCAAATCAAAACCACAATGAGATACCATCTAATACTAGTCAGACTGGTTACTATTAAAAAGTAAAAAAAAATAACAGAAGCTGGCAAAGTTGTGGAGAAAAAGGTACACTTATATACTATTAGTGGGAATGTAAATTAGTTCAGCCATTGTGGAAGACAGTGTGGTGATTCCTCAAAGATCTAAAGACAGAAATACCATTCCATCCAGCAATCCTATTACTAGGTATACACCCAAAGAAATAGAAATCATTGTATTGTAAAGACATGCACATGGATGTTCATTGCAGCACCATTCACAATAGCAAAGACATGGAATCAACCTAAATGCCCATCAATGATAGATTGGATAAAGAAAATGTGGCACATATACACTATGGAATAATATGCAGCCATAAAAAAGAATGAGATCATGTCCTTTGCAGAGACATGGGTGGGGCTGGAGGCCATTATCCTTAGCAAACTAACGCAGGAACAGAAAACCCAACACCACATGTTTTCACTTATAAGTGGGAGCTAAATGATGAGAACACATGGACACCTAGAGGGGAACGACACATGCTGGGGCCTTTTGGAGAGTGGACAGGGGAAGAAGGAGAGGATCAGGAAAAATAACTAATGGACACTAGACTTAATACCTTGGTGATGAAATAATCTGTACAACAAACTCCATGACACAAGTTTACCTATGTAACAAACGTGCACTTACACCCCTGAATGGAAAACAAAAGTTAAAAAAAAAAAGGAAAGAAACAGGTTGGGTGTGGTGGCTCACACCTTTAATCCCAGCAATTTGATAGGTGGATGTGGGCGGATCACTTGAGGCCAGGAGTTCGAGACCAACCTGGGCAACATGGAGAAACCCTGTCTCTACAAAACATGTTATCCGGATGTGGTGGTGGTGTGTGCTGTAGTCCCAGCTACACAGGAGGCTGAACTGGATGGATCAATTCTGCCCAGGACATCAAAGCTCTGCA
>NW_016107568.1:1172416-1214697 GCF_001604975.1 Cebus imitator
AAAAAAAAAAAAAAAAAAGCATTATAAATAAGCTTAAAACTATAAATAAAAAACTCCAGACAATATCTAAAAAACATAATATAAAACAAGCTTAACTTCTTTGATATATGAAGAGCTCTTATAAATCCATAAGACACAGACATTTTGATACTTTAAAACAAAAATAAGTCATGATTCACAGAAAAATACAGTGGATTAGCCCACGTGTGAAAAGATGGTCAGGAGTTGAGATCATCCTTGGCAACATAAGAAGATCCTGTCTCTATTAAAAAAGGGAAAGAAAGAAAAAAAAGGAAATACAAATTAAATTGCAATGAGGTATCATTTCTCATCTAGGTTAGCCAATGCTGAAAAAGTCCACAATTGGCATAGATGTAGGGAAAGTGACACCTTCACATATGGTTAATAGGAGGGCACACATGGGCAAAATTTCTGGGGTCATTCGGGAAGTATGTGTCAAAATATAAACTGTGCAAATCCCATGATTCAAAAATTCTACTTTAGGAATTTATGCTAAAGAGTTAATAAACCAAATGCATAACAGCCTAAGTATAAACAAAGTTCATCACAGTGATGTTCCAGATAGAAGAAATTAGAATTTAAGTTAGCATCTGATATAGAAAATTTGTTCAATAAACACAGTACAATAGTACAATTAAATATTTGCAGACATTCAAATTGATAATGTAGAATTGTACTTTTATTTATTTTTTATTTTTATTTATTTATTTATTTATTTATTTTTTGAGACAGAGTTTTGCTGTTGTTGCCCAGACTGGAGTGCAATGGCACGATCTCGGCTCACCGCAACCTCCGCCTCCTGGGTTCAGGCAATTCTCCTGCCTCAGCCTCCCGAGTAGCTGGGATTACAGGCATGCTCCACCATGCCCAGCTAATTTTTCTATTTTTAGTAGAGATGGGGTTTCACCATGTTGACCAGGATGGTCTCGATCTCTTGACCTCGTGATCCACCCGCCTCGGCCTCCCAAAGTGCTGGGATTACAGGCTTAAGCCACTGCGCCAGCAGAATTGTACTTTTAAACATGGCAAGACTTCTTTTTAGTGACAGATTAAAACACTGAATATGTCACATGATATTATTTTTGGGAAAAACATCCACATGTTTAGAAGTCTGGAAAGATGCATTAACATATCACAACATTGGTAGCCATTATCTGTCAGTAATTGGATTTTGGCATTTTTATTTTAAAAAGATATTCCGTTGTGTCTAATTAAAAAAAATGATTTAAAATCGCTTCTGATTTTGAAAGTCAGAAAAACTCATACACCTATTTACAATTTAAAGTAAAAAGTTTTCTCCAGTAATTTGAGCTCTGATATTATGTATCTTCTATTTTTCTTTTCTTTGTTTTAAAAATTGTTCCAAGTAAGCTGACTTATTATGGAAAAGGGCATGTGGGAAAGACACCCCTAATTTTTCTTTTGGTGTGTTATGGCTCCATGAGGCATTGGCTGGAGGTACCCAGAGAACCTGGGACTAGCCAACTCAGGTCTCCGGGACTGAGGTCAAATCTACTTATTGTTGACTTCTCTTTCAAATTAATATTATTCCACCTACTCTTCTGGCTAATCACCTTAGAAGGTTGTGGACTGTGAGGCTCAATGTCAGGTCAGGATCAAATGATAGGCTTTCTGTTTTGTAACCTCGGGGTTGCATTATTGAACTTAGAATTAACTTGTTCAAATATTTTAAACTGTGGCTCTTGTGACCTGGAGCAAATTAACCTTTATGAACCCCAGGGTATTATTCCATAAAATGGGGAACACACACCTTACTTTGCAGTGAGGTTTGCTTGTGGTACTCTAGCACTTTTTACTTCCTACCTTTATGGGTCTATGTGTGTCTGCCCTTTCCTCCAAATGTAAACTCCCTGAAGGCAAGGATTTCTTTTGTCACTATTGTATCCCCAGATCCTACCTGGCACACAGCAATTATTTGATAATTCTTTTTGAAGATGAATGAAAAAATGGGTGTCCAGCTCCTGATGTGCCGTAGTTCCCCAACAAGTATTTGTTTTCCTTTACGTCATTCTCATCTTTATCTTAATCCCCAATTCACTTATGTTGCTGTATAAGTCAATTAAATGGCTGAATGCATATGAGAGCACACTGTAAACTTCAAAGCATTATACAAATGTAGGGTATTAATATCATCATCATCCTAATATCATTATATAGTTGTTTCTCTTTCTGCTGCCAGCTAACATTTAATCATTTTTAAAGAAAGAGACCATGTCAGTTATTATTATTATTATTTTTTTTACAAATTGTAGGGGCTTAGTAATGTTTATGGAATGAGTTTTAATTTTTGACAAATTACCTTATTTGCATGTGTCTTAAGAAGTCCACTATTTTAGATTAGAGGCAGGAGATCTTAATCAGCCTGAAGCCTTTAGTTCAAGATGACATATACTTCCAGAATTGCAAATGGACATTTTGCCTTTCAGAAATACTATCAAAACCATGAGGCTGTAGGTGTGTAAAATTTTCAGGATGCCTTCACCTACCTTTGTATTGGTAAAGTGAGCCTAACAGGTTCCCCATCATCACTGCTCTGTCCTTCTTCACCCAAGCACATGAAGAGTTTACACTGTTCCTAACTGATGCTGAATTAGGAGTCTACTACAATAATTGGCATAGGGAGTAATGTAGGGTATTTGTAGGAAATATAATTTTCAATGGAGAAGCTGGCAGTTGCAGATGCAATGGGAGTTATTAAAAAGTAAGCAACATGTGTGCATATTTTTCTCTCCTTTACACACACACACACACACACATACACACACACACACACACACCTATTATGATAACACATCTAATAATGAGGTGATGAAACTGTACAGGGAAGTCTGAGACTCTCCAAAGGCCCCTTCCCTAAACTATATCAACATCAAATTTGATGCAAAGTCCTTGTATGATAACCATTACAGCAATTTCATCAACAATATTATAGTTCAGGAGTCAATTACATGTGACAGTGGTTACAATTTTGGTCACATAATTGATTTTCTTCAAACTTATCAATGATAATAGTTGACTAAAAATGCATATTTGTTGCTTTCTGTATATCAGGCACAGTTGCAGATGCTGAGAATATATTCATGAAGAGACAGATGTGATCCCCACCCTCAAGCATGTACTTACAACTGTGATGCTTCACACCAAAGGGCAAGAATGGGGCAAGATTGGCCTAGGGATTTAGTAAGGTGCAGGGAGTCTGAGAATGCTTCCCTGGGAGAAGCAGCATTTTATAATAACAAGAATCCCTGTTATTTATATAAACAAGAATCCCTGGTGTTTTTGTAATGTTTTAAATTTTTTTCTAAGAGATTTCTAAAAATTCACTTTCTTTTCTTGGGCTCATAATAATCCTGTAAGATCCAGGCATTGAATGTGAACAATGTCATCACAAAGAAGCCTCAACTGAGACCTGGAGATACTGGCAAATTGGATTCCACTAGATGAGGCCTCCTGGTCTGGTGGTCCCTCATAGTCATGAATGGAACTTCAGGTTAGGGCATCTTAGAGGATCAGGGTGAAGGAACCTTAAATATCTTAGTATGTGTATGGGGAGTCCCATCCCTTCTCCTCCTGCTTACCTGAAGAGGGACTTACACTGAAATGGCATGCAGGTTTTGTGCCTCCTCCTTCACTCAGTTCTTTTTAGGAACGTAGGAGTGATGTAAAGGAAGCTTGTCCAACCCGCAGACCTCAGGCTGCATGCAGATGGTTTTGAATGCGGCCCAACACAAATGTGTAAACTTCCTTAAAACATTAAGAGATTTTTTGCGATTTATTTTTTTTAAAGCTCATCAACTATCATTAGTGTGTTTTTTGTGTGACCCAAGACAAATTCTTCTTCCAATATTGCCTTGGGAAGCCAAAAGATTGGACGCCCCTGATTTAGAGGAATGGTGAATCTGGGGAAAAAATTAGGCAGGAAACTCGGCCTCCTGATCTTCCTTCTGTTTCTTTGGGATCTGTCTCCCTGCAGAGAGCAAATGGATTGATTTTTCTCTCATCTACGCAATTAGCACAACAGGGAAAGCCTGCTTCTCCTGGGTTAGCCTGTCTAATTCTGGGGTATGGTGTGGGGAGGCGATAGGGCTAGATCAATGCCATGTCCTTCAACAGAACATTATCTGTTGGTTTAACATTATTAAACTGATATTTTGATTATTGTCTACCCGCCTCCTGCTATTCTCTACTACCCAATAATGCCTGAAGAAGCTAATGATATAACTGCAACCAAATAGGGGTGAGGATCGGAGAATCTCTCCTTCTCATATTCTTTCTTGAGTTTCCCTCGTAATGGCAAAATGCCTGTATATTTTTGATCAATCTGCTTACATTTCTGTAAAGTACGTATCCCTTAATATACAGATATACTTTCAACTTTTCATTCCTATAATTTTACTGACTTAATTGCTACAATCTCATACACCAGCCTGACCCCAACAGCAATTGTTCTATAGCTCTAGGCATAACTGTGGCCTCTGCTTCTGAGCCTACATTTTGGAAGATGTGCAATAGAAAAATGAAGGCATGGGATACTTCCAGTAGACTGAAAAGGGAGGAATATGTTGAGTTTCTCTAGTATTTTCTCTGGGTGGTATATTTGGCTGCCACTATGAAACCCACCCCCTTAAACCTAATCATGGGCCCACTGGGAGGAAGTGTCACAAAGTGTTGACAAGTTTAGTCTCGGGAGCCATGCTGAGTCAGTTTCCACTCACTGGCTGTGTGAGCGGGGGTTCAATGGGTTAACATGTATGAAATGTTCAGAATAGGACTTGAAACGTAGTAAGCACTCAGCAAATTTCAACTCTCTCTCTCTGAGTACCTATATATATGATACATAGGAGTCATTCTATGTTTTATTGGCCATGGATGGGAATGAATTTAGAGGATGAAGAACCCAGGAAACCTGAGACAGGAATCTCTACTTCCCTATGCATTGTTTACATTCTTCCAGATATGGAGGAAATAATTAATTCTCTTTTATGAGCAATCAAATTAAATATCTACTTATCCAGTTGACCCATACCAATGGAAAAGTGAGTGTGTAGCAAGTGGCCAGAGCCACAGAGAAATGAGAGAGAGATTTACCAGCAGAAATAGTTTTGTGGGACAACTCCACTGTAAGTGTCTGAAATGAAAGGGTAATTATCTGGAGGTGGGAATCTGGGATATACCTCCCTGAGATGATGGTAAATCAATTATACCCAATGTAAGCTGCAAGGCTTAATCTGTTCAAGATTTTACAGAAGCAATGGGTTCAGATAGAAGATAGCAAGGGGAATTCAGGGTGTGGTGATCAAAAAGGACACCAAACTTTGTGGAGGCAGGTCCTGAACTGGTGAAGGAATGGTATAGTTAAAATCAAGGAGGTAGCATAGCCAAGACAATCCTAAGCAAAAAGAACAAAGCTGGAGGCATCACACTCCCTAACTTTAAACTATATTGGAAAGCTATATACAGTATTCAAAACAACATGATACTGGTACTAAAACAGACACATAGACCAAAAGAATAATATAGAGATCTCAGAAATCAGACTGTATATCTATAACCATCTAATCTTGGACAAACCTGACAAAAACAAACATTGGGAAAGGATTCCCTATTTAATAAATGGTGCTGGGAAAACTGGCTAGCCATATACAGAAAATTGAAAATGGATCTTTCCTTACACCTTATACAAAAATTAACTCAAGGTGGATTTAAGATTTAAATAAAGCAATTGCCTCAAAAGCAAAAATTGGCAAATGGGATCTAATTAAACTAAAGAGATTCTGCAAAAGAAGCTATCATCAGAATGAACAGACAACCCACAGAAAGGGAGAAAATTTTTGCAATCTATCCACCTGACAAAGGTAACTTAAACAAATTTACAAGAAAACAAAACAAAACAAAACAAAACCAAGCAACCCTATCTAAAAGTGGGCAAATGACATGAACAGACACTTCTCAAAAGAAGACATTTATGTGGCCAACACACATATGAAAAAAAGCTTAACATCACTAATTATTAGAGAAATGCAAATCAAAAATTACAATGAAATACCATCTCATGCCAGTCAGAATGGCAATTATTAAAAAGTCAAGAAGCAACAGATGCTGGTGAGGCTATGGAGAAATAGGAATGCTTTTACACTGTTGGTAAGAATGTAAACTAGTTTAACCATTGTGGAAGACAGTGTGGCGAGTCCTCAAAGACCTACAAACAGAAATATCTTTTGACACAGCAATCTCATTACTGGGTATATACCCAAAGGAATATAAATAATTCTATTATAAAGATACATGCATGTGTATGTTCATCGCAGCACTATTCATAATAGCAAAGACATGGAATCAACTCAAATGCCCATCAATGATAGACTGGATAAAGAAAATATGGTACATGTACACCACGGAATACTATGCAGCCATAAAAAGGAAGGAGTTGGTGTTCTTTGCAGGGACATGGACAGAGCTGGAAACCATTATCCTTAGCAAACTAACACAGAAACAGAAAACCAAATACCACATGTTCTCACTTGTAAGTGAGAGCTAAATAATGAGAACACATGGACACAGGGAAGGGAACAACACATACTGGGGACTGTAAGGGGGCAGGGAGGAGGGAGAGAATCAGGATAAGTAGCTAATGCATGTGGGGCTTAGCATCTAGGTGATGGGTTGATAGGTGCATCAAATCACCATGGCACATGTTTACCTATGTAATAAACCTGCACATCCTGAATATGTATCCTGGAACTGAAAACAAAATAAAACAAAATTAAAAAGAAAAAAACATACCATTTAGTGAAATATTAAAGAAAAATCAAGGAGGTACTGACTAAATAGGCAGTTTAGGGGACTGAGACTGAGAAAAGAAGAGTAAGTGTTGTGACACCATCGGACTCAAATTTCCCTGGCTCTTACATAGCTGAGATAGAGAGAAATGGCAGCCAAGGGGAATATCCTTCACCATTTGCTTAGCAAATTACTCAGTAGCTATAATGGGAATTCAACAGGGAGATTCTAGAGAGAGTGTTTGATCGGATAAGCATCTTGTTCTTGTAATTTACCTTAACTACACACAGTATATCTTTTCGGATTCTGCCATATGCCAGTAACAAGAGTTACATACTTGTACTACTTTTGGGCTATTTTTGTTGAATGCGGAGTGCAGCATTTGGGCAGACTGTGGGCTCTCGAGTCAGGAAGACGCTGGTGTGAAATCAGAGAACTGCCCCCTCCCTCGTGACCCTGAGCAAGTTAGTCTTCCTTGCTGACACATTGTTTCCTTATTTTGTAACATAGGGATAGTGCAATGTGTATTTTAGTACCACAATGAGTATTTAGGTAAATCACTTTTGTGCCTGGTGCATATTAACTGCCTAATAAAGGCTAGTTATTGTGATTATTGTGAAAATAGGCTATTCTGGGGAGGTTATTGTTTTTTATTTTTTTATTTTTTTTTGATTTGTTTTCGTTCCTGAAGAAATTCCTTCTCCTTTTTGGCTATCTATGGCCTATGGCATGGTCAGTAGACAAGCGACCATGAGGAAGGGTAAGAGGAACCTGGAGAGAACAGTCTCCACTTTCAAATAAGAGCACCAAATGTCTCCCTTGCCTAAGGCAGGGGTGGAGGTAAAGCCTTGGATAGTTTAATTCTCCAGCAGTTTGGATAAATAAGTTTCTACACATGACCTAAGAAAACACTTTCTTTTTGTCCAACACCTTCCACAGGGCATTCTTGATCTCTTTGTTCCTCAAACTGTAAATGAGAGGATTCAGCATGGGGATCACCAATGAATAGAACACGGACACTACTTTGTCCCTGCCTGGTGAGTAGCTGGAGCTGGGTCGCAGGTACATGAAAAGGGCCGTCCCAAACAGCAGAGTCACCACCATCAGGTGTGAGGAACACGTACTGAAGGCTTTCCATTGGCCCTCTGCTGAAGGGATCTTCAGGACGGCAGACACTATGTAACCATAGGAGATAAGGAGGTGGAGGAATGATGTCCCCCCAACAGTGACCACCATGAGGAAATTCACCACTTGACTGAGGAAGGTGTCAGAGCAAGACAGAGCCAGGATTGGTGGGAGGTCACAGAAGAAGTGGTTGATAACCTTGGGTCCGCAAAAGTGAAGCCTAAAGATGGAGCTGGCCTGGATCAGAGAGCTCAGGAAGCCACCAACATATGCCCCAACCACCATGCGTGTACAGCGGCCCTGGGACATGATGGTGGTGTAGAGAAGGGGGCTGGAGATGGCTGCATATCGGTCATATGCCATAGCAGTCAAGAGAAGGCACTCAGTCAGACCCATGCCAACAAACAAAAAAAACTGAGCAGCACAGCCCACAAATGATATAGTCTTCTGCTCCCAGAAGAAGTCAGTGAGCATCTTGGGAGCCACAGCAGAAGAGTAGCAGATGTCAATGAAAGATAAATTGCTTAGAAAGAAGTACATGGGTGTGTGCAGATGGGTGTTACCTCTGATCAGAAGTATAAGGGCCAGGTTCCAGGCCAGGGTCATAAGATAGATGCCCAGGAAGGTCACAAAGAGGAAGGCCTGCAGTTCTGGATGGTCTGTGAATCCCAGGAGGATAAACATGGTCACTGATGAGCTGTTCCAGGCCTTGATTATGGACATGCTTCTCATGGACCACAAGGACAAGATGCAGACCTGAGATAGTAATGACAGTCCACATTACAGGTGGTATTAGGAGATAATTACAAAATGTTGAAAGGGAGGGCAGAGGATTACAGGTTATAGCTTTATGCAAAGATTCTCTTTTTCTCAGCCTCTCTCTCTCTCTCTCAAAGAGGGCAATTGCAGTCATCATCTTAAATATTTAGGCAGTATAGTGTAGCTGATCTGAGTTTAAACTTTGGATCCCAAATCCAAAAGTTGAGGGGGCAGGTGATATAGTTTAAACTAGGGATTTTGGATCCAAAGTTTACACTTGCATCACCTGCCTCCCCATCTCTTGCCTCCACCATTTACTAGTTGTGTCACTTCGGGTGAGATCGCTAACATCTCTGGCTTCAAATTCTTTATCCTTAAAACTGGATGATAGCAATTACTTCACCGATTTAAGTGCCTATATATAAGACCACCTATATATAAGACATCCTGGAAAAGGCAAAACTCTGGAGACAGTAAAAACATCAGTAGTTGCTGGGAATCAGGGAGAGGGAAGGATGAACAGGCAGAGCACAGAGGGCTTTTAGGGCAGTGAAGCTATGGGTGACCCTATAACAGTGGATACATGGCTTTATACATTTGTCCAAACCCACAGAATGTACAACACCAAGAATGAACCCAAATGTGAACTATGGATTCTGGGTGATAGTAATGTGCCAGTGCAGGTTCATCGATTGTAACAATGTACCGCTGTGGTGGGGGATGTTGATATTGGAGGAGGCTGTGCATTTGTAGGAGTAAAGGGTAAATAGGAAATCTCTGCGCAATATAGCAGACTCTACAACTGCTCTAAAAAATGTCTCCGCACCAGCTCCACCAGGGTCGTAGTTGTGAAGAAGATCGAGACCCGCGATGGGAAGCTGGTGTCCGACTCCTCTGACGTCCTGGCCAAGACGGACAGCTGCGGCAGCCCCTCCCAGCCTGCTCCTCCTGCGGCTGCCTCAGAGCCTGGGACGGAGGGAGGGAGGCCGCGTGCAGGTGCAGGGGAGCACAAGGAACAGGAGACCCACCTGAGGCTGAGCTCTCTCCCTCAGCGCACCCGCGGGGGAGTTTACTGCCTGGGGACCCCCCTTGCCCATGTTTCCAACTACAGAACAATCCAATTGCTTTTTTTTTTGTCCAAAATAAAACCTCAGTGAGCTCCGGAAAAAATAAAAGTCTAGTTTTTAAAAAGTACAGAAAACGATTTGGCTGAATTTGGGGAAAAAGCAAATAGCATTGAGAGGTGCAGGGAGAAAAACTAAAAGTCAAAGAACTTCTTGGTTACCTGTGTGGGCTCGTGGATATGGGGAATTCTATTATGTGAGATTAATATTGGCATAAAGACAAAGAGTAAAAGATGAATGACTGCACTTACCCTGTTGCTCCTGCTCTGTCTGCCCTTTAGTTGATACCTGTCTTCTGCTTTGGAAGGTGTTTAATCGAGTTTCAGTGGCTGCTTCCAATTCCCAAAGTGCTAATGAGTTTAGAGAGAGCTTGGGGCTGTTTTTTTTTTTTTGTCAAGGATCAATATATCCTCTTGGTGCATAGAAGGTGTGTTTTGGGGCAGAGTAACAGGAAAAAGATTGCATTTAGGGTCATTTTGGGAAAATATTTCAAAGCTGGGCTTGGGGTGAATTGGGGAGAGGTTTTTCTTCCTCTCTCCTTGGAAATGTTTCCTTACATTTGCCCCTGAGGGTCTTTCTGAAAGAGAGGAATGTATCACCCGAACTTCACAGCTTTATGGTTAATTGCTCTCTGGGGTTGTCCAGAACACAAATCCTAAAAGCTCCAAAACTCATGCTTATTAAATTCCCAGTGGCTAGGGCCTCCATTCTCCCAAGGCCAATCAAGGTATTTTCTGGTAGTACATGACAAAAAAATTCAGGATAGCAGCGGAACATAAGGACAGGATAAACACCACTCCATAAAAGTAGGGCAAGATTGCCTGTCTATAAACATATATGTGTTAACTCTTGCCCATTACTTAATAGAACCTATTTGGCCAGAAGTATATTAAAAGAATGGGATCTTAACCTTCCTGAGCTCCTACCATGTCCTAAGCACTATACTGTGTGCCTTATGTGTGTTAACTCACTGAGTCCCCCCAAATTCCCCTTGCAGAGGAGGAAACTGAAATTCAGAGAAGCTAAATGAATTGCTTGAAATTTTATGCTAGCAAGGGATTGATCTGATATTTGAACCCTGTGTGATACCAAACATTGCATATGAATGTGTGGCATTTATTTTGGAACTCACATAAATGTGTTGATATGGCCAATCCTATCCCTCAATTCATAAATCCATTTTCTTTCCTCAGAAACCTACTATTTTCCTCCAGGAAAGAGATATTAGAAAGGAGGCATTTTTTTTTCTTAAAAGATTTTTAAAAACTTATTCTGCTATGGAATATAAGGGTGTAATATAAAGATGTAGGACTTCTATTCTGTGGAGAGCTACATACAAATAAAAAGTAATATTGGGCCACACATTTAACAAAAGCAAGCCATTAATTAATACGTGTGCTTGCAGGTGGAGGGGAAAGAGTAAAATATTTGATTCTTTTGTTCCTTAAGCTGACAACATTGAACTTCAGTCTTTTCAAAGCAGCTACAATAAACAGTAGATGATTGATCTCAATTCCACGGCTAATTTAGGGAGAGAAAGTTATCCAACCAGGCAGAGAAAAAAAGGATGGAGAGACGTCCAGGATAGACTAAGTAGAATTCAAAGGAAAAATATAGATAAGGGAGAAATTATTCATTCATGAATTCCGTAAGTATGTATGTATATATTTATTGAGAGTTAGGTCTCTTTATTTATTTATTTAAATTGACAAATGACAAATTGTATACATTTATAGTATGTAACATAATGTTTTGATATATGTATACATAGAATGATTAAATCAAGCAAATTATATCCATCAGCTCACCTTTCTGATGAGAACATTTTAAAATCTACTTTTTCAGTGATTTTCAAGTATACTACACATTATCATTAATTAAAGTTGCCATGCTGTACAACAAATCTCCAAAATTTATTTCTCCTAACTGAAAGTTTGTTGTCACCTTTTAAAGATGTCACTTAAAGATATCACCTTTTAAGTGACATCTCCCTGCTCCTCCCACCCCTGACCCTGGTAACCATCTTCTACTCTCTGTTTCTATGAATTCAGTTTTAGATTTCACATAATTGAGGGAACACAATATTTGTCTTTCTGTGCTAGGCTTATTTCACTTACCATGATGTCCTCCAGGTTTATCCATGTTGTTGCAAATGACAAGATTTTCTTCTCTTTTAAGGCAGAATGGTGTATGTATACTATATTTTCTTTACTTATTCATCCATTGATGGACACTTAGCTTGATCCCATATCATGGCTATGGTGAATAGTGCTGTAGTAAATATGAGAGTGCAGTGATCTTTTTGACATATTGATTTCATTATCCTTGGATATATACCCAGTAGTGAGATTGCTGGGTCATACGGTTGTTTTGTGTTTAGTTTTTTGAGGAATATCTATAGTTTTCTAGATAATGGCTACGTTTACTATATGCTACTTATTTTTTATTTTTATTTTTTTAAATTCTAATAGATATAAATGGGGTTTAGTTTTGATTTTAATTTCCATTTTATTAATGAATAGTGGCATTATCAAATGTCCATCCATATATCTATTTTGCTGAATAATATGTTGAAGTATTTTGCCCATTTAAAAAATTTCTAAAATGTAATACTTAGTTTTGAAAGTTCTTTATATGCGCTACATACAATTCCTTTATCAAATACGTGATTTGAAAATATTTTCTTCTAATCTGTAGCTTGTCTTTTCATTCCATTAATAATATTTTTTGAGAGAAGACATCCTCACTTTTTGTGATGTCTGTTGTGCTTTTGGTGTAACATCTAGGAAATCTTTGCATAATGCAATGTCATAATGATTTTTTTCTATGTTTTCCTCTAGACATTTTATAATTTATATTTTACATTTATTTGTATGATTTACTTTGAGTTAATTACTTGTGTATGGTATGAAGTAGGAACTATTTCATATTTTGGCACAATAACATCTAATTGTCCCAGTACTATTTGTAGAAAAGTATATTCTTTCTCATTTGAGCTGTTTTTGCATCATTGATGAAAGTCATTTGATTTTAAGTATGTAGGTCTATTTCTGTTCTTCAGAACAGAACTGTCTATTCTGTTTCACTGATTTATGTATTCTTTTCTTTCTCCAATATTATACTTTCTAAGTTATTGTAGCTGTATAGGTAAGTTTTCAAAGAAGTATGTGAGTCACTCGACTTTGTTTTTCTATATCAAAATTATTTTGGCTCTTCTAGTTACTTTACCTTTCCATAAATATTTTATTTTATTATTTTTATTTTTTCAAAGTGATCAGCATCAACATACAAATTTTAGAATCAATTTGAAAATATCTACAGAAATTCCTGTTGATATTTGCTTTTAAATGTATTGAATAAAGAGATCTCTTTTGGGGCAATTGGTATTTATTATGGCACTACACTGAGTCTTCTAATCCATACACATGGCATATATCTCCATATATTTGGATATTTGACTTCTTCCATCAGTGTTTTATAGTTTGCTGCACACAGATCTTGTACTTACTTCATTAGGTTTATACCTAAGTATTTCATGTTCTTTTAAAATGTATTGTAAATGATACATTTGATTTCAGTTACCAAATATTTACGAATATTTCAATTGAACAAGTTGTTCAATTACTACTTGTTCATTACTAGTTCAATTACCAATTGTTCACTACAGTTAATTTTTATAATTTGTTTATTGGGGCACTGTTTAACTTACTTATTAGTTCTTGAACTTATTCTGTAGATTCTTTGGGATTTTCTACCATCATATTCTTTGTTTATGATATGGTTAGGCTTTGTGTCCCCACCCAAATCTCATCATGAATAAGTGTTGAGGGGGAGACCTGATGGAGGTGACTGAATCATTGGGTCAGTTTCCCCCATTCTGTTCTCGTGATAGTGAGTGAGCTCTCATGAGATCTGATGGTTTTATAAGGGGTTCTTCCTGCTGCACTGTCTCACTCTTCTCTCTCCTGCTGCCATGTGAAGAAGGCCCTTGCTTCCCCTTCAGCTTCCACCATGATTGTAAGTTTCCTACAACCCCCCCCCAGCCATGTAGAACTGTGAGTCAAACCTTTTTTCTTTATAAATTACCCAGTATCAGGCAGTTCTTTATAGCTGTATGAAAACAGACTATTACAGTGTATATAGGGAGCTTTATATTTTCCTTTGCAATCTATATAATTTTTACTTATTTTTCCTGCTTTATTGATAGGAACTCCAGTAGAATGTCTAAAATGAATGGTGAGAACAAACATCATTGCTTTTTTCCTGATCTTAGGAGAAAGACATTTAGTATTTTATTACTAAGTATAATAATAGTTGTAGGGTATTTTTGTTATTGACCTATGAACTATATCAGGTTGCAGATGTTCTTTCTAGTCCTAGTTTGCCAAGAGTCTTTATTATAAATGAATGTTGCATTTTGTAAAAGATATATATTGAATTGATTGATTTTTATACTTTTTCTTCTTGATTTTCACTTCATCGATAAAGAGGGATTCATTGACTGATTTTAAAATGTCAAACCATACTTACATATTTTTGGGGATAAATCCAACTTGGAAATATGCATATAAAGTATATCCCTAACCAGGTAGTTGGATTTGAGAGAAGGCAATTCCCAAACAACCGAATTCTAAGAGAGAGAACAGAACAAGAGCTACACAGTCAATCTTCAGGAGTGTAATCCTAAAGCAGAAGCAGATGGAATTTTCAATTCTAAAAGCCAAGGTAGCCATGGGAGGCAGTTCAATAAAGATATAGCCAGGAGTTATTCTGGTACCAAGGAGGAGTCACCAGCTGCATTTGCTTATTATGTTTTGCCTTCAACTCTCATAACTCTAAGTGAAAATATGGTTTTGTGTGTGTGTGTGTGTGTGTGTGTGTGTGTGTGAGTGTGTGTGTGTGTGTTGGGGCAACAGAATGGACATGAGAGATGGTAGGTTAATTATAATATTCAAAGACTTTCTCTCCCTTTATACCCTTACATGCGGGAATATTCCTTGAAATCTTGTCTGTGGTCTATTTTTCGTCCTCTACACATTTTACCTAGGCTATTTCCTCTTATCTTAGAGTTTAAATTAATAATGCTATGTATAACCACTGTTCTTGCCCATATCAGCTGTGAGCCTAAAACATGATCACAAAAACAGTTATCAAGACAAAGTTTCCAGGGTGTCTTACTACCCCAGATTCCTTTGAATTCCTACTATATCCACATAGTCTTCAAAATTCCTCCTAGTTCTGGAAGCCATCAGGAGCATCTCACGTACTCTTCATATAGTAATCTACTGTTGTGTTATCTATTGTTTTCCCTTTTTTCTGTTATGGATCAGGATGGTACTTCCTGCAGGAATCTACCATGTCACTAGCTCTAGTGCACAACAGTGTCTCATGGCTGAGATGCTGAGATCCTGGCATTCAAGACAGATATCTACATTGAGAGCATCATAGCCTGATGCCCAAAACTGCTGGCATCAATGCTACTTGCACTTCAATACTCTTTCAGTTTCTTTTTACAAGCATTCTTTTTCCCGTCCCTTTGGGCCAGGGCTCAGGAATGTGTCTTTGGGCTGGGCTGAAGGATAATTTAAGTGATAGACAACTGGTTCTTTCCAGAATCTCCTTTCTCTTCTGAGGTCAGGTTATTGTTCTGAAACTAGATGAGTACCTTGTGATTCTTTTCTTTTGGGATGCTTCCTTTGAGAGTTCCTGAGGGAAATTCATTTCAATGGATGTTTGGTCAGAGCAATGTTCAAAGCTTTCTTGGAAAATTTACACTCACGATGTCAGTTTATATGGGTCCTCAGATACCTTGATAAATAGAAAAAATTGTGCTTTGTATTTTGCATTAACATTATTTTAAATCTTCACTGCAACTCTCATTATGTCAATGATTAAGCATATTTGCATTTCATTTGGAATTAACACTTAAAATTTCCTAATGATTAATTTTTTAGTTTAAGTCTTACCTGGGAATTTCAAGAGAGTTTAATATTTTCAATTGTTATTCAGGAACATAAAATTTACATTATTTACAAATAATTAGGGCCATTATAATATTAAGTACATGAATAATAAAAGTGACCCTGATAGCTAGGGTAATTGCATATTAAAAAATACTGTGTCAAGATTGGCTAAAAATGAAAGTTTTTAGAAGTCATATCCAACTTAGATGACATTTTAATGAAAACATAGCCAGCTGGTATTTAATAAAAACATATTTTTAGCCAGGGACAATAATAATATAGATTATCATGCTATTTCTAATAAAATAATTAGCAGAATATTACAGCTGGAGATGTTTCTTCTGAGACAAATGCGCAATTTAAAAATCAAAATGATAACCCCTCATGTTTGAATAGATTATATAATGTTTTTCATATAGATTGTATATTATATGCTCTTCACACAAACACGCAATGTTGATACATTTCGTGCAATTTCACAGATAAAGGAAAAGCTTATGTAAGATCAGCTGAGGCATCCAGACCACACACTGGCAATAGGATGGATTTCAACCCATTACGTGTGGCCCCACTACCAATTATTTTTACTTTTGGTGTCTACTCTTCTCATTTGCTCTCTTGTTATGTCATTGCTTCTATTTTTAAATATTTAAAAATCTGATTAAAAAATGATACTATGAATGTAAACTTATGACTTACCTATTATCAGTTACATTACCTTTATCTATATATATTTGCTTGTTATTGTTATTCACCATTTATATTATTATTATCAGTATGTTGCCCTCTCTCTGATATGCTTTATTTCTAAGAATTGAACTTGATGATAATATTGAGTTCAGGCTCTTGAGAAGCACATGGTACAGTGCTTGGAGCACACACAGTGGGCATGTAATGTGTTTGAGGATGATCAATCACTGTTGTAACTGACCCTACAATTTAGGCATACTTCCAGTAGGTGGCAGCAACATTCCATAGGGATCAAAACCAATAGGCGCTTGGTTTTGACAGATAACGGTATAGTAACAGTTATCTTAGCTGTAATCATGCTATTTGAGTTTTTAGAGATTTTCTATTTTAGCTCTTTGATTTCAGAATAAAAAAATTAAGGTCAAGCGAGGAGTCAAGAGAGATCAACAGCCCAATCTGCCACAGTGGAATGGGAATGAGAATTCAGGTCCTATGATGTCTTTGTGCTTTCCTTCTGGTATATATTGTTAATGACTTCTAAAATCTTTAAATGTGCCTTCACTGTGGGTTTGTTAGGGATGCCTGGCAAAAAGACTTTGGATCTATATAAGGTTGAAATTTTTACTAATCGTTAGTGAAAGAAATGGTCACTGAGATAACTTTTCAAACTCCAATTTGAGAATTAAAATATTTTATTACTAACCATGTTTGGATTTTTTCTGGGTTTTCTTTGAAGTAATTCAAGTAAACTCATTAAAATAGCTATGCTAAAATGTTAAGCTAAAACAAAAGTAAATCAAATTTTAGGAAACGCTGTCAGAAAACAAACTCTAAGATGCATAGAATCCTAGGAACATAAATTTTGAGTTGAACCTAAAAGCACTTCCAATTCTAAACATTTATAATTATATGTGGAGTTTATTTGCCTTTATATGCTATTTGCTTTCATATTTTTTTATTGTGGTAAAAAGCATATGACATTAAATTTACCATCTTTATTAGTTTGGGTTCTCTAGAGAGAATCAACAGGATGTATTAATAGACAGACAGACAGCTTAATAGATGGATAGATATTATCAGATGGATAGATGAGAGTGGGTTTATCAGGAGAATTGGCTCATGAGATTATGGAGGCTGAGAAGTTCCACAATGTGACATCTGCAAGTTGAAGAATCACAGAATCCTTTCTTCCTGAGTGTGGTTCAGTCTAAGTCCAAAGGCCCCCAAAACCAAGAAAGCCAATGGTGTAACTCTCAATATGAGGCCAAACGCCTAATAACCTAAGGGGTTACTGATGCAAATCGAAGACTCCAAAGGAGATCTGGAGATATGATGTCAAAAGATGGGAGAAAGGTATCTCAGTTACAGAGGACAGAGGGGGAATTTACTTTTCCACTGCTTTTTTGCTCTTTCCAGGCCCTCAATTGACTGGGAGGTACCCACCAACATTGAATTAGGACGGATATTCCTTACTCAGTCCACTGATTCAAAACATCCTCTGTCTTACAGACATACCCAGAAATAGTGCTTTACCAGCTATCTGAATATCTCTTAATCCAGTCTGGTTGACACCTAAAATTAACCATCACGTCATCTTAATTATATTATTATTTTTGAGATGGCATCTCACTCTGTCTCCAGGCTGGAGTGCAGTGGCGTGATCTCGGCTCACTGCAATCTCTGCCTCCCGGGTTCAAGCGATTCTCCTGCCTCAGCCTCCCGAGTATCTGAGACTACAGGCGTACGCCACCAAGCCCAGCTAATTTTTGTATTTTCAGTAGAGACAGGGTTTCACCATGTTGGCCAGGATGGTCTTGATCTCTTGAACTCGCGATCTGCCTGCCTTGGCCTCCCAAAGTACTGGGATTACAGCCGTGAGCCACTACGCCTGGCCTTAATTATTTTTTAAGTGTGCACTTGAGTAATGTTAAATATATTCATATTGTTCTGTAACATATTTGTTTTGATACTTTCTGATGTTTACTTGAACTTCTGCTATTTTGATCAAATTTGATTTTTTTAAAGTAAGGGCATGAAGATTTTTTAAAGTAAGGGCATGAAGAGTTAACGAATTTTACCCAGATGGATTTAATAGGATGACTTTCTTCCTCACTCTCAGATTTCTTATAGATTAGGTTAATAAATACATTATGAGTCCTCATTCTGCATTTTTCTGTCCAATGCAGATATTGTTAATTTATAATTTGTTCTTTCTTTTTTCCATCATCTAGGGAATTACTATTATTATTATTTTTATTTTTTAATCATTTTAATTTTATTAAATTGCATTTTAGGTTTTGGGGTACATGTGAAGAACATGCAAGATTGTTGCATAGGTACATACATGGCTGTATGATTTGCTGCCTTCCTCCCCATAATTTGTTCTTTTTTAAAAAAAATTTCAATAGCTTTTGGGGTACAAGTGGTTTTTGATTACATGGATGAATTCTGTTAGTGATGAATTCTGAGATTTTAGTACACCTGTCACCCAAACAGTGTACGCTGTACCCAATACATAATATTTTATTCCTCGCCCCACTTCCACCCTTCCCCTTGACATCCCAAAGTCCATATCACTCTGTATGTCTCTGTGTTCTCATAGCTTAGTTCCTACTTATAAGTAAGAATATACAGTATTTGGTTTTCCATTCCTGACTTACTTCACTTACAATAATGGCCTCCAGCTCCATCCAAATTGTTGCAAAAGACATTACTGCTCTTTATTCTTAAGATCCTCAATCTTACTTCGTAGGTAGTCATTATC
Source organism: Cebus imitator (assembly GCF_001604975.1). Taxonomy (NCBI): domain Eukaryota; kingdom Metazoa; phylum Chordata; class Mammalia; order Primates; family Cebidae; genus Cebus; species Cebus imitator. The sequence goes on from NW_016107568.1 coordinate 1,191,664, forward strand.
ACTATGAAATCTATCACTACCCAATCTTATCAGCCTTTTCTAATCCTAGAAAAATATATAGATCATGATTATGAGATTAACCTTTTAAATTCACCAGATCTTAACTCAGTATCAAAACTCTTTCATAGTTGGGGTTTACTCTCCCAGTATCAGAATTTCCTAGGACAGTTTGTCTCCAACCCTAGATAAGAATGTTTCTCTTGACGAAGAACTTCCTTGCCATTTCAGGTTCACAGTTGATTCTTGAAGCCATTTATCTCCTTTTCTTTCAACAATCTTAGTTGCTAAATTTCTTCCTTAAATTAAGCCTATTACCTTGTATGTCAAGGGTCTCAGTAATTATTCCTTCATATAGAGACATTTCTCTCAGTTAATTTTTTTTTTCTTTTGAGACAGAGGATTGGTAACTTGATCTCCATGAAATACATTAACTCCTTTTTTCCAAACTTTATTCTTGAAGAAAACATTTCAAAAAACAGGAAACCAATGTTTTAAAACATTAGACTTTCAGGGCTGGATGAGTTCTTTGAGAGTGAGCCTAATTCGCTCAGGCTGAAGGGGTTAATTGACTTGCCCACAGTAGTGGCATTGCTGGGAGTAACATCCAAAATATTAAAAAGAGAAAAGAAGAGCCTCATCAAGCCCTTCATCCCATCCCGCCTCATTAAAAAAAAAAAGAAGAAAGAAAAGAAATATTTTCATCATAATGCAAATAAGTCACAAGAAAAAGATAGAAAGAAAAGACACATTTTTGGCCAGGACCCAAGAAACAGCTAATGACATCATTAGTTTACATTTGCTGAGTGATTTCTGTTTGTTAGGCACTGTGTTAACCCTTTCTTATTCACAGTTTATTTAATTATCACAACTCTTTTGAGGTAGGTATTCTTGTTACACCAGTTTTACAAATGAGGGAGTTGACAAGTTTAAGAGATTAAACATATTGATAAAAGGGCAGAGCCAGAATTTGAACCCAGTTCTCTGAGTTGGAAACCTGTGTTTTTAACCAGTATATTTCAGTATAAGGCTTGGTATGTTTATGTGTGGTTTTCTTCTGATGAAATTTCTCTTAAGCAAAAGGCCCTCTACTAACCCAGCAGGGAATCTTCCTGGACTCAAATCAGCGAAAGCTCAGTGAAGAATAGGTAGGGGGATGGAAAGAGGCTCCCAGGATGAGTGGTTGGCCCCTTTCACCACCACTCCGGGGAACAATTAGTGCTCAGAAATGTTTAGCTCTAATGATTGCTGGGCTTTTTACGTTGGACCCTGGAGTGAGTGGCAGAGGGCAGCCTCTTGGAGAAAGAATGTGGCTACCCCTGCCCATTAAAATAATGAACTCCCACAGGCCATTTATTTGGAAGACTTGTTAACAAAGGAGCAGGGATTCCAGAAGCATGTTTCACTATTTACATGAGGCCAAAGCATAAGAAATTGACGGAACCAGAAATCAGGCATGGAGCAGTGGGAAATGCAGACGACCTGGTTTGCAAAAGATGTTATGGCAGCAAAGCAACCAGTGTTTCTTCTGCTGTAGCACAAGATTGTAGGATCCTTCTGCCCAATGCAATGCAGTAAGTCCAGCTCATTCTCTCCCACTTCATACATCCAGCAGCAAATCACAACTAAATTTACAACCTATTCTACCTTTTATTTGTAAAAGGGGCAGAGTAACGCTGCCACTTCTTGAGTCTATTAGGATAATTAAATGGGTTTATAGAAATCAAGACTTTAGAACCAGTACCTGGCACACAGTAAGTACTAAATAAGTGTTTGACTATATTATTATATTATGATTGTTATTATATTATTTTTTGTGATTATATCATATATTACATGTTTTGCTATTATAATAATAACAGGCCAAATATAGGAAGTCATAGGCCAAACACTTCTGCCAAACTCTGAGGATAAGTGGTGGAATACATCTATTTATTCAACAAAATATTTACTGAGTGCCTATGTCCTTCCCAAGCCCTATTCTTGGTACTCATGATGAAACTGCCTTTGCAAAATTATAACTGAGGAAATTATGACAGTCAGAGAAATTATACCTAATTGACTCCATCTTGCTTCTAACCATTAAGCTATCTTTTTCCATTCTTGGGCATAGGCTGAAGTAACTTTGGAAAGAAATTCAGTTTATGATTTGACTCTGAAACGAAATTAATAGCAGCCCTTTCCTGAAGAGACCCTCTTTTTGCCTGGGGACCAGTCTGCCTTTGCAAGACCAACAAATTAGCTGCAAGTTCTGAAATTACAGTTTAGGGGTCACGCAGCCTCTGACTCCAAGAGTCTGAACCTTCCTGAATTGCTCTTGGGGATAACATCACTATTGTAAAAGCTGATGTCAGTGCTTGAGATAGTTTGCAGCCCCTGCACTGGAAAGATCAGCTGACACCACCCAGACCGGTGAACTGGCTCAACCAGTTCTGCCGTCCCACCCAGGAAGAGAAGACAGCAAGAAAAACTCGCCTGGACCCGCTGTGATTCCATCTCCAACTTGACCAACCAGCACTCTCTACTTCCAAGCCCCTACTCGCCAAATTATCTTTAAAAACTCTGATCCCTGAATGCTTGGGAAGACTAATTAGAGTAATAATGAAACTCCAGTCTCTTGCACAACCGGCTCTATATGAATTACTCTTTCTCCATTGCAATTCCCCTGTCTTGATAAATGAGCTCTGTCTAGGCAGCGGGCAAGGTGAGCTTATTGGATAGTTACAAGGATAGATCAGTAAACCAAATGGACAAAACTCCCTGCCTGCCTTTGAGTAACTGACATTTTGGTAAGGAAGATTTCGCCAAGCTAAGAGATACCAAATTCATCTTTCTTCCTTTTTGATAGGGCTAAATAGATTGATGGTTTAGTGAAGAGCAAGCTAGGCTCTTCTTGGTTTTGACTGCTTGACCAGTGACTTGTGAGATTAGAAATTTGTAAAAAACACAAAACTAGGGGCAGTTTTTAATATGACTAATGACAGAGAACCACGGTTACCATTGGGTGCAAACATGCATGGGCAAACAAATTCCATAAAAATGATAAAATACAGCAACCTTAATTTGACCACTGAGTGTTTCTCTGGGCACTTCTGCCTCTTTATACTCATTTGTATTTCCTAATTTTTTTAAAACAATTTTCTTTTTTTTGAGACAGGGTCTCATTCTGTCATCCAGGCTTGAGTGCAGTGGCGCCATCACAGCTCACTGAAGCCTAGACCTCCTGGGTTCAAACGATCCCCCCACTTCAGCCTCCCAAGTAGCTGGGACTAGAGGCACGTGGCACCACACGCCGCTAATTTTTTTTTTTTTACGTGGACTATGGCTCTGTCACCAGGCTGGAGTGCAGTGGTGCGATCTTGGCTCACGGCAATCTCCACCTCCCGGGTTCAAGTGATTCTCCTGCCTCAGCCTCCCAAGTAGTTGGGACTGCCATGCCACCAAGCCCAGCTATTTTTTGTATTTTTAGTAGAGACGGGGTTTCGCCATGTTGCCCAGACTGGTTTCAAATTCCTAAGCTAAAGCAATTGGGCTACCTCCACCTCCCAACGTCCTGGGATTACATGAGTGAGCCACTGCACCCAGCCTGTTTTCTTCATTTTGATCTTACATCAGTGCCAGTCTGTGTTTCTTAACTACCAGATATACAGGGCTTATCTCTTGTCTTCGTAGTGATCATCTGATTTGGCCTGATCATATCAAAGTTGTCCCTTGCTTATCACTGTCTTTAAATAGTGAATGAAACTTCTCTTCCCTGCTGCTTTTCTTGTCCAGGAAATATTGATTGCTGTTGGTTCTTGACCAGCATGCTCAGCCCATCTCAGTCAGCTTAGGTACTGCTCCCTCTTCCCTTTCATGGAGACATGTTCATATCCCTTCTTTCCTATAATTGCACTGACTATGGTAGTCCAAATTTTGACCATTCTTTGAATTTTGTGCAATGACTTGTATTAAAAACATTACATAATTAGAATAAATTTTCTTGTCTTAAGCATACTGTGTGTGTATATATGTATGCACAAACATATACATATATACAATTATCCCTGCATACATACATATAACATACATATACAAACATACATATACACACAAATATGTACACACACACACACACACACACACACACACTTTTTTTCCCCACTTAGTTTTACTACCTAGAAGAATAGATTGTTAGACTGTTGCATGGATTTCCTCTCCCAAATTGGAACATGTCAAAAATTATAGCCCATTGTATTTAGTTCCCTTCTTTTGAGTTATTATACTAAAGATCTATAACACATAAAATGCCTAACTTTATTTTACTTTATTTATTTATACTTTATTTTCAAGTCAGAAAGACTAAAAAAGGCACAAGGAGCCCAAGTTCAAAGCGGCACTTCAAACTCATCTGATTCAACCCTCTAATTTCCCATTTGGGAAAATGAGAATCTGGAGAAGTGACCTTTTCAAAGCCCCAGCAGGTTTATGAATGGAGCTGAAGACAAAACTCAGGCTTCCAACTTCCCATCAGTTTCTACTTTATTGTTAGACAGATTCTCTTTTGGTCAACAAGCATAGACTTCCTCTGAAAAGTCTTGGCCTAGCAGGTGGCTGGGCTTTAACTGGGTGTTGTTTTACTGGGTGCTGACTGTTTGCATGATCTTCCAGGAAATACCCACTCTTAAAATGACAAACAAAATTTAACCACAAGATTCTTCTTTCCTTTACGCAGGAAGCAGGCCTATGGCTGTAGGAAGGAACAACACAATTTTGACAAAATTCATCCTCCTGGGACTTTCAGACCATCCTCAAATGAAGATTTTCCTTTTCGTGTTATTTCTGGGGCTCTACCTCCTGACGTTGGCCTGGAACCTAAGCCTCATCACCCTCATCAGGATGGACTCTCACCTGCACACACCCATGTACTTCTTCCTCAGTAACCTGTCCTTCCTGGACATCTGCTATGTGTCCTCCACTGCCCTTAAGATGCTCTCTGACATCATCACAGAGCAGAAAACCATTTCCTTTGTTGGCTGTGCCACTCAGTACTTTGTGTTCTGTGGGATGGGGCTGACTGAGTGCTTTCTCCTGGCAGCTATGGCTTATGACCGGTATGCTGCAATCTGCAACCCCTTGCTTTACACAGTCCTCATAACCCATACACTTTGTTTAAAGATGGTGGTGGGTGCCTATGTGGGTGGATTCCTTAGTTCTTTCATCGAAACATACTCTGTCTATCGGCATGATTTCTGTGGGCCCAATATGATCAACCACTTTTTCTGTGACCTCCCTCCAGTCCTTGCTCTGTCCTGCTCTGATACTTTCACCAGTCAGGTGGTGACCTTCGTAGTGGGTGTTGTCGTTGGAATAGTGTCTGTGCTAGTGGTCCTCATCTCCTACGGTTACATTGTTGCTGCTGTTATGAAGATCAGCTCAGCTACAGGTAGGACCAAGGCCTTCAGCACTTGTGCCTCTCACCTGACAGCTGTGATCCTCTTCTATGGTTCTGGATTCTTCATGTACATGCGACCCAGTTCTAGCTACTCCCTAAACAGGGACAAGGTGGTGTCCATATTCTATGCCTTGGTGATCCCTGTGGTGAATCCCATCATCTACAGTTTTAGGAATAATGAGATTAAAAATGCCATGAGGAAAGCCATGGAAAAGAACCCCATGATTTCTCACAGTCGACCATTCATTTTTATGACCTTGGGCTAATGTTTACAGTGAAGCTGTGAGATGGGTCAATTGTGCAGACATTTACGTAATTTTGAACTAGCTGATCTATAGAAGGAGTTATTGTGAATTGGGGTTTTTCCCCACTTCCTAAGATTTCACTAATAGTTTGCCTGTTGGCTATTAAAAAACAATTTGGCCATTGTTGCGTTGTAAAATGAATAGCATTGTACAGTTTGAGGTTTTAAATGCTCTGTTTAGCAGAAAACTTCACCATGACAAAAAAACATCCTGGAATATCAAAATAGAGTTTGTTTGTATAGCAGGAGAATCATTGAAACAATGTTAGTCCAGCATTTAGTGTGGTGATCTTTAGGGTATGACATGGTATAATCACCTGAAGAGGATGATGCTTTTTCTAAACAGTTTTCCTTCTTCTGAGATTCCCAAACGCTTTCATTAGAGCTCATGAAAACCACAGGCAGACACCTTTCCATGTTTCAGAATCATGGCTGCATGAGCCCCTGTGACTGATGGGAGAGTTTTAATACTCTGTAGCTGCATGAAGGCAGGAATTCTGATTTGGGCCTTGATATAATTTGGCTATTTGTCCCCACCCATATCTCATGTCAAATTGGAATCTTCAGTGCTGGAGGTGGGGCCTGGTGGGGGGTGTTTGAATCCTGGGGGGTGGATCCCTCATGGCTTGGTGCTATATTCATGATAGTGAGTTCTTGAGAGAGCTGGTCATTTAAAAGTGTGTAGCACTCCTCCCTGCCCCCGCCACTCTCTCTCTCCTCTCACTCTGTCACTCTCTTTGTCTGTCTCTCTCTTTTGCCGTGTGATGTGCCTGCTCCCCATTTGCCTTCTGTCATGATTGTAAGCTTCCTGAGGCCTCCCTAGAAGCTGAGCTGATGCCAGCACCATGCTTCCTGTAAAGCCTGAAGAGCTGTGAGCCAATTAAACCTCTTTGTCAATTACCTAGCCTAAGGAATATTTTTATAGCAGTGCAAGAACAGACTAGTATAGGCCTTAATGACTGAACAAACAACTCTTGGCCAATTCAATCAACTACAAAAAGAGGTCACTAAAACACTTTAAATAAAACCAAGGAATTTATTGCTTAAGCCCAAAGTGACAGCTTTCTAATCAACAATTAATGTTTCTTAGGAATCTAAAGGGAAGCATACACTCATTTGGAATGAAAGGTTCTCTACTTTTGCCAGGGTTGTGATAAATTCTAGAAGAGAACTTAGCTAAGGCATTGAAGAAAATGATTTTTCTCCTCTACATTTTCTCAGAACTTGTTATATGTCCTTGAGCTGGCAGTGAAGAACTGGAATAAATTCATTCAACTGTGGCTTTTCTTGGGTAGGCCATAAATAAGTGAGTAAATAATATCTGCCTCTGTGTCTTTTAAAAACTTTTTATCATTATACTTTAAGTTCTGGGGTACATGTACAGATCATGCAGGTTTGTTACATAGGTATATACGTGCCATGGTGGTGGTTTGCTGCATCTATCACCTTGTCATCTACATTAGGTATTTCTCCTAATGCTATCCCTCCTCAATCCTCCCACCCCCTGCTATTCCTCCCTTAAGTCCCCATCCCCCAGGCTCCAGTGTGTGATATTCCCTTCCCTGTGTCTGTGTGCTTTCATTGTTCAACACCCACTTATGAGTGAGGACGTCAAACAGGGACAATTTGACATCCTCTCTCCCTATTCTGTTCTTGTGTCAGTTTGCTGAGAATGATGGTTTCCAGTTTCATCCATATCTCTGCAAAGGACAGGAACTCATCCCTTTTTATGGCTGTATAGTATTCCACAGTGTATATGTGCCACATTCTCTTTATTCAGTCTATCATCGATGGACATTTGGATTGGCTCCAAGTCTTTGCTATTGTGAACAGTGCTGCAATAAACATACGTGTTCATGTGTCTTTATAATGGAATGATTAATAATCCTTTGGTTATATACCCAGTAATGGGATTTCTGGGTCAAATGGAATTTCTATTTAACTAATTTATGCTCCCAGGAACTGTGCAAAATTGTTCCTATTTCTCCACATCCTCTCCAGCATCTGTTGTCTCATGATTTTTTATTGATCGCCATTCTAACTGGCATGAGGTGGTATCCCAATGTGGTTTTCATTTGCATTTCTCTAATGACGAGTGATGATAAGCTTTTTTTCATATGTTTGTTGGCTGCATAAATGTCTTCTTTTAAAAAGCATCTGTTCATATTCTTTGCCCACTTTTTGATAGGGTTGTTTGTTTTTTCTTGTAAATTTGTTTAAGTTGTCCATAGATTCTAGATAGTAGCCCTTTGTCAAATGGGTAGATTGCAAAATTTTTTTCCCATTCTGTTGGTTGCTGGCTCACTCTATTGATAGTTTCTTTTGCTGTGCAGAAGCTCTGAAGTTTAATTAGATCTCATTTATCTATTTTGGCTTTTGTTGCCATTGCTTTTGGAGTTTTAGTCATGAAGTCCTTACCCATGCCTATGTCCTGAATGGTGTTGCCTAGGTTTTCTTCTAGAGTTTTTATGGTGTTAGGCATCATGTTTATATCTTTAATCCATCTGGAATTAATTTTCGTATAAGGTGTAAGGAAGGGATCCAGTTTCAGCGTTTTGCATATGGCTAGCCAGTTTTCCCAACACCATTTATTAAATATGGAATCCTTTCCCCATTGCTTTGTTTTTGTCAGGTTTGTCAAAGATCAGATGGTTGTAGTTGTGTAGCATTCTTTCTGAGGCCTCTGTTCTGTTCCATTGGTCTATATATCTGTTTTGGTACCATACTGTTTTGATTACAGTAGCCTTGTAATATAGCTTGAAGTCAGGTAGCATGATTCCTCTAGCTTTGTTTTTTTTTTTTTGCTTAGGATTGTCTTGGCTATGTGGGCTCTTTTTTGGTTCCATATGAAGTTTAAGGCGGTTTTTTTCCAGTTCTGTGAGGAAGGTCATTGGTAGCTTGATGGGGATAGCATTGAATCTATAAATTACTTTGGTCAGTATGGCCATTTTTATGACATTGATTCTTCCTAACCATGAGCATGGAATGTTTTTCCATCTGTTTGTGTCCTCTCTTATTTCCTTGAGAAGTGGTTTGTAGTTCTTGAAGAGGTCCTTCACAAATCTTGTTAGTTGTATTCCTAGGTATTTTATTCTCTTTGTAGCAATTGTGAATGGGAGTTTACTCATAATTTGGCTCTCTGTTTGTCTGTTATTGGTATATAGGAATGCTTGTGATTTTTGCACACTGATTTTGTATCCTTAGGCTTTGCTGAAGTTCCTTATCAGCTTAAGGAGATTTTGGGCCAAGACAATGGGGTCTTCTAAATATACAATCATATCATCTAAATATACAATCATATCATCTGCAAACAGGGACAACTTGATGTCCTCTCTTCGTATTTGAATACCCTTTATTTCTTTCACTTGCCTGATGGCCCTAGCCAGAACTTCCAATAATATGTTGAATAGGAGTGGTGAGAGAGGACATCCTTGTCTTGTGCCAGTTTTCAAAGGGAATGCTTCCAGTTTATACCCATTCAGTATATATTGGCTGTGGATTTGTCATAAATAGCTCTTATTATTTTGAGATACAATCCATCTATACCTAGTTTATTGAGAGTTTTTAGCATAAAGGGCTGTTAAATTTTGTCAAAGTCCTTCTCTGCATCTATTGAGATAATCATTTGTTTTTTGTCTTTGGTTCTGTTTATGTGATGGATTGTGTTTATGGATTTGCAGATGTTGAACCAACCCTGCATCCCTGGATGAAGCCAACTTGATCGTGATGGATAAGCTTTTTTATGTTTTGTTGGATTTTGTTTGCCAGTATTTTATTGAAGATTTTTGCATCAATGTTCATCATGGATATTAGCCTGAAATTTTCTTTCTTAGTTGCGTCTCTGCCAGATTTTGGTATCAGGATGATGTTGGTCTCATAAAATGAGTTGGGGAGGATTCCCTCTTTTTATATTGTTTGGAATAGTTTCAGAAGGAATGGTAGCAGCTCCTCTTTGTACCTCTGGCAGAATTCGGCTGTGAACTCGTCTGGTCCTGGAATTTTTTTGGTTGGTAGGCTATTAATTGCTGCTTTAACTTGAGACCATGTTATTGGTCTATTCAGTAATTCAACTTCTTCCTGGTTTAGTCTTGGGAGTGTGTAAGTGCCCAGGAATTTATCCCTGCGCCTGTGTCTTTAGGCAAGTTGCTTTGACTCTAGATGCCTCAGATCCTCATCATAAAATACAAAGTACAATAGTAATTTACTCCTAGGATTATTGTGAGGAATTAAATGAGCCAGTACATGTAAATACTTAGAATACTCTATTGTGAATAGAAAATGTCCAAGAGGTGCTATTACTATTATTATTATATAATGCTTAATCATTATCCAAATAAAACAATAGTAGAGATTTCCTTAGTCTGATTAGAAATGTAATCTTTGCAATGGGTTTATTGCAATAAAAAGGATCTGGAGTGACTTTTGCAAAGAAGGTTAAGAATATTCATTTTTAAGTCATCACACCTGAGATTATTAACTTCATCTCTGCCATTTTGTAGGTACATAACCTGATCCACGTTATTTACAAACTCTATTTTCCTCATCCGTGAAATAAGGGTAATTTCATGTAGCTACCTGAGGACTAAGTTCTGATTTTTTTTTTTAATCTTGCTGAAATTCCTTTCTAAGGAGTCTGGGGCATCATGCCCTGCAAACCATAAATTCTTCTCAGATGGGTTTTATTTAACCCCATATATAGTGACTTATTTTCCAATCTGACTCTGGCATAACAAGGAAGAAAATCAAAATGTTTTACCCTAAAATACATTTCCTTGCCGTACCTGGAAATTGCCCTACAAAGTCTCTTGTGGGAAAAATCCACATTCTATAGAGAATCCCCTTTCCCCTTTGTTTTCCTTTCTTTCTTCCCAGATCCAGGAAATAATCAACTAAGAGCTAGGCACCCTTTTATTAAGTCTGATAAGAAACAATTTACAACCTGCTCTCTCTGTTGTCTGCTATCTGAGAGGTTCCTCTGCACAGTCACACTTGGTCTCTACAGTCTTTTACCATAACCTGAACATTTCTTTCCATTAATCCCAGGACTTCAGACAAACTCAACCAATTGTCTGCCAGAAAATGTTTAAATTTACCTATAGCCTGGAAGCCCCAACTTTCAGTTGTCCCACCTTTCTGAATGAAACCAATGTACTTCTTAAATGCATTTGATTAATGTCTCATGCATCCCTAAAATATATAAAACCAGGCTGTACCCTGGCCACCTTCGAAACATGTTCTCATGACCTCCTGAGGGGTGTGTCAGGGGCCATGGTCACTCATATTTGGCTCAGAATAAATCTCTTGAAATATTTTACAGAGTTTGACTCTTTTCATCAACGTACCCCATAAAATTGGTACAACAATTAAGTGAGAATATGCATAAAGAGGGCTTAGTCCAGTGCCTGGCATATGGTAATACTTAGTACATGTTAACTTATATTATTAGTCAATATTTTTACTAAACTTATACAAATTAAGAAAAATTCAGGGTAATGTGTTAAAAAGAGACCAAAGAAATAGGGTTAGGGTATCCACTCCAACTGAGACATATCAATCTCAGCAAAGAAGCACACCCATACTTTTTATCTCTGTGATTTCTCTCAGAAGCAGTTCTTAGGGAATTAGAGTAAGCTCAGCTTCACAGATGTGGCTATTTTGCCAACTCTATCAGCTATCTGGATGCCTCTCCCCATTTTCCTTATAGCTTTTTTTTGTCCTACACCTATTTTGACCTGTACTCCAACTCACTATCCTTCAGTTTACCAATTTTCAAAATTGTAGCTAATCTTAAGTCCTCCTAATGTCAAAAGTCATTGAAACAACACAACTAACTAATGAAACTGTCTCATGGTTTGGATTTACGTGGAGCTATTCTCAGTCTTATTCATCTTTAAACTTTTTGATGAACGGAGATTCTAAATACAAAATCTTCATGAAAATTTTTCTTGTGCAACCACATATATATCTACCAGTAATGGAAATTTTCTCATTGCACTGAGAAGATATAAGGTACTTTTGCAGTTTGCCCAACTACCAATAAGAATGTAAGTCTTATTAATAGTGATTAATTCTAATGCATAAGATGGCGATTGGTTGTGAGACTTGAATGTTTTGGGGTTTAGAGTAAGGCGCGTGTTAAATGTTTCCTAAATAAGTATATTTATTATGGGGCATACAATCAGACATACATTAAATGGAATATTTTGGGCCCTAAAGGAATCAGGCATTTTATAGCCATCTGAAGTAGGAGGAAGTAAAACTTTCCTGGGAGGACTAGCTAGCTGGAGATAGAATTCACTTTAGTAAAATTATCATCATCCAGGGTGTGGCACTCATGTTTGCAACTTCCAAAAATCTTTTCCAGATGGACTGAAGCTAACCAAACTCAGAATAGCTAGATGCATATGCCAGAATGACAGATTTAATTTTCAGTGAAGAACAAAGCTGCCAAGCTTGTACTTGTGCCAGTGGTACAATTCACCATCTGCCAGGAAGCCATATAGAAAGATAAATTACAATGAAAAGTCTATTTGGAGAGAAAGGGATCACAGAAAAGTGGATAAAGCAGATCAGTTCCTCATACACCCAACTCTAGGTGTATCAGGATATACCAGCTCTATGGTCCAGACCGGCTGAAGCCCTGGGCAAGGACACTACCAATTTTTCTACCCAAGCGTTCCTTTTCCTCTCTTCCAAGATGACTGTCCTTCCTCCTAATCAATATTTATAGATCGATGAATGTACAGCTTTTCCTGCTTTTGGTCTAAGAAATATATATATTTTCTCTAAAATGCTTCTGTTACACAGCTTACACACAGAGAGTGTGTAGTGAAACCATGGGCTGATTTTATGGTTTAAGTTTTAGTGTTTTGTAGACACCTTGTTGTCCTATGCACCATCAACATTCACCTACTTTTTTTCTTTGTAGGTACATATAATTAAGCACACTCATGAATGAATGAGTGATGCATTAAAGGAGCTCTGATAAGATGCTTAACATTTTTCTAAAGATGAAAAGTCTTCTATTTCTAGTCTTAAATATTGACAAACTTAGAGCTTGCCTATTCTGTGATCATCCATGGAAATGAGAAATCATTTACATTTCACTTGCTTGTGTTCAGTAATGAATCTAGATCTCCCTGACATAAAAGCAAGCAGGGGAAACCTGACTATCTTGCATGTAAACAGATATGCTTTGTATACAGGCACAATATCCCATCAGCTTGATCCGTGACTACTTCCCTGATATCCTGGTGACTTGTCCTCATGTCTGTAACATTTTCAAATCCACTGAGGAAGATAAGCCAGCTGTTTGTGTTGACCTTTGCTGCCTTTATTCCACCCTCTTTCATCTTGTGCTTCTCTCTCCCCTTATGCTGGTCAAGATCTCCTATATGCAATACTGCTTATGGGCCTGGCCAGGGATGAGAGTTCCCTCTTTCCTATAAGCAAAGAAATAGCCACGCAAGTCTCTTCTTTATTCATTGCTTGGAACTTTTACAAACTAGGTATAGCAGCATCTCTCTTCAGAGTTGCCAGACCAAATGGCTGGCACTATCTAGTTGAATAGAGTAACCACACACTTTGGGTGGGACCACATTCTATAAATAAACCAGCAGCTGGGACCCAGTGAGACCTCACAGAAAAACAGAGAATTCATCTTGTGCCCAAAGCCAAGTTCTTCTGAAATAGAACTATGATGTCAAACTAGACTTAAATGTCAGCATACACAGAAAAATTGGCAGGCATAAAGTATGACTTTGATATTGTATGATATATGCTTGTTTGTTCTAATAAAATGTCTTTCTTATTCAAAAAGAGGCTGAGTTGCTTTGATCTGAAGAAATTCTTAAGAAGCAAAATTGCTCTGCATGGTTTAGAAGGAGAAAAGACTGTAAGTCAGACACAACACTGAAACTCATAGCTCATTTCCTAACAACTGAAAGCTGTGTATGTAGCTTGGCAGGGGTTATTTCACCCCTCAATTTGACTCTTAGACTACAAAACAATTAGCAGTAAGACTCTATCTGGGGCTGAACTGCAGCGGGAGGTGTTCTGGGGGACTCATCAAGAAGATGTGGGTTCTGAGAAGTCCTGCACCAGTCCAGTCTTCTTTCTCCACATTTCATGTGCCCTGTGACAGATAGTACTGACAATTGCCTGTGTTGTCTGTATTACATGTATAAATGACATTTTTTCTTCTTGAAAAGCAGAAGGCAAAGCAGGTATTTCTTCTCTGTTTAACACCTTCAATGTCAGTGGCTTTAGATCTTGGAAGGTTGTGGAATTGTTTTGATACATGCCATCCCTGGTAGTTTTCCAACAGAAGGTTGGAGATTTGCATGAGATTTTTTGCTTTAGCAAGTTAAACTTCTTTTTATTAGGACTTTGGCCTTCTTTATTCATTTGATTTACTTTTTTTTTTTAAATTTTACCTCTTTCTATGTTTTAACATTATAAACTATATGTAATAACATTTCAAAAACAAATAACTTTATCATGTGGTTTTATGTTTCTTTTTTAAAACTTCACGTATATTTTTATTTTTATTGTTGATTTCATATCTACCCCTTCAGCTTCTCCTCCACCTTCCACCCCCAAACAGCAGGAATAGCCTGAAGGCTCCCAAGAACTCTCTCCCATTGGGTCCTACCTGGAAAGATTTACCTACCTGGAGAGTCCTTCTTATCACTTTTTTCCAGCTTTTAAGTTCCAGGATACATGTGCATGTTTGTTACATAGTTAAACATGTGTGATGGTGGTTTGCTGCACAGATCATCCCATTAAGCCCAACATCCATTAGTTATTTTCCTGATGCTCTCCCTCCCCAACGCTGACAGGCCCCAGTGTTCTGAATGTGTTCTCAACATTCAGCTGTCATTTGTAAGTGAGAACATGCAGTGTTTGGTTTTCTGTTCCTGCATTAGTTTGTTGAGGATAATGGCTTGCAACTCCATCCAGGTCCTTGTAAAAGACATGATTTTGTTCCTTTGTATGGCTGACATTTGATTTACTTTTACAGTGAGCTGCAACTCACCATTATACTTAAAAAACTATATTATTTTAATTGACAGATCATAATTATATGCATTTATGGGGTACAACCTGATGTTTTGATGTGTCAACAATGTAGAATGATAAAGTCAAGCTAATTAAAATAATTATTCTTAACCTTTTTTTCTTCTTTTTGGTATTCGGCATGTGTCCCTAAAGCTGAGTTTGATGATATCCTTTCTCTATCCTCAAAAGGTAGCTTTTGTCTTGGAGGAGTTCTTCGTGGAATCAGAGTAGGATGGGAAGAAGTCCAACTATATTGGTCTGCTTCCAAGCTGCCGATAAAGACATATCCAAGATTGGGAAATTTACAAAAGAAAGAGGTTTAATGGACTCACAATTCCATGTGGCTGGGGAAGTCCTCACAATCATGGTGGAAAGTGCAAGGCATGTCTTACGTGGCAGCAGACAAGAGAAGAATGAGAGCCAAGCAAAAGGGGAAACTTTTTCTGTAATCTTCCTGAGAACATTGTGATGTGTGGATTATCATCCCAGGTGGATGTGTGAGAAGCTGCAGATCAGAGAGGGGAGGTAACTTGCCTGTGCTCACACAGCACTGGAGCCCACTGAGAAGCTGGGCTTCAGATCCTATCCTGGTTCTGTGAGACCCTGAAGACTACTCCTTTGGCAAACCCTGCTACTTGCCCTTTTCCCTTTCTCCCTTCCCTTGGTCTGTGTTTGTGGTCAAACAAATGATTAATTTTTACTAAAAGTGAAAAAATAACAGAATAGGAAGACACAATTCCATAAAGAACTATACACATCAATGCAATTGCTAGAAAATAGCTGCTGCTCTACCCAGCCCCTGGGGTGCTTCTCCCCTGCCTGTCATTTGCAGCAGAACCTGTGATTTTAAAACAAGTTCTGAATCCCTTGAGGAAGCATCAGAGATGAGAAGGATTGAAGGCTTTAATGCCAGAGATGAGAAGGATTGAAGGCTTCAGTGTCCCCATCCAGCTTCCCTCAACCCAGCCCCCACCACACTGACAAGTCTGTCCTCAGCAGAAAAGCCAAAGTCAAGGGTAGGGGGACCTCAGGGGAAGGTGATCCCAATCCTCTCTCCAACCCAAAAAAAAGCCATCAGATCTAGTGACACATATTCATTACCATGAGAACAGTATGGAGGAAACTGCTCCCATGATTCAATTAACTCCCACAGGGTCCCTCCCACAAAATGAGGTAATTATGGGAGCTACAATTTAAGATGAGTTGGGTACAATTTAAGATGGGTATACAGCCAAACTGTATCATTCACTTCCTGTGACATTATTACCTACCTGTCTTTTTTGGATTCTAAAGAGGAAGGGAAGATGCACTGTACTCTGTACACTCATAGTCACCTAGGCTTCTGTCATTGATAACAGGACTGCATCTGAACAGTGCCTGGCACCTTAGGTATGCATTTGATCAATATTTGTTGAATGAATGAATAAACATTAGTATTTTAGAGCAAATCTTAGTATTTGAGTTCCTTCTGAGCCAAAATTATACTATCACTTACATTCAGCAAAATTCCTAAAAGTACTTGATAAAAAATAAAACAATTTATGTGGCAGGTAAGTTCTCAGTAGATCTCTTCTGGGGGAAATATGGTTATCAAGACTATATAATTTTTATGCTATATTATATTGTAACAACATATATTCTTTTTTGTTTTAGAAAGCATTAGCTTTTTATAGTGAAAATCAAAATTACGTATTGATAGGCCTTGGTTTTTAGATCAATTAAAGTATGTTAATAAAGTTATTTATTTTGGATTCTATGTTGAAGATACAGAATTTCTCAGTTTCTCAGTCAAATATGACAGATGGAAATTTAATTTTTAAAACTATGATTTAATTATACTTTTGGAATGAAAGCAAAATGTGGTTTCCTCATATCTTTAATCTACACACATATATGTATGTATGCTTATTACTCAGGAATAAGGCCTTAGGAATATTAAAACATGTTTTTACGAGCAATCAGTAGGCTATGGAAATTGGTATTATAACAGTGTAAGCTAATTACATTTTAATAAGCAAAGGCAATAGAAATTAGAATTAATCTGCTTAAAAACATAAACATATGAATAAAAAGTTCTATTTCAAAGGTAATAAAGGAAAATTAAAGCAATTCTTCTACCTAATAAAATATCAGTCAAAAACAAATATTAAAATAATTTAGAAATTACATTATTTGAATGTGGGGGAAAATACAGTGAGTGATAGTATATAGTCACTTATTTCTAGGGAAAATATAAAATGGTTGAAACATTTAAAAAATATAGTTGTGATATTCGATTAAATATTTGGGCTAAATCCACAACTTTGTCTTTATTTCCTCCTGGAGCCTACCCAAAATGACAATAAAAGTTTTTGTTTTTTAAATTATAAAACCACCAGGATGTAGAGAATAGGAGAAGCGTTGACAAGAGTTGGTAGGTGGAAAGCAGATGTTTGAGGGGCCACCGACTCAGAATAAATAAATCAGGAAACTATGAGTTCTGGATGGGGTAGGGTGGAAGAGTAGGGAAGAAGCCATTTGATTGCACAACCTCAGAAAGGATCAGAAATGGAAAGCCCTAGGAACCTGCACAGGGTGGGTGAGGCTTAGAACTGACCTTCGTTGAAAATCTATTAAGAAACAGCTGGATTCCTGGGCCAGCCCCAATATGGACCAGCCCCTCCCTTCCTCTCGGATCTGGTGACCTTTCCCCCACTATCCCTCCCCAACTCTGTCAGAAGACCAAAAGTTTATTCTCTGGAGAACTGAACCAGGCACTGTGGGCTCGGGGCTGTTACACATAGCTAAGGAGGAATGCTAAAAACAGAGGCACTACAATAATATCTACATCGAGAAAAGGTAGATTTCCTCAGTTTGAGCTCCTCTGTCCACCATGGACCTACTCCATTCACTCATTCAACCCTTGGAACACTCCTGAATTTCCGGCTCAAGGGAACATAACTACTGATGCTTACAGGATGAGTCCATCTCAGCAATTGTGAAGTTCCTGCCAGATCACCTAGCAGAAAGTTTGCCAGAAGACTATCTCTGACCATGAACACCAAGCTTCAGAACTTGTTTTTCAATGCGCATTCTGCAATTTGAAAGCATACTCAAGGACCACCAGACAGAGCCCTAAAACAAACAGAAAAAAAGGAATCCAATGACAAAAAGACAATCTAGGAACCATAAAAATAGGAAATAAAGTTCAAAAATTAATACAGTCAGATTGAAGAAGATATTGTGTCCTTAAAATAAGAACAGGGTGCTATATCAGGAACAAGAATGAGGATAGAACCAGAACTGTTTTCCATTTTAAGTATTAAAATTAACTTGACTTTTAAAACTATATATAATTTACATTTATTATATTGAGAGTTAAGTTACAAAAATCAGTGATTATTTATTTATTCATATACTGCTTAGCATCCATAATCATTCTTTCTCAGAGGAGTATCTTAAATTTTTTTATTTTTTCTTACAGTGGGGAAAGATGTTCTTTTCTGTTCTCAGCTGTCATTGTTTGAATAACTTTGGTTCCAACTCTGGGTTCAGAGATAAATCCTGATTGGTTTAAGTCAATCAGCAATCAGCAAATATCATCCAACTGCTGTAATAACTAGCTTGGAGTAGGAGTGGGTAATATAGCCCAATCAAAGCCAGAAAAATACAAGGAGATGCTTGCTAGGCATCTGGGAAGAAACTTTTCATCTGTGGTATCTACCAGAAGGGACACTCTCTTCCTTAGGATGATGTGAGGAGGGACTGTGATATCTGGAACTTGTACAAGAATTATGCTACTACTAGGAAAATTTGCCACAGGATGGCACAATTACTGCATAAGGCACACTAAACTGAGTAAAAGAAACTGGCTATTTGATAATATTGTTTGGGCCAGTGGATCAAATTTTCTCTGAATATCTCGGTTTTATGAGCTAAAAGATTCACTTTAATGCTTCATCAGTTTAAATTATTTTATCTGCCATTAAAATAAAAGATTCCTCAGTCTAAATTTAATCTTGCAATACATACCAAGAATCACGAAAATATGACTCATTTTGAATAAGTTGTCTTAATTCTCAGAAGGATGTTAATTGTCTATTACCATACAAGGAATTACTATAAAATGTTGTGGCTTGAAACAAAAAAAGAAAAAAATGATTAAATAAATTAAGGTATAGTCAATTGGTCTATTAAGATAGAAGACGATAATACTTATATAATGCACTCAAGGGATTTTGACAATCTACAAATTCTGGTGTTCAAGAAACACAATTTTCATCATCATTCCATAACTCTATTTTTACTTTATGCTCTCTTTTTTTCTCCACTGAGGGAAAAAAAAATCAATTCAAGTTCCTTTTCTTCCCCTACCCCCAGATTTTTGTCTAAGTTCTACAGAACTTGACTGATGTCAGAGCACTGGGGATATCTGATCCTTGATTTCACCATACTAGCAACTCTGAAAATATCTATTGTTTCATCAGATCCCCAGTTGTCAAATCACAAATGAGTTGCTGCTGATTTCTGTTTATTTCTATCTTCAAGATCTAATAGGTCTGATGATTCTGATAAGCCACCCTTGGTTAGATGAAGATTGTTCTGTTGCTCCCATCCTCAATATTGCATAGGAAGCTGCAGCACTCAAATGTCTATCTGGAAGCCCCCATGACCCTATTTCCTTAAGTTTCTGCCTGCCAACCAAGATCTGGAACAAAAGATGGTTAGAAGTTCTCTGCTTTTGGTGTCTCCTAACCTGGGTGAAAATTGTGATGTATCTCGGGCTTTGTCTGTAAGCCATTCTGAAGACTCACTTATGATTGTGGTCTTATCACTTCTGCTTCAACTTCCTTTTGCTGTCACATTTTTTCTCTGATGTTTGAGAATCTAACAACCTACCTGCCTGGAAGAAAGAAATGGTTAGAAATATGGGAAGAGAATATTAGGTAAAAAGCTAGACAACATTTCAAAAATATTATCTCATTATATACAGCTAAGGAAAATTTCTAATAAGAAGGTTGGATGCGGATAAAACATTAAATTCATGTTAGAAGTATGAGGAGAACTTATTTGCTAACATATTGCAACAGACTCTTTGGTCTTCTCCACAGCCCAGTCTCTTAAGTGTTCTTCCCATATAATGTCCAGTGTATTTCTGAAAGGAAAACCAAACCTTCAGGAGCAAACAAAATAGGCTTAATCCCTGTTAGTATCTTGTGCTGAAAAACAAGAATTGCTTCTCTTCCTATTCAATCTGGAGAGAGAAGATAAAGAGCTAGGAAGGCCGGGTGGAAGGAGGTGAAAGGGCTCATGCTTGGCAGGTTGGGGTGGCTGAATATGATTTATCTTTTCAATCTTTCCTGCACACTTTATTCAGTTCTTCCTCTTTGCCTCCTGATAAAATAAAAACTTCAGCTGAATTAAATCTAAAGCAGTTTAATTGAACAATGAAAGATTCATGAATTGAGTTGCTTCTTGAGCCAGAGTGGGCTCCAGCACAGTCAGGTGGTGGAAGAAGATTTATGAGCAGAGAAAGGAAAGTGACGTACAGAAAACAAAAGTGAGGTACAGAAACAACTAGATTGGTTACAGCTTGGCATTTACCTTACTTGAACACAGTTCAAAGAGTTATTTATACTTGATTGGCCAAAACTCAGTGACTGGCACAAGTGTAGGCAATGGTCTATTTACCCCTCTACTCTTTATAGTTCACAATGTATGGAAAAACCTTTAGGCTGAACTTAAAATAAGTCAAGAGGCAGCTTTAGGCTAAACTTGATTTAACAATTCCCCTCTTTTTGTTATCTTCTCAGTTTGAAACTTGAGTCATTGATGTCACTGTCACCATTGTAAATGTATTTATTTGGTATTGAAACCCACTGGAAAACAGTAGAAGAGTGGGTTTTACGAAGCAGGAACAAGGATTCAGTAGAGGGTTCCTCCTTATGCTGGAATGTCCTGTTTACATGAAAAAAACAAAACCTTGTCTGTTCGAGAATCTGTGTTTCCTTAAAGGCTTAGTTTGATTATGTCACATTTAGCATGAGTGACTCCATTTTGGTTTGGTCTGGTTTCTAGGCACCTACTGCATGAGCTCAGTCCAAAACAATGGCCTCCCATAATTTTGTTTAAAAATTCTCCCTTTTTGGTCAGGTTTTCATTTAGGTGAGAGTGTGACAAAACTTAGGGTCTTAGCTCCACTCTCAGTTACTGTCATTTTGGGTTTCTGGTCTCAGTGTGTCATTCATAGGTTACAGTGTCCTCATGGTCACACATTTCTGTCAGTTCTTATCATTCCAGTTAAGGAGACATTCCAGAGATGGCTGCATTCAAACATTTAAAACTTTTGAGAGAATATAGCACACCGAGAGACTGCTATTAGGACTATCAGGAGGATAATACCAAGAGTTTGGAGTATGCTCCTTACCCAGGGTCCCCATAAAACAAACTACCTGAAATCAAATAGATCAAAGAATGAGCTAGATAGAGTTTACTCAAGTAAGCGGTCTCTTCATTAATCCCCTACAACTAAATCACTATAATCTACATTTGATGTATTTCTCCATAGGTCACAAGTGCCGGAAGCTGCACAGATACTTCTGTTTATCCAGTAAGTAATCTAGAGCAATCCTATTATGTAGCACAACTTTCATGAGATAATGTAAAGTATGTTGTATAATGACACCCTTTACAGTAGAATCTTCTATAGAGCCTATCATGAGGGATACTTTTTAAATCATTGCCTTTTTTACTCCAAATCATGGGAAAAAGGACTTAACAAATGATGCCCTTCTAGAAGAGTGAAGGCCTCCTGGCAAAGTCCTCTTTAATCCATGATGTAGGTTAAGAGGAGTGAACCAATGTTCCATTTCTGACTGATTATGAGGCAAAGTATGTACCATTAACATTTCTCACCTATATTGGGGCCTTTATCTTTTATCTGTCAAGATATAACATTATCCATGTATAAGGCTGGTTGCAAAATCCTTCACAAATAAAAGTGTTCCCCATGAATGCACACAACAGACCCCCTTTTCACTTCTATTGTTCATTGAGGCATAAGCAAGGGAAAATATTTAAAAATAAGTCTCATTATAGTACAGAAGTCTTGATCCATTATCTTAGGAAAAGCTGTCCACGTCAAGGATACCATCTTCTTCTGAGGAGAAGCTTCCCTGGTTAGCTTTACCTTAAGGGTTCCAATGTGTGTGAAGTTTCAAGAGTGTGGAGGGACCCTTCTTAGCTATGATATTAATCCAAGACTCAAGGTTTCAAAGTTTGCTGCAGTGTGGATGGGAAGGGCAATCTTTTTCTGGGGGGTTCAATACATGTTTATTTCTTTCCTCTGTACTGAAATTTCCCCTTTGGTTTATTGGGAAAGATTGATGCTTTCTCTCTCTCTATATATATACATTACTTTAGATTATGGAGTGCATGTGCAGATCATGGAAGATTGTTGCATAAGTATATTCATGGCAAGGTGGTTAGTTGTCCCCATCCCCTCATCACCTATACCTGACATTTCTCCCCATGTTAGCCCTCCCCCACCCTCCCTCCCACTATCCCTCCTGTAGCCCCCCCACTCAATGGACCCAGTGTGTGATGCTCCCCTCTTTGTGTCCAAGTGTTCTCATTGTTCAACACCCGCCTATGAGTGAGAACATGTGGTGTTTGATTTTCTGTTCTTGTGTCAGTTTGCTAAGAATGATGGTTTCCAGGTTGATCCCTGTCACTACAAAGGACACAAACTCATTGTTTTTATGGCTGCATAGTATTCCATGGTGTACATGTGCCACATTTTCTTTTTTCTTTTTGTTATTAATCATTGCCTTTTAAATCAGAAAGTCCATCACGTGGTCCATAATGAAGGCAAACATGGGCCAGATCTGAGAAGGAGGAAAAGAAGTCACCTGCACACCCCAAAGCATGTAGGAATGATGTGTGCCAGTGGTAAGCGCTCCTACAAAAAGGCACCCCTGTTCACAGGCCCCAAGACGAGTCAGACAAAGGAGAATTTGGAAGATGGGCAAAGAGTAGGGATATGGATCAGCTTTTTCAAACTTGGGTTTTTTTTCCCCATTTATTTATTTTATTGCATTTTAGGTTTTGGGGTCCATGTGAAGAACAGGCAAGATTGTTGCATAGGTACACATGTGGCAGTGTGATTTGCTGCCTTCCTCCCCATCACCTACATCTGGCATCTCTCCCCTTGCTCTCTCTCCCCAGCTCCCCACCCCCCCGTCCCTCCCCTATTTCCCCC
>NW_016107568.1:1216382-1217631 GCF_001604975.1 Cebus imitator
TAGGAATGTATGTGATTTTTGCACGTTGATTTTGTATCCTGAGACTTTGCTGGAGTTGCTTATCAGTTTCAGGAGATTTTGGGGTGAGACGATGGGGTCTTCTAGATATACAATCATGTCGTCTGCAAATAGAGACAATTTGACTTCCTCCTTTCCTATTTGAATACCCTTTATTTCTTTTTCTTGCCTGATTGCTCTGGCTAGAACTTCCAGTACTATATTGAATAGGAGTGGTGGGAGGGCATCCTTGTCTAGTGCCAGATTTCAAGGGGAATGCTTCCAGTTTTTGCCCATTCAGTATGATATGGGCTGTTGGTTTGTCATAAATACCCTTTATTATTTTGAGATATGTTCCTTCAATACCTAGCTTATTAAGGATTTTTAGCATAAAGCGCTGTTGAATTTTGTCAAAGGCCTTCCCTGCATGAATTGAGCTAATCATGTGGTTTTTGTCTTTGCTTCTGTTTATGTGGTGAATTACGTTTTTAGACTTGCATATGTTGAACCAGCCTTGCATCCCCGGAATGAAGCCTACTTGATCATGGTGGATAAGCTTTTTGATATGCTGTTGCAATTGGCTGGCCAGTATTTTATTGAAGATTTTTGCATCTGTATTCATCACAGATATTGGTCTGAAGTTTTCTTTTCTTGTTGAGTCTCTGCCGGGTTTTGGAATCAGGATGATGTTGGTCTCATAAAATGATTTGGGAAGAATTCCCTCTTTTTGTATTGTTTGGAATAGTTTCAGAAGGAATGGTACCAGCTCCTCTTTGTATGTCTGGTAGAATTCGGCTGTGAACCCGCCTGAACGTGGGCTTTTTTTGGGTGGTAAGCTCTTAATTGCTGTCTGAACTTCAGACCTTGTTATGGGTCCATTCAGGGTTTTGGCTTCTTCCTGGTTTAGGCTTGGGAGGAGGCGAGTGCCCAGGAATTTATCCATTTCTTTCAGGTTTACTAGGTTATGTGCATAGAGTTGTTTGTAATAATCTCTGATGATGGTTTGAATATCTGTGGAATCTGCGGTGATATCCCCTTTATTGCATCTATTTGATTATTCTCTTTTTTATTAATACGGCTAGTGGTCTGTCTATTTTGTTGATCTTTTCAAAAAACCAGCTCCTGGATTTATTGATTTTTTGGAGGGTTTTTTGTGTCTCTATCTCCTTCAGTTCTGCTCTGATCTTAGCTATTTCTTGTCTTCTGCTAGGTTTTGAGTTTTTTTTGATCTTGCTCCTCTAGCTCTTTCAAT
>NW_016107568.1:1220707-1276338 GCF_001604975.1 Cebus imitator
CCTGTTGAAGAGGCACTGGGATCTGTGTGTTTTCCCGTGTGGCAACTCACTGCACTGGCTTAAACAGAGACGCTGAGATTCGGGGTGCTATTTTTGCCCTGGAATCTACTGTCCTGGTTCCCTGTTCAGTCCCCTTTTTAAACAGATGAATGGGCAACTTCCCGTGGCTCCAATCACCAGCCAAAAGGGCACCCAGACCAGTGTATTTTGTAAGAAGAACCACTGCGCATGGGCGCTGACAAAGCAGCCATGTGGGGCAAAGCAGCCCCGCCGGTGGACACAGCCGCGCTGGCTAAAACAGCTGCGCAGGCGACCATGGAGCACCTCTGCCCGGGAATTTCCTAGTCTGTGGGCAATAAAAATGTGGCATCCACTCACCCTCTGTGCTTTCACTGGGAGCTGCAATCCTTAGCTTTTCCTAAATGGCCATCTTGGATCAATCCCGAGGCTTTTTTTTTAAACACAGGAGTCAGTGTGCCACTTGAGACAGTCTGTCTGTTGTCTGCCTGTGGAGGAACTGCTGGGCTGCCTTGGTCTCAGCCAGGCTGCTGTTTATTCTTCACCTGGTTTCCATACTGGTGGGGTTAGCCCTGCCTTCCCAATGGTGGGCTCTTTCCCTTTGCCAAGCCTGCTCTTCCCAGGTGGAGGATGTGTTAACTGCAAAACTCTCCTGGGAGAGGGATCTGGTTGCCGGATCTTGTGGGAAAGGGGGCCTGTCTTGTCATATCCCCCCTCCCCGCTTTCAACTCTCCCTTCTTTGGGACAGGCAGTTCCTTTCCACCAGTTTTCTCGGTATTAGTCCAAATCTCTGTCCTAGTCTGCACTAACAAGGCAATGGTCTGGCCGGAGCTGCCAACCTGGGCTCTTGCCTGGGTCTGTAACTCTGGCTGGCTCTCAGCAAGGCAGCATTTTCCTGGTTTGTGTGCTGCTGAAGTCTCAGAGTGAATTGCTATATCTGATTCAGAGAACCAAGGAGGTGGTGCCCCCAGAATCCTCAGTGCCTGATGCACTTTCCAGATGGGACAAGGTGAGGCAATGCCCCACCTTGCCTCAGCTGGATGCCTCTGGGCTAGTTTCACTATCTATTTTGGGGGTTAATCCCACTGTTTAACCAGTCCCTTTAAAACAAATCAGTGCTTCACTTGGAGACATGGATATCGCTCTGGTTCTGTCTCACTCGGTGTTAGCTCTGGAGAAGCTTCCTTTTGGCCATCTTCTGGAAAGGCAATATTTTTCTTATGTTTTTGGAAGATCCAATCTTCACATTCTAGATTGTGAAGGAGTTGATTGTCCTCAGACAGTGAACCATAAAAGCCTTTTTTTTTTAAACCTGGTGAGAGGTAATAATCTACTGTTATAACATCAGACCTCTTGCATGGGAAAATATACCTCGATACAATATTTAATGCAATGCATGTTTATATACAGTATTTAATGTTTAAATACAATACTAAATGCAATATTTAATGCAACATTTTATATACAATCAGAAAACATGCATTGAAAATGACAATTGAATGAAATCTCTCTACACATGTTTAAATGGTCCATCAGGTGGCCATATGTACCTAAATCTTTGATTATTTGCCCAGGAATATGGGATTGATAAACCAAATATTGATCATAAACTATTTTAGCAATTTAGAAGTCACCACACCAATATGTATTTAATTTGGATCATTTTATCTTTTTCAGGATGAGTCATGGAATGCAGAACTTTTAATAACAAAAGTTTTAAGGACTCAGGAAGAACAAGGTGAGTATCCTGGTTCTCCATACATCCATGCTTATCATTGAATTTATTTCCTCTTGAATACAAGTTGTTTCTCCAATTTAGGTGCATAGCACTGATAACTGATGGGTTATCATAGGTAATTTGACATAGATCATGGAATTTTTTAAATTGCATATTTAAACAATTTCAGTATTGGCTGATTTAGCATGAAAATCTGGCAAAGTATTTTCTTGGTATTCAGTTAATTTTTGTTCTACTGGGGTTAGCAGCTAGAAACCTGTACTCAATAGTGTTTTTCAGGATTCTTTCCATCCTTTCATTAACCTTCTGAAAGACACCATATTCTAGGATGTTGCACACTTGTGACATTTTCAGAAACTGCATCAGCATTAAGCAATTAACTATGGAAATGAATTTGCATAGTCATAGTTAAAGACACAATTGACAAAGAAATTAGGTTATTTCTGTGGTCTTCAATAACTTGTACATAATAACCATAATTATGATTCATAGCATATATTCAGACATATTGGAATTATAGAAATACCATCCAATTTTGGAACATATATTAATATCATTCACTAAAATATAACCCAAAGGAAGTTAAACATTATTTTTTATTTTGACGATGCTTCCCATGTAACTTAATATGTTAAATAATTCTGTTCACCTTTCTTTTGGGTGCTTCAGGGGCCCTTTGTAATATTCCAAAGTTACAGGTTAAAAAAACTTAATTTTGAAGCAGAAATTTGATTTTGGAATATCTATAAAATACGTTAAAGGTTTCCAATGCTTGATATTGTGAAATAAAATTCCAGATCACCATAAGTCATTCATTTTTGAGTTACCAAATTGTAACTGAAAAATTTTAAAAAGGCAAAAACGTTTACTCATTGATAGAAGGAAGACTTAGCTTTCAAAATGATCTTTCTTATATTTTCTTTTTCCTGTAGTTTACTCAAAAGGCAAACAAAAATCTTTCATTATCCTTTAATATTACATGAAAATTTTGTTAAAGAGAGAAAACCAAATTTCACCCTTTCATTAGTGTACTATTAATGTCAACCTCAATTTTTAATAAAACTTTATAGACAAATCTATTTAATCTTAATTAGTTTCACCATAAAGTAAGATTCCAATAAACACTTTATGATCTTTTACAAATTGGCTAGAAAGCAGATCAGTCCTCTAAGAAAATCCAGTTGTGCTTTAATTTCAATGTTCAATTTACAAAAAAAAAAATAGAAAAAAGAAAACTGAATAATACCCCTTTAACTTTAGCCAATATGTTCACACACAGAATCTCTTTTACAGTTAATTTTTTGAAAACTTTCCACAACTTGTTCAAACCTTTAGGTTTTTCCTATATCACTTAACACAATCCTTTACTCTCTAAACTTAGGCAGGAAATATGGATTTCCCATGCCTTTTTACAATCTTTTGTCAAAAGTACATTTACTTTCCTTATATCCTTTGTGTGTAGAATTGTTTGTTCAGTAATCTCAAATGTATGTTACACTGTTAACTCTTAGAAACTTTTACTTTTGGTGAAAAACCTTGTTAGTAAGTAATTTTAATTATGTAGCAGGTGTGGAGCCTGGGACACCAGTCAGAAGTGCAGATAAAGTTTGACTTTCCAGCATAGCTAGGGGGCATGGCTAACACCACACATACCCAGGCCTTACTTAGACGTAAAGCAGGAAAGTTGTACAGTTAAGAGTCATAGTGGCATTTTATGAAACATTTAGGAGGCCTAATAAGCTTTAAATTGTACAATATTTCTTGAATAAATTCCCTTTCATGAATACGTTCATGACTTACATAGACCATCTATAACATGGTTGGACTTTCTGACTTGTCCTAAACATTCCTCTTTTTAAACAACCAGTCATTTTTCTTTAGGACAATAATTTACCATACAAAATTCTTTCTTACATAAAATATCTTTTGTTTATAACCTTCTTTGCATAGCCAGGGGTCATAGCTAATTCCACATGTTCCCAGGCCTTATCTATAATCTAATGGCTCCAAGGTAGGTACTTTAAACAATTTCCAAAAGTCAGAGAAGCAGTTTATGACCTTAAAGCATTTAGCACGCCCAATACCTTATCAACTTTAGATCAAATGTCTAAAGTTTGAAGACATTTTTATTTTACCAATAGTCTAAAACTGTCTTTATTTCCTAAAGATTACTAAAGTCACATGAACTAAAAAGTATTAGTTTTAATTTTTCTGACAAAATATTTAAGTGCTTATTTTTCTTTAAGCCAATTAATTTGAACACTTTTGTGTAAACATTACACATACAACACATACAAATACACAGAAAGATAGAAGAGGATCTTGTAGTTGTAATATTTTTTATTTGCCAGTCTTTAAGTTTCTTAGTTGGATTGCTGGCTTCAGGGTGGAGTCCTTGGAGGAACATGGCTAGGAAAACATGTAATTTCTAGGGCTAATAAGGAGGCACAGCTAGAAGGCAAAAAACAGGTTCCCATAATTAAGGGTCTCATTTTTATACCAGTTCCTGGATCCCCCCAAAAAAGAGGGAATCAGCCCATCTCCAATGGGAGGCTTATCTCTCAGTGGGGTATGTGGATATTTCTATATCTTCTAGGTGATCAAGAGCATGATCCTCTAATCCAAACATGCAAAGAGTTGAGTATCTCCCCCATAACTGCCATTAGACATCACTAAAAGTAAATTTCCTACACATCAAAGTTCTCTCATAATGCAAAGTAATGCCTGACACCCCCAAAAGTAAAAAAAAATGTCAGATAACATAATGTAAAACCAAACAGAGTCTTAGATTTTGAGAGACACCTATCTGCTTTCAATTCCCAGTGTTCCATGAGGAAAACACAGGTTTTTGTCCCAGAATGAAGCTGTGAGAAATTATCTTAAGTTCTCTCATGTGGGCATCAAGAAAAGCAAGAAGGAAAAATGTGGGAATTTCAGTCAACTGAGAAGAAAAAAACCCTTTTTCCAGAAAAACAAGGTTCAAAAAGAGAAAACAATCATAAAGCCCTTTTAAGTATGTGTATAGCTTGGATATCCACCTTTAATTAAGCTGGCTTTTAACCATAGCACTCTTTTTTTCCCCCCATTTATTTATTTTATTGCATTTTAGGTTTTGGGGTACATGTGAAGAACAGGCAAGATTGTTGCATAGGTACACATGTGGCAGTGTGATTTGCTGCCTTCCTCCCCATCACCTACATCTGGCATCTCTCCCTTTGCTGTCTCTCCCCAGCTCCCCACCCCCCACCGTCCCTCCCCTATTTCCCCCCAATTGACCCCAGTGTGTAGTGCTCCCCTCCCTGTGTCCATGTGTTCTCATTGTTCAACACCCGCCTATGAGTGAGAACATGTGGTGTTTGATCTTCTGCTCTTCTGTCAGTTTGCTGAGAATGATGGCTTCCAGGTTCATCCATGTCCCTACAAAGGACACAAACTCATCGTTTTTAATGGCTGATAACCATAGCACTCTTAAAAATAAAAGTCCTTTTACACATTTCTTGTTACCTTACTTTAGCCAGGCCAAATGGCTAATATTTCTGGCTCCTAAACTTTACCAAAAGTAACCTCACAGGTGAAACCAACAAGCCTCAACAAAGGTTATGACTTAACCATGAATGTATGAGGTATTTTCAAAGAAGTAGTTAGCAGTTTCTACAAGACCTAGGCTCTCCAAAGGCGCTCAGAAAAAGTAAAATTTAAGAAGGGATACCAGAAGTTTTTCATGGAGATGAAGAGAATCAACAAATGGTAAATGTCACACAGATGTCAAACCAGAAAGAACTCTTTCCCTAAGCCAGGATTGAACTTGGGCTGCCACTGTAAAATGGCAAAGCCTTAGCTGCTAAGCTACAGCCTTGAGTACTTTTCATTGCTCTTCTAGAAGGAGTCTAGAGAAGCTGCCAAGCTAAAGCCGTGGGTACTTTCCATTGCTCTTCTGGAAGGAGTCTAGAGCAGCCAATTTTGAGCTTGCCAAGTCTTTTAACTGCTCAATGTAATTTTTAGAGCCAACTATGACGTAAACCCCCAAATTCCTATTTCCTAGATGGTAGAAATAAAGAGAAAGTTCCACCATGTGGTTATAAGCTCAAGATCTCAAGGACTTAAAACAAGATGGAGACCTCATTCACTTTTTGTTTGTTTCAGGGAGATGCCGCAGTAAAGTTTGTTACTGACCAGTTTGCTGGGCTGTCTTGAACAGTGAGCTTATGGAGTCCTAGACCCACTTTCCATCCTATGGTATCCCTCTTTATGACAGAACAATGCAGAAAGACAAATTCACCCAGAAACAAAGTCATAGCACAAAGTACACCAGATTTGCTGCAGCTAAAGACTAGCCTCACAAAAAATTTTTTCTTGTTAATTAAAATTTGTAACAGGTAGTGATTTTTACCATTCCTACAATCAGTTTTCACAGAGTGAGACTGAGAGAGAGAGGGAGAAAAGCATTGCCCACAGCAGGGTGGGGAAGATGAAGAGCTCAGAGAAGCCAGAGAAAGACCCACCCATTGTTGCAATACTGAATCAACAGTTCAGGCGGCCACTTGTAGGTTATGAAGTGATCTTTTCCAGCACTCCCATCAGCTTTTAATTTTCCTTCTTTAGAAAGAAAAAGTTTCTCCATGTCCCATGATCCTGCACATGCCTAATCCTGTCACCTATAGGCATCAGCATAGAGTGTAAGGCAGATTTAATTTTTTTGTTTTTAGTTACTTGCCTAAGTTTTTTATTTGACTTCAAATTTCCAAAAGCCAAATTTTACACCCATTGTAATGCTGCCATTTGCTACCAGTTTCTTTCTGATCCAGTCAGTTGTAAGAGGCCTCTGACTGGATCCAAGCCACATAATTTTCAGAGCCAATCCTATCCTGGACTAAGTCTAGTTTCTGTCGCAACTTCCAAACCCAGTTTGAATCAGAAATTTTCTCAAAGAAACTTAGAGAGCTTAAAACACAAATCTGTGGAGCTTTGGAATCCCAGAGAGAACTTTTCACAATATCCAGCTGCTCTGAGAGATTTGGGTCTGGGAGGTGACTCGCTTAGTCACTCAGTGCTTCCGGGGATAGTTAGAAGCTCTACTTCAGATCCCACTTCTGAAACCATCTAATAAAAGAAAACTTTAGCCACATTAAATTAGAAGGAGTTTAATTGAGTACAAATTGGGCAGCCTCTTGAGCCAGAGTAGGCTCAGAGACTTCAGCACAGCCTCATGGCGGAAAAATATTTATGGACAGAAAAAGGAAAGTGACATACAGAAAATAGAAGTGAGGTACAGAAACAGCTAGATTAGTTACAGTTCAGCATTTGCTTTATTTGAACATGGTTAGAAAAGCTGGCTATATTTGATTGGCCAAGACTCTGTGATTAGCAGAGGTGGAGGCTACAGTCTATTTACACTTCCACTTGTTATGGTTCATGATGTACAGAAAACCCTTTAGACCAAACTTAAAATATGCAAGGAGGCAGCTTTAGGCTAAACTTGATTTAACACTCCTCATCTCTGCCCTTGTTGTTATAATCATTCTTCCCTCCCCTTCTTCCTCTCCTACTCTTTTATTCCTTCTAAGCTTGTCAAACCAATGGCCCATGGGCTGCATGCAGCCCAGGATGGCTTTGAATGTGGCCCAACTCAAGTTCATAAACTTTCTTAAAACATTATGAGTTTTTTTTTAGAATTATTTTTAGCTCCTCAGATATTGTTAGTGTAGTTTATGTGTGGCCCAAGACAATTCTTCTTTCAGTGTGGCTCAGGGAAGCCAAAAGATTGGACATCTCTGTGTGGGAAGTTGAACCAAGCTTTGGAGCTATGAGGGAGAAAAATGAACCTGTTTATGTTTCTTCTTCCCTACTCCAAATCACTGTAAGGCCTTTTCGAATATGCTCCATCCATGGAGTCCAATGTAAAAATTAAAAAATTGGTCCAGAATAAGAAAGTAAAGAATTGAGAACCCATCTGCTGCAGAGACTCTGACTCAGAATAACAGAGTTTGCTTGCAACTTCCTGGTGTTTTTCCCAGACAGAGGTCTCTGATGATTGTTCTTATGCTAGGGTGACATAGTTATTTTATGGATGACAAGTTTGGAAATGACCTGTAAATCAGCCTCATGATTCTTTCAAGGTGAAAGGGGGGATGCTTGATGTTAAAATGTCTAAAAAAATTAACACCCTCAAGGGAGATCTTGGAGTCTAAGCAAGGAACCAATTAACAGAGTTGGACTCCCTTCTATCCCCCAGGAGGGAGGTTGTTTACAGCTTCCACCTTTTTAAATTGCTCCATCTTTGTTAATGAATTGTGCTCTCAGATCCTCTCTTAGATATGTTGAAGAAACCTCATAAGCATTTAAGGGCTTCTTCCACAGCTGGATCATTTTTGAAGGATGATGAGTGAATGAAACATTGCTAGCAATAGACTATGTGCTCGTCTCAGAGTACTGATGGAATGTGATACTCTCAGAAGCTGGAAATCAAAACATCTGTTGGCAGTTTCTGAATATCTGGCTACACCACAAAGTAAAAGAAGATGGATCACAAGAGAGGAAATCTTTCTTAGAACTCTTAGGTGAGTCACATAGAGACTCTTCCCTAAGGACTGTCAAGGGATAGGATCCAGGTAGAATTTTAGATGTACAAATAGCTTGTTGTCAAAGTCCTTGAAGTCTCATTAAGTCCTTGAAGTTTCACCAGAAGTCCTCTTTCATGGCATCTCTTTTAGTCTGAGAAATAAATCTATAGAAGAATGATTTAAATATGTAGGCTGTGTCAATACACTTTAGTACAAAGTAGGGGGATAAGGGAGAGGCTATAAAACCTTTGACTCATTTGATTGGTACTAAAAATGAGAGAACATAGGCCCACAAAAAGAGTTATGACTATTTTTGAAAGGCCTATACTACCTGATTCATTCCATTTCAAAAGTTAAATTTGAGCAGACTGTAGAAGACTAAGGAAGGTATTATTACTAAATGGAGTGGATTCAACATGGCTCTGATGAAGATGGAAGGTTCTGGAGAAACTTTGTCATTAGTTTGGAGACTCTGGAGAACGTTAGTCAAGAATAAATGTAATACTTAGTCTTCTGAGGCCAATCCTGTCCACATTGTTTCTGGTAGAGACAAAGATCTTCAGATTTTATTTTCCAGGCAGCAGACATGTTGAACTTTTTCAAAGTCAATTAAGTAAATGTTAGAAATAGATGTTGATGAAATGTCTCAAAGAAAAGCAGCATGTCAAAGAAGGTACTCTTTAATGTTATCTTTCTATTTTTTCTTTCAATTTGCTAAGCAATTCTAAATGGAGGTAAGCATGGGGAGGAGGAATAAATTATGTGAGGAGTGATATGAGAAAAAAATAAAGAAGGAGAGCAGAGATAAATTTTATCTAAAATAGACTTCATCCAAAACAAAAGAAGAAAGCTTATGAGTCCTTGATAAATAAGAGGCAACTAGAAATAAGGTTTAATTAGAAGCAGTAAAATCTAAGGTGGCTGAGAAAAACAATGCGGCAAATCTTTGTAGAGGTGATAATTTCATCTCTCAGGTAACTGTAGACACATGCTTTGCAGTAGTCACCATCTGAAACCCAATACTTCCCTGTTCCTCATTCATACTAGTAAATTTTCCAAAACATTTTAATACCTCATTAGTTTTTCTTCCTGAAAGAAGATATATTATTTTCCAGTTTATCTCACTTCCTTGGCAAGCAGTCAGCATTACCACTTTTCAGTTCATTTCCTGAAAGGATATCTAAGTGAAGTGATATAGTGATTGTGTTATTGATAGCATGTGCAATTACATTGTCATTGCCCTGTCCATTTGTACGATAACTTCTCTGAAATAGGCTCGGCCATTGTAGAGACCATGAGAAATTCTCACAAAGAATATGCAGGAGATTTATCTAGTCCCTTAACTTCCTGCCTATATCCAACAGGTGATTACCTGCAGAATTTTATCTCTATCTTTTTCATGCCATAAATCATCTCTTGCTTGCAGTATGCCTCTGTGGACACAATTCTCATCTTGCTGGGCTCTAGGCTCCTTATAGGATCTTTTGCCTCCTCCAAAGTATAGTGCTTTGCACTTTATGGTGGTTAGAAATAAGATTAATGTATCAATTCTTGCATTTAATCAATCAGTACACTAACGTTTTAGTGAGGCAGTGGATCACAGTCTTTTAAGGTGCTCTGGAGCTAGAGTGCTTGGAGTTGAATCTCAGTTCTGGTTTGTCTGATTTGTGGCTATATTTCCGTTTTGGACCTGTCACAGTGTCCTTATTTACAAAATGAAAATGATAGGAGCACAGATCTCATGGTGCTGTTGGACAAATTAAAATGAGACAAAGCATAGAAGGATTTATAATAGCACCTGGGATAGTGTATGCCCTCAATAATGTTAGCTATCTACTGTGCCTTGATTTTAAGGAAAATTTAGCCATATTGGAAACAAAAACATAAGAAAATCAAACAGCTTGCGGTTTTTAGAAAAAAAGTGATAATGCTGACTGCTTGCCAAGGAAGTGAGAAAAAGTGGCCAGTGATAAGTTGAAGTTACCAGGACTTTCATAAAAATATTGTTTGTAGACATGCTTCTGGGAATACGGTGGGTTACAAATTCACAGAAACTACTAAGAATGCTAGATAAACTCTAAAACACATTTTTTTTCATGGTTCAGCCAGCGAGGAAGAAAATAAATTCCTGAAAGTATAAAGATGATAAGAAAGCACAAACCTAAGATATGGTAGGCTGCAGCCAGCATTTTCCCAGGAGGGATCCAGTAAACCCTAAGGCTGAGTTTAATAGGTCTGTATAAAGGTAGGAGAAAAAGACAGTGAAGGAGGTTGGATAATAGAAAACCCTTATGACACTGAAACAGGGGTTCCCAAAGGGTAACATTCTCTGGGGGCACAATAGAAAAATCTGACCCCACATAATAAAACAATGATATGCATAATTCTCTCAGCCTTAGTTTGGGAGGAAGAGAAGATTCCCCTGATGATTTCTACATATTTAGCTATGTAGCCTAAATCTTATGACTATTGTGGCCCTGAGAAAACCCCAAGTCAAAATTATTGCTTACATGGATTCTGGGTTAGTATCATCCCCAAGGTACTGACAGAAGTAATAGAAATTATTTCTGGAGAGACACATATTATACTTAAACCTCAATGCTTCCTGCAGATAAATTCAAAGTAACACGAACTTCTGACTAAAATTCACTAAACACTCAAGCAAATAGCTCATGTCCTGAATGAGAGACAGCAATAACATCAAACTAGGTATTTAAGTTATTTGGTAATAATTTAATAATTATGTTTAATATGTTTAATTAAAGAATGCTACTAAAAGTATGATTAAAGAATAAGAAATAGACTATTTGGGAAAAATCAAAATGGAAGTTCTAGAAAACAAAACAAAATATTATGATTAAAACTTAAAATCCAGTGACTATGTCAAACAACCAATTAACATAATTAATGATAAAATTAATTTATGGAAAGAAACATCTGTAAAAAGAAGACAGAACACAGTAGAGAAATATAAATAATGAAAGTTTTATTGATGTGGAGAATAGAGCAAAAAGATCCAACAAACTGAGGTCCCAGAGACATATGATAGAAATATAGAGGCAATTTTCAGAATGCAAATATTGTGTTTAGTAAATAGTATATCAGATTTAAGTTTCCTATATTGAATGAGCATAAATTAGAGAAAACTGCATATATAATTATAATTATAAGGGGCAGGTCAGTATGTATGTAGCTACTCAATAAATCTTTGTCCTTCTGACTGTCGATGATGATGATGATGATGATGATGAAAATGGTAACAAATACAACTTTCTGTTCTTTTCCCACAAGATTCTTTCTCTATTCAGTCTTACTGTGGACAGAGCTACTCCTAAGTCTGGGATGCTAAATGCATTGTCTATCTGCTACAAATCTCCTCTTTCATATTCATGACAATTATCTTAATGTTCTTTTACAATTAAAGACCTTATTTCTCGAAATTTTTTTTTCAGTGCAGTGCAACAGGAAGCCACGACTGATCTGAAATCAGACTGATCTGATTTTGGGAAAAGAACCACTTTGAGTGTGCTTCTCTACAAATAGCCTGGTGTTTCTATGGAGATCTTTTTCTTTTTGGAACTGGGAGACTGGGAAATGGTTAGGGAGAAGGAAGATATTTTGGATGGCTAATGTTGACAAATACTTGTAGATCATACATGGTTTATTCCATTAATATCACAGCAATGGAAATGTTTGAGATTTCTACTTCTACCCTTGGACACAACTCCCAGGCTATATTTGACAGCTATTTTCTGCCTTCAAGGCCCCCCATGACTTCCTTTTTAATGTAAGGGTATTTGAATAAACATGTGTTTTGGTTGGGGGATGTTCTAATGATCTAAAAAGAATGACAGCTATAGAATCTTGAAGAGAGCATATAGTGCCTGAGGCAAAAATATTTGATTGGCTTGTTACCATTTGGCTGAAGACTTAGTATTTTGCTTTCCCTGAACTGGCTCCAAAGTGAAAATGAGAAAGGACTCCTCAAAATTCTACCTCAATTCGTAATATGTAATTGCCTAAGCATCTTAAGCCTTTTATGAGTTTGAGTCACTCTGCCTTATAGGAGAAGTCCTTAACTTGGCTACCGTGGATAGGCTTGAAGATGATTGAGAATTCACTTAAACTGTATGCAAAGGTTGTAAGTGGTTGCAGTTTACTGGGTAGTGGGTCCAGAGTGTCCAAAAGATTTTTAAAAGCATCACTGACCCAAATAAGATAAAGAATTACTGTCATAAAAAATTTAACTTATAAATATTTCAGATTTGAGAAAGAAATGCAACTGCTAGGAAGGGAATATAATGAATATAACAAATCTTTCAACCTTGTGTTATCTAACTTCTCAGGAGCCTTCCCAGAGTTATTAAATTGGTTACGTAATACCCATTTCCAAGCTGCTTCTTAGCGTGTGACTTCCTACCATCTT
Source organism: Cebus imitator (assembly GCF_001604975.1). Taxonomy (NCBI): domain Eukaryota; kingdom Metazoa; phylum Chordata; class Mammalia; order Primates; family Cebidae; genus Cebus; species Cebus imitator. The sequence continues at coordinate 1,233,450 of NW_016107568.1, forward strand.
GCTACGTTTTTGTTATATCTTTCCAGGCTTTATGAGAGCCTAAAAGCAGTTACAGAATTGTCGATACTCCCTTATTATAGATTGATTGGATGTTAGTCCTCAAGGAGATTTTAAAGAGCACTTCATTCTACATATGAGGGCCAGGATGATCCAAGTTCTTCTTGAAGCATTGAGTGAATACTGGAGTCATGCTTGAGCAGAGTCATCCTATTTCACCATACAGTTCACCTTTGAAGAATCCAACGGTAGGGGCACTGACTCCCTGTGCAGTAAAAAATTTACATATGACTTTTGATTCCCACAAAACTTGTATTATAATAGTCTACTGTTGACTGGAAGCCTTACCAATAATTTAAATACTCAACACATTTTAAAATGTTACATGTATTTTATACTGTATTTTTACAACAAAGTAAGCTAGAGGAAAATGTTCTTAAGAAAATCATAAGAAAAAGAAAGTATTTACTATTCATTAAGTGGAAATAGGTCATCATAATGACCTTAATCCCCATTGTCTTCAGACTGCAGAGGGGTTTTTAGAAAAACTGGCTTATGTAGGCTGAGGATGGATTGGTCTTGCTGTCTCAGGGGTGGCAGAAGGAGAAGAGGTGGAGGAAATAGAGGGGGAGGCAGGATTGGCAGGCACACTCAGTGTAACTTTATGAAAATACAACATAATTTCTGCCTGACTTTTTTTGCCTTTTAATTTCTCTAAAAATGTTTCTATATGTTGTCAAACCTTACACCGTTTGCTTTAGTTTCAATACTTGTATCATAGAAGTGTCCATGTCATAAAAGAAGTCAAAAGCAGTCTTGAGTAATTGGAATCCTTCTCCCCAATTGTCTAACATCAATATGTCTTCTGGCACCGCTTCTTCTATGTCTTCCTCTTCATTATCTGGCACTTGTCTGAAAACACTCCTCTCCCTCAAGCTGTCTTCTGTTACTTCCTCTGATGTGGTGTTCACTAGCTTTTGAATTTCTCTGAGATCCATGTCTTGATACCCCCCTCACCATTATTAGATGCTCACAATCTTTCATGATTTTCTTGGTTTGCTCTGTCATAATCCTGTGAAGTCAAGCACAATGGCTGGAGAACGTTTTCACAAGCAGGAATGTATTGTTTGGGGCTTGATGGCTTTCACAGCTTTTTCTGTAACAACAATGGCATCGTCAATGGTGTAATTCTTGCAGACTTTCTTAATGTCCTCTCTGTTGGGATTCTTTTCCAAAGTCTTGACAATTTACCGTGTGTAATGAGACTTATGGGTCATTGTAACCCCCGATCTAGAGGCTAAATTAGAGACATTGTTTCTGATGGCAAGTAGACCACTTTGGCCTTTGGTGTTGAACTCATGGGGTTCTGGGTTGTCAGGCGCATTGTCCAATATCAAAATATTTTTTTAAAAAGGAAGTCCCTTACTGGCAAAGTACTTCCTGACTTCACAAAGAATCCATTCTGGAACTAATCCAGAAAAAGCATTCTCATTATCTACACCTCATTATTGTACAACTGAAAGACGGGCAGCTGGTGTTTGGGCAGCTGGTGTTTATCTTTTCTTTGCAAGCTTTATAGATAAGGGCAGTCCCGATCATAAACTCAACTGCATTTGTACAAAGCAAGTTAGTCTATCCTGATGTTGCTTCTCTTCTTTACTAATAAAAATTCTTTATTAATAAATCGTGAACTCAGCTACATTTGCACAAAACAAGTTAGGCTATCCTGATGTTGCTTCTCTGCTTTATTAATAAATGTCTACTGTGGCATTTTTTCCCCAAGAATAGAGTACATTTGCCTTCATTAAAAACCTCTTCAGGCAGATAAATTTTCTATTTAATGATTTTTATTTTCTTAATCGTGTCTGGGAATTCCTCTGCTTCTCTTGATCAGCAGAAGTTGCTTCTCCTGTTATCTTGATATTGTAAAGCCAAACCTCTTTGGAAAATCATCCAACCATCCTTTACTAGCATTAAATTCTCCAGCTTTAGAATTCTCCAGCATTAAATTCTCCAGCTTTCATCTTCCTTTTGCTTTAAGCTGGCATATAGTGACTTCACTCTTTCTGGAATCATATTAGAGTCTATAGGTATGACTTTCATATAGCAATCCCGCATCCACATAAAAGTTGCATTTTCAGTATGAGATAAAAAGGTATTTCACAAAAAGTATAAGAGTTTTGTACCTGCTAGAGTAGCTGCAGTAACAGCTTCATGAATTTCCTTTTCTTTTGTTCACAATGGTCCTTGTGCTGGTTTCATTTATCTTAAAATGGCAGGCAACTGTAGTTACAGACCTCAATCTGTGATATATATCAAACAATTCAACTTTTTCTTGTCATATCATGACAATTTTTTCTGCTTCTTGGGAGCACTTCCACTGTCACTAGTAGCACTTTGTATGTGTCCCATGGTGTTATTCAAGGTTTATGATACTGTACTAAGCACAGTGAAAAATATGTGAGAGCCATGAAAGAGAACTTTTTACTGCTCTATGCATTTTTTGGAGAGATGAATTTCCCACATGAGGATGACTATCCTCACAAAGCACTTTAAGCAGGTACTCTCAACACTTGAGCTCACTGCAATAGCAACAGGAGATAGTTTCAAAATTATTATAGCAGTAAAGTATGTACTACAGTTAATTATATGGTTATGATTTAATACTGCATCTTTATGTTTGCTTATATTTCTTCATTTGTGAATGGTACCATGAGTGTTTAAGTGTCTGTATGTAACTTTGGATAAATTTTAACTTTTACAACAGTGTTAGGAGATGAGGCCCAGTGAAATGTGATTAGGCCATGAAGGTGGAGAGAATGGATTAATGCCATTATCAAGGGAGATAGTTCATTATAAAAGGGGGAACTTGGCCCTCTTTTACTCTCTCTCTTGCACTCCCTTTGCTCTTCTGTCATGATATGACACAGCAAGAAGGCCTTTGCCAGATGTTTGTCCATTGATCTTGGAATTCACATCCTCCAGAACTGTGAGCCAATAAATGGTCTGTTCATCATAATTTTTTTAAAAAAATTAACTTTTTATAATAGATCTTTGTATATTTTATGATAATAAATGATAAAATAGCCTAATGTCTGTATATATTTTATGAAGTTGTGATGTACATTTTTTCTTAATATTTTTGGTATTTCTAGGTTATGCAGTTTATCTGCGAGTTTTTTTCAAATTGTTATGGGTCTCTAAAAAACTTTCCACTGTACTTATTGAAAAGAAATTCGTGTATAAGTAGAGCTGCATAGTTTAAATTCCTGTTGTTCAAGAGTCAACTGTAGAGAAAAATGACAGAATTTTCTTAATTTAGCATATCTTCAAAGTCTCATGTGTTATAAAATGGGAACACATTAAACTAAGACCTTTTAGGTGGTATCATACTAATGATGCTTATTTACTATCTTCAGCATAATAGCTAACAAAAAATTTTTTAGTAAATTTTCATGATTGTATATATGAAAGACACAAATTAACTCAACATTGATGATTCAAGTTTTTATATTTAGCCAGATTCATGACTGAAAAAAATAGTGTTTCTTTTTTTTTGGGGGTGGAATAAACCCATTTTCTTCTCATTCCATTTTCTCAGCAGTTGACACAAAGCAGATCCATGAACGTAAGTGGAAACCACACCTCTGTGACCATGTTTGTTCTCCTAGGACTCTCAGATGACAAAAAGCTTCAGCTCATCCTCTTTCTAGTCTTCCTGGCAATCTACCTTGTGACCCTGATGTGGAACCTGGGCCTTATCATCCTCATCAGGATGGACTCTCACCTGCACATACCCATGTACTTTTTTCTCAGTTTCCTGTCATTTATAGACATCTGCTATTCTTCTACCATCAGCCCAAGGATGCTTTCAGACTTCTTAAAAGATGAGAAGACAATTTCCTTCTTTGCCTGTGCCACTCAGTATTTTGTTGGGTCCTGGATGTGTCTGGCTGAGTGCTGCCTCTTGGCTGTCATGGCCTGTGACAGATATGTGGCCATCGGCAGTCCTCTGCAGTACTCAGCCATCATGGTCCCTGCTATCTGTTGGAAGATGGTGGCTGGAGCCTATGGGAGTGGATTTGTTAGTAGCTTAGTTCAAACAGTGCCTTGCTTTAATCTCTACTACTGTGGGCCAAACATCATCCAACATTTCTTCTGTAACATACCTCAGATTATTTCCTTGTCTTGTTCTAATCCCTTTATCAGCCAAATGGCTGTTTTTCTGGTAGCTATTTTTGTTGGGTTGGGCTCTTTGCTTGTTATCCTTGTGTCCTACGGTTTTATTGTAGCTTCGATACTGAAAATGTCATCAACTAAAGGTAGTGCCAAGGCCTTCAATACCTGTGCCTCCCACCTAGTAGCTGTGACTCTCTTCTACAGCACAGCCCTTTCTGTGTACATGCATCCAAGCTCTAGCCACTCCATGAAGCAGGATAAGGTGCTCTCAGTATTCTATGTTACCCTTATCCCCATGTTAAACCCTCTGATCTATAGTTTGAGGAACAAGGAAATCAAAGTGGCCCTCAAGAGGGTGATAAATGGGGCAACACATTTACATTAGTAAGAACAATATTTGGGTAGATATTGCTATTGTTATAAGGAAGATAGAAGCAAGAATATGTAAATGACTCTGTAGGTCACAAGAATAGCTAGGTAGAGAGAAGAAGTATAACCTTTACTTCCTGGATGTCTGGTGCCATTGTGGTCAGCCACCACCAAGTGATCTGTTTGAGACAGTGTCACTGACATTGAATACAGTTTAAAAAGTCAGTTTTCATGATTAGAACCCAGGTAGATTAAGAGAAGAGAGGTACTGGTAAATATTATATGTGGAAAAATGGCAAGAACCTAGGATGCCATACTGTGTTTTCATTGTTGATTTTCTTGAACTTTTATTTTAGGTTCAGGGATACATGTGCAGATTTGTTATATAGGTAAAGTCGTGTCACCCAGGTTTGTTGTACAGATACTAAGCCTAGTACCCAACAGTTATTTTTTCTGTTCCTCTTGTTCCTCTCACCCTGCACACTCACTAGGCCCCAATGTCTGTTGCTCCCTTGTTTGTATTCATGAATTCTCATTATTTAGGTCCCACCTATAGGTGAGAACATGTGGTATTTGGTTTTCTTTTTCTGTGTTACTTTGCTAAGTATAATGGTCTCTAGCTTCATCCATGTTCCCACAAAAACCATAATCTCATTCTTTTTTCATAGTTACATAGTATTCCATGGTGTATCTATACCACATTTTCTTTATCCAGTCTATCTTTGATGGGCATTTATATTTCATGTCTTTGCTATTTTGAGTAGTGCTGCAATGAACATTCATGTACATGCATCTTTATGGTAGAATGATTTCTGTTCCTCTGGGGATATATTCAGTAATGGGATTGCTGGGTCAAATGGTAGTCCTGTTTTCAGTTCTTTGGGGAATCACCATACTGCTTTCCACAATGGTTAAACTAACTTATACTCCCATCAACAGTGCATAAGCATTCAGTTTTATTTGCAACCTTGCCAGCATCTGTTACTTTTTGACTTTTTACTAGTAGCCATTCTGACTGGTATGAGATGGTATCTCATTGTGGTTTTGATTTGCATTTCTCTGATGATCAGTGATGATGAGCACCTTTTCATATGCTTGTTGGCCATTTTTATTTCCTCTTTGGATAAATGTACACTCAGGTCCTATGTCCATTTTAAAAATAAAGTTTTAATTTTTTTGCTATTAAATATTATGACTTTAAAAAATGTCAGGTATTAACTCTTATCTGATACATAGTTTGCAATATTTCCCCCCAATTTATAGGTTGCTTTTTAATTTTACTGATAGCCTCTTTTGCTCTGCAGAAGCTTTTTATTTAGATGTAGTTCCATTTATTTGTTTTTGCTTTTGTATTTTGAGCTTTTGGTGTGATATCCAAAAAATCATTACAAAGGCCAGTGTGAAAGAGTTTTTCCCCTATGTTTTCCTGTAGGAGTTTCAGGTCTTACATTGAGGTCTTCAATCCATTTTGTGTTGATTTTGGGTATGATGTAAGATAAGGGCTCAAATTCATTTTTTGCATGATAAAATCTACTTTTCCAGCACTATTTATTAAAGAGACTATCCTTTCCTCACTGTGTCTTTTGTTACCCTTGTAAAAAATTAGATAACCATAGAGCCAATGATGAGGCAGCTAGTGAGCATTTCAGCTCCACAGAATCTAAACTTGATTTTTGAATTTAAGTGAAGCAATAAGATTATTTGAGAGACTTCTAAAAGGTATTAACACAATGAAAATACCTATGTGTGCATCCTTATGTACATGTGTAATCATCTTCATATAAAGTGTCAGAAGAGAAATTATTGGGTCAAATGATGGCTGATTAGAAGCACTTTCAGCATGCCTCACCTACCTTGAAGAACCAAAACAACAATGACGCTTTAAATATATTATCCAAGAAGGAACATGGGAGTTCAAAAGAAGAAGTAAAACAGGCAGGCTGCATGGCCAGGAATGGTAAAAAACTGGGAGTGAATCCCCAGTATAAGAAAGGGTATGTGAATGTCTTTTCTGTGGGTCCATTTTCCCACTGATGAAATTATACAATCTAGGATGTGGGCAAACACCTAGACCCTCCCAATCCTTGAATCTAACTTAGGGAGTAGCTGGGATATTGTGAGAAGGAACTACTCCAAGGAGTGTCTTACTCTCTTCCTCAGACTTATGCAGCTACAGTAAGGCACCATTTTTTATCCTAGCTCTTATAAAACTGTGCATGATCCTGGGAACCAACAACAGCAGTCTTAGGCATTAGGGAGACTTGGGTTGTGGCTTGCAGAACCAGGGCTTGAGTGGGAAAGTGCTGCCACAACCAGAACTGAGAAGCAAACATGGCAAGAACTCCAGCTGCTGGTTCTGGAACTGGGCAACTATCCCAGACATGAGCAGGATAATAATTGTTCTAGATACTTGGTACTGAGCTTGACAGTAGCTCCTGTGGCTTGGGGCTGAATTACAGGCTGGGTGAGAACTGCTGGGACTGACTAAACACCTTTTGGGACTGGGGCATAAGAGGGGCACAGCCCCCAGCTCACTGGTCAAAGCAGTAACTACAGGGACAAGCACCATCCCCCCAGTGGCAGAACATCAACATAGCAGCGGTCACTTTTCACCCAAGCATTTCTCCAGGGGACTGAGGACCATTCCACTCCCCAATCACAGCTGGTGCATGCCCACCCTGTTGCCTGGTTTGGGTCCACCCAGCTTTAGTAACCCCATGAGACTGTAGGAGTCAGGCTTCTGGATGTTCCACAGTTCAATCCACCACCTGGGACACCTGAGTACTTCTTCCAGGGCACAAAGGTTGGCATACTGCTACTAGCTTGGCTAGCTCCAACCTGCAAGTATCATCTATTGGTCTGGAGGCTGACTTGAGTAGTCCATTTCAACCACTTCCAACACAAAAGTACAGTGTGTGGAAACTAGAAGGACATCTTATTGCCACTGCCACCACCATCATCCACTACTCCCAAGCAACCCAGGAGCAAAATAACCCACTCACTTACCCAGTACAGTGCTATTACAATTAGCATCCTGGAACATCATTCAGAGGATACAGAACTGATTTTCCTGGATCCACCAACACAGATTTCAGCATATGCTTCCCCAGATTACAAAGATAGACATGCTTAATTCACCATCACTTAATCTGAAGATGGATGCATCTGGCACTGAAACTGGAACATAAGTTCACCAGTGCCCCCATGAGTAACTGTAACCTAACACACTGAGGATAGCTAAATAAATCATACAGCATTTTCACTATTGCATACACCCAGGAGTAAAACCAGAAGGCTACACCCAACCAACAGAGTTGTCACATCTTTAAGAAAAAATTTCTCCCCTAACTAAAGGAAATTCAAAAATAAAAAGAACTGTTACACCAGATATGCAGAAAACAACCTAAAGACACAGGATACATGAAAAAGCTAGGTAACCCTCACACCCTCAAAACCACACCCTCAAAAAACCACAAAAATTCTCCAGCAACAAATGCTAAACACAAATAAATCCTCCAAGTTCCAGATACAATTCAAAATATTGATTTTAAAGAAGCTCAATGAAATTCAAGATAAATCTGAAAATCAATACGAACAAATCAGAAAATCATTTTAATATATGAACAAGAAATTTGCCAATGAGATAGATAACTTAAAAAAAAACAGTAATCCTGGAACTAAAAATTTTATTGCAAGAATTACAAAATTACATTTGAAAGCTTCATCAATAGACAAGATTAAGCGGAATGAAGAATCTGAACTTGAAGATAGGTTTTAAAATGTAATCCAGTCAGACAAAAATAAAAAAGAATAAACAAAGCCTTCAAGACTTTTGAGACTACCTAAAATGACTGAAATTATAAATTATTGGTATTCCTAAGGAAAAAAGGTTAGGAAACCTATTAATGAAATAATGTATAACAACTTCCAAGTCTATTAAAAAAATTTAGACAAATGGATAAAACAGGCTCAGTGATCCTCAGAAAAATACAATGCAAAAATGAGTTTGCCACGGCATATTATTATTAGACTGTCTAAAATCAAAGCAAATGAACAAATTCTAAAGTTGGCAAGAGGAAAACATCTAGTCATCTACAAAAGAAACTACTTCAGAATAACAGCAGACTTCTCACCAGAAAACTTGCAGGTAAGAAGGTAGTGAAATGATACATTCAAAATGTTGAAAGAAAAAACAAGCAAATTACAAGCCAATAATTCTATATACAGCAAGAATTAAGCTTCAGGACAAATAGTCTTTCCCAGACAAGAAAATAGTGATAGAATTTGCCACCACTAGATTGGAAATATAAGAAATGATCAAAAAAGTTCTAAACTTGGAAACAAAAGAATGGTATTCACCATCATGAAAACACAAAAAACATAAAACTCATTGTTAATGCAATAATACAAAGGAGGAGGAGAAAGGAATCAAATGACACCACTACAGAATTTCACCAAACCAAAAATGAACAGTGAAAAAAAATAAAGAAGAGAGAATGTATAAAACAACTAGACAACAATTAATAATAAATATGACAGGAACAAAACCTCACCTATCAATACTAACCTTGAACATAGAAGGATTAAACACTGCATTTAAAAGGCATGCATTGATAAGATGAGTTAAAAAAAAACATGATTCAACCATAAGCTGTCTACAAGAAACTCACCTTATCTGTAAAGACATGTACAGACTGAAAGCAAAGCATTGGAAAAAGATATTTCACACAAATGGAAATCAAGAGCAAGCAGAATTTGCTATAATTAGGTAAAACAGACTTTAAATTAAAAACAATAAAATGATAAAGGTCATTTTATAATGATAAAGGTATCAACTCAGCAAGAGAAAATAACAATTGTAAATAAGGAACTAGAAAAGCAAGATCAAACAAGATTCACAATTAGCAGAAAATAATGAAATAACAATGATTATAACAGAACTAAATGAAATAGACACTGAAAACAATATAAAGAATAAATGAAATAAGAATATCAACTCAACTCAGCAAGAGAAAGTAACAATTCTAAATAAAGAACTAGAAAAGCCAGATCAAATGAAATTCACAATTATCAGAAATAAAGAAATAACAATGATTATAGCAGAACTAAATAGAATACCAAAACAGTATAAAAGATAAATGAAACAAAAATTTCGTTTAAAAAAAATAAAAAAACTTGATAAATCATTAGTGAGACTAACCAAGAAAAGAAGAGAGAAGACCCAAATAAAGATAATCAGAAACAAAAAAGGAGATATTATAAGTGATACCACAGAAATACAAATATGTAAATGTATTTAACTTACTGTTATCAAGCTGTATTACCATCAAGCTGTGCTATCTTGGGACAATTCCTTACCTTCTCTGGCCTCAGGTTCTCCACCTAGAAATCAAGAGTTTATACCAGAATATCCCAGATTCCTATATCCTTTCCAGCTCAAATGACTCCAGTTAGTAAAGAAAATCTACAGTCATGAGACCATCATCATAGACCATAGGGAAGTAGGGAATGAATCCAGTGGGGACATGGCAAAGTGGGGCATGAAATCTGTGGGGACGAAAACTCCATGACAACCACGACACCAGAGAGCAAGTACCTGGAATGTTTTCTCCCTTGAATTGGCTTTTCTCCTTTATTCTTTGCTCTCAGCAGCACATTTAAGAAGATATTTTGCTGTGAGTGAACAGCCAGTTTTGTGGCCCAAATCACCCATCTTAGAGTGCAATGGGGCCCACCTGAAAAATTCATTTGTTTAAAAAATAATTAATTTTAACCTTTGGCAAGAATTGTGTCTTTTTGAGGGATCTGGATCAAGGTCACAGGGCAAGACTTAGACGGAATGGTTGATTCTCTGATATCTCATTATCTCTCTGATTCTTTCAGTAAGCAAGGTCTACGGTCCTCAGTCTCTCCCATTATTCAACTATTCTCTCTTCTTTGTTTCCATTTCCTCCACCTAGGACTATCTTTGAGTTCTCTTTCTCCTTACAGAAATTTTCTGACTTTAATGAAAATAATAATCTCAACATAAAATTTCAAGTTATTACTCTGGGATGAGAAATAGGTGTTGAATTCCAGTTCTGCAATTTCTTAAGGATATGACCTTGACCTGTATTACTTTCTGTGTTTTTTTTTAACCTATAAAATGAGGATAATAGGATCATTGAGAGTCAGACAAGAAAGCTCATAAAAAATAATTGAGAGCTGAATAAAAATAATAATTTACTGAGCATCAGGAAAATTTTCTAAGATCAAAACATGTTTTTTTCTTATTTTTCCCAATTTTTTCTATTTAAAAGGCCCTTTTAATTTTTGCTCATATGAATTCTGTTTTTGAAATAATAATTTATTTAATATTTAAATACACAGCTTTGATTCATAATTTCTTAGTAGGAGCCAAATTGCATTGCTGCAAAATAATATGAGAAAGTACTCATGTACAATTCCATCAGACTCTTTGAAATACTTCAGACAGCTCTCCATTGTTGTTTTTGGACACCCTGGTTGTCTGGAGACACTAGCCTATGTATTGTAGAAATCAGAAATACCCACTCTAAACATAGGTAGTGTTGGTCTAAGTATTCCTTTTAACCTTCTTTTATTTACAGTGTTTTCCATTCAACAACATTCCTGGCTTTATCCAATTCTGTATTCTGCACAATGCCACAAACTGACCATCTTCTTATTAGATCAGAATTGGAAAGGATTTCAATTACCTATATACATCTAGCAAAATCCCCAACCAATATTTACATTAGTCACTTTTTCTTCTGTAAATTTTCTAGGGAGATGGTGAACACATGCAAAAAATGTAATGAAAGAGAATGAGCACATTCATCCTTTTTCTTTAGTTTATCGAAGTTTAAAAAGATCAATTTTCAGGACAAATTTTATAATAAATAAGAAAAACAATCTATAAGTCCTTGCTATTTTCTGGAAATGATGGATTAAATATAATATATTTAATTAAGGCCTGTATCACTAGAATGTAATTAAAATGTGAAAAATTATAGGGCAACAAGTTGATCAACAGTTTGACTTTTTCATTGAACTGACCAATTATATTTATGTTTGGGGAATGTTGTCAATGACAGCTTATATTTTCAAATTATTTTTATTAACTATAACTCATCTTGGATAAACTATCTGAGAAATTATATTGGGAACACTTTAATAGTAAACAGAATGATTTCCAAGTTCATAAAACCACAATGAAAATAAAATAGACATAAGATAATTGTTATATATACATCTAAATTTGGGTGAAAGAAACATTTATGAATGTGTTAATATCAGTTTCCATGGTGCTTAGCATTAAGTAGTAAAACATCTCCACTAGTCCATGTGCTGTATGTAGTTAGTGTTGTCAGCTTAAGGGTATTTGGTGGTGGCGCAGCATCAAAAGAAGCATCAGGAATTTATAATCCAGCTGGGTGTGAGATAACACAATAATATAAGATAGATACAAACAAAATCATTATTAATCATATTCTTGAGTCGAGGCTTGGAGACAGTCTAATTTTAAAAGTACTTTTATTAAGAACTTCTTGACCCTTTGGTATTAATTTCTCCCTTTTTCTATTTTGCAGAGAGAAGTGGTGATGGGAATGATCATTGCTAACATGTATTGAACCTTCACTCTTTTAAGCCCTTCATGTCATACAATACTTGCAACAACACTATGAAGGAGGTAGTAACTATTAACAGATTCCCTTGTAAATGAGACAACGGAGAGAGGTTAATAACTTGCTAAACATCACAGAGATAGCAAGTAAAATTTAGGAAAGTCTCTTGCTTATTCCCTCCATCCCCTACTAAATATTAATAATTTTTGTATCTTAATAATTATAAATATAGGAGTTGTAGAAAATTGAGAAAATGCAGATAATGATAAAGAAGAAAATAAAAAATCCCGTTACTTTTAACATTCGGCATTATAGCTGGCTCATATAGTGGTGGAGGTGTGTGTAAGAAAGAAAGTGAGAGAGATCTTATAAAGCATTTTTTTTTCCCAGAAAGGTAGAAACATTTTGTGCTAATTTTTAAGAAATTTTTTTTAAATTATAAAAGCATTGCTACATTGTCTTTTAAAATACTTTTTGACTATTTTTTCCCAGTTCATTAGTTGGATTTCAAATGTGTTTTATGCAAGTGGATTTTTCTGTCATAACCAAGTTTACATTGTTTCATTATATATATATATTTTCCTATAGTTTCTATTTGGTGTTATATTTTAGAGATATCTTTCTCATCTCAAGATTACATAAACACATGTCTATCCCGCTAATACTTTTTACCCATAGTGAGTCAGGTCTTGCAACTTGCAAAGAACACACAAGTGCATATTTCTTTCTGTAGAACCATTTGTTTTCTTCTGAATGTATACCCAGTAATGAGATTGCTGGGTTGAACGGTAACTCTGTTTTAGGCTCTTTGAGAAATCTTCAAATTTTCCACAGTGGCTAAACTCATTTACATTCCCACCAACAGGGTATAAGCATTCCATTTGCTTTGAAGCTTTGCTAGCATCTGCGTTTTTTTGACTCTTTAGTAGCCATTCAGATTTCTGTAAGATGGTATCTCATTGTCATTTTAATTTGCTCTGATGATCAGTTATGTTGAGCTTTTTTTATTTTTTATGTCTGTTGGCTACTTCTGTGTCTTCTTTTGAGAAGTGTCTGTTCATGTCTTTTGTCTATTTTTAAATACTTTTTTGCTTGTGCAATTGTTTAAGTTCCTTATAGATTCTGGATATTAGATCTTTATCAATGCATGGTTCATAAATATTTTCTCCCATGTAGGTTGCCTGTTTACTCTGTTGATAATTTCTTTTGTTGTGCAGAAGCTCTTTAGTTTAACGAGACTCCACTTGTTAATTTTTGTTTTTGTTGCAATTGCTTTTGAGGACTTAGTCATAAGTTATTTCCCAAGGCCAATGTCCAGAATGGTGTTTCCTAGGTTTTCTTCTAGGATTCTTATTGTTTGAGGTCTTACATTCAAATCTTTAATTCATCATGTTAATTTTTGTATATCCTCAAATGTAGGTGTCCAGTTTCATTCTTCTGCCTATGGTTAGCCAGCTATCCTAGCACTATTTGTTGAATAGGGGAGTCCTTTTCCCATTGCTTATTTTTGTTGACTTTGTAGAAGATCAATTGCTTGTGATATGCTTCTTTATTTGGGGTTCTTTATTCCGTTCCATTGGCCTAAATGTCTATTTTTGTCCAGTACTATGCCATTTTGGTTACTGTAACATCATAGTATACTTTGAAGTTCTTTTTGATTAGAATTGCTTTGGCTAGTTGGCTCTTTTTGGGTTCCATTGAATCTAAGAGTAGTCCTTTCTAGTTTTGTGAAAAATGATGCTGGTGGTTTGATAGAAATAGCATTGAGTCTATAGATTGCTTTGGGCAGCATGGTCATTTTAACAATATTGATTCTTTCAATCCATGAGCATGGAATGTTTCCTCCATTTGTTTGTGTCACCTATGATTTCTTTTAGCAGTGTTTTTCAGTTCTCCTTGTAAAGATCTTTCACTTCCTTGGTTCTATGTACTCCTAGATATTTTATTTTGCGCGCGTGTGTGTGTGTGTGTGTGTGTGTGTGTGTGTGTGTGTGTGTGTGTTGTGTGTGTGTGTGTGGTTATTGTAAATAGAATTTCATTCCTGATTTGGCTCTCAGCTTAAGCATCATTGGTGTATAGAAATGCTACTAATTTTTAGACATTGATTTTGTATTCTGAAACTTACTGAAGTCATTTATCAGTTCCGGTAGACTTTTGGTGAAGCCTTTACATATTTTTCCTAGGCGTAGGATTGTATTATCTGTGAAGAAAGACAGTTTGACTTATATTTTTTTCCTGTTTGGATGCCTTCTCTTTCTTTCTGTTGCCTGATTGCTCAGGCTAACACTTCCAATAATGTTGAATAAGAATGCTAAGAGTAGGCAACCTTGTTTTGTTCCAGTTATCAAGGAGAATTCTTTCAGTTTTTGTCTGCTTAGTATTATTTTAGCTGTGGGTTTGTCATAGATGGAGCTTACTATTTTGAGATATGTTCCTTCTATGTCTAGTTTCTTGAGAATTTTTATCATGAAGGAATGTTGGATTTTACTGAAAGCTATTTTCTGCATCTATTTAGACAACCTTATGGTTTTTGTTTTTAATTCTGTTTATGTGGCAAATCACATTTATTGATTTGCATTTGTTGAACCAACCTTTCTTTCCAGGACTGATGCTTACTTGATCGTGGGGAGTTAACTTTTTGATATGCTGTTGAACTCAGTTTACTTGCATTTTGTTGAAGATTCCTGCATTGATGTTCATCAGGGATATTGGACTATAGTTCTGTTTTCTCATTGCATGTTTTCCAGGGTTTGGTATCAGGGTGATTCTGGCTTTGTAGAATGAATTAGGGAGGAGCCCCTCCTCTTCAGTACTTTGTAATAGTTTCAGTAGAATTGGTACCAGTTCTTCCTTGTTTATCTGATAGAATTCTGCCGTGACTTCATCTGATCTGGGGCTTTTTTTGGTTGGTAGGTTTTTTATTCTGATTCAATTTTAGAACTCAGTATTAATCTGTTCAGGGTTTCAAATTTTTCCTAATTCAAATTTGGGAATTTGTGTGTTTCCAGGAACTTATCCACTTTTTCCAGACATTGTAGTTTGAGTGCATAGGGGCGTTCATAATAGTCTTTGAGGATGTTTTGTATTTCTGTGGGACGAGTTGTAATGTCACCATTGTCATTTCTGATTGCGCTTATTTGGATATTTTTTCTTTGTTAATCTAGATAGCAGTCTAATCAATCTTGTTTAACCTTTCAAAAAAGAAACGTTTGGTTTCATTGATTTTTATTGTGTGTATGGTTTTTTGGGCTTCAATTTCACTCAGATTTTAGTCATTTCTTTTCTTCTGTTAGCTTAGGGGTTCGTTTTTGTATTTCTAGTTTCTCTAGATATGATGTTAGGTTATTAATTTAAGCTCTTTCTAGCTGTTTGAAGTATGCATTTAACATTATAAACTTTCTTCGTAAGACTGCTTTTATTGCATCCAAGAGATTTTGGTATTCTGTTTTTCTGTTTCTATTTATTTCAAATAATTTTTAAAATTTTTGCCATATTTTTTTTACTCAAAAGTCATTCAGGAGCAAATTGTTTAATTTCCATGTAATTTTGTAGTTTTGAAAACCTTGATATTTATTTCTATTTTTATTTCACTGTGGTCTAGAGTATGGTTGGTATGACTTTGATTTTTTTTGTATTTATTGAGACATTTTATGGCTAAGCATGTGTTCAGTCTTGGAGTATGTTCTGTGTGCAGATGAGAAGAATGTATATTGGTTGATGGGTGGAGTACTCGGTAGATGTCTAGTAGGTCCAACTGGTCAAGTATGGAGTTTAAGTCCACAACTTCTTTATTAATTTTCTGCCTCAATAATCTCTCAAATGCTGTCAATAGAGTGTTGAAGTCCCCCACTATCATTGTACTGTTGTCTAAGTCTTTCTGTAGGTCTAGAAGTACTTGTTTTATGAATATGGGGGCCCCGATGTTTGGTGTATATATACTTAGGAGAGTTAAGTCTTCCTGTTGAACTCTTTGTCATTATATAATGACCTTCTAACCTTATCTTTTTTTTTTTTTTACCGTTTTGGTTTAAATTCTGTTTTATATGATAAGGATAGCAACTCCTCCTCCTTTTTGTCTTCTGTTTGCATGGTAGATCTTTTTCCAACCCTTTACTTTGAGCCTATGAGTGTTACATGTGAGATGGGTCTCTTGAAGATAGCAGACCAATGGGTCTTGTTTTATTCACCCAGCTTGCCACTGTGTACCTATTAAGCAAGATAGTTAAATTTTTAAAGAAAATTTCTATTTGTTCTTTTGACACACGTCTGTTATTACAATAAAAATGAATGTCTATAATACTTTTTACTATCTTGTAGTTCAAGTCTTTTTTAATTATTCATCTTTTTCAGATATTTTTTGGTTTGCTTTCATTGGTTTACTCTCTCTTCTCAAGGAAGAACATTTGAGGTATAAAATGTATCCTATATGTATTATCTACTACGAATCTGTTAGTGAGCTCTAACTTGTTGATTGTATTTACAAAAAGAGTATTTTACTTCCGTAGTATTGGAGAATTGAAATATTTACTTGGAATTTTTCCCTGTATTGAGATCCATCACAGTTTGATGTGGGTTTTCCACTGATACTCTGTATCCAAAGCAAACTGAAGAAAAAATGGTGTATGTGGCTTATATTTTCATGGCCCTAGGTGGTGTGACCTGCATGGACACTAGGTCTGAATCTACACCTGTCTAAAGGCAATGATGCTGGACTGTCTATAGGGCCAATAATGTCTCAAAAGTTTCCTCAAGTCACCCTATAAATATCTAGCACAGTTCATATTTCTAGTCACAAGTATACTTGTCATTTATGGTTATTTCTAAGCAATCCACAATAACAATATGTATCTAATTGTGTGCTGAGAATTTGCATGAGTTTCTATTCATAATCTTCTGAGTAATCTTATAGTTCAGGGCTTTTATTGTCTTCACTTTGTTATAAATAAATCAAGTTTAATGTGTTTGTGGCATTGCTGCAAGTTAATAGATCAAGAGTATCTATTACAAGTTAATAGATCAAGAGGATATTGGAACCAAAACTCCACAGTCTGAACCATTAGCCACATTATTTTGCTCTTTCCCAAGTATCAAAAACACCCTAAAATTGTGACAATAGTTGAGGCCAAGATTGAGCCGTACTAGTCTCCTTTTGGAATGCTTTGTGTAAAGGCTTCCCTAAGAAGATGTATTCCATAACTTTATTGGGCACACATGCTCTGCCTGCTCCACCAAAATATTATTAGAATTTATGTTATTATTTGCCAGGCCAGTTTGGAGTTGTATTGCATATATTTTAAAAATAATTTAAAAATGATTATAAGTAGGATAAATCATTTTTCTTAAGAATAAAAGAAGAAACTTTATGTTTGGATGACAATTCAGGCCAGAAGGACTGTTTCAAATTTATTTTGGAAAGATGCCACTTAGGCTTTCATGATTTAAAGCAAGTTACATAACTATTTATGAGCCATTTCTAAAACCTATTATTTTAATTGATGATCCCTACCTTATATATAATAATCTCAGCATTTCTATGGCACCTTTGCAAGAGTTGTCAGTCAACTTTTTAAGCACCTTTTAAAATTCTCATGAGTCTCCATGAATTAATTGAAAATCTGAAGCACTGAGCAAACATATGTTGACAATTCAAGAAGAAAAGCTGAGTCTTTTCACCAGAAGGACAGTAAAGCATTTCTCTTTTTCCAGTGCTTGTTGGAGGAAAAGATGTACACATATAAAAATGGTAATGTTATTACTTCAACTGAGTTAGCAATCCATTCTCTTGTCTCTTTTCTGATAGTAGGAGCACCTAGTCAATGACTAGGGGAGGAAATATTACAGAACTCACCCATTTCATCCTGTTGGTAGTCTCAGATTTTCCCAGAATCATATAAGTACTCTTCATTATATTCCAAGTAATCTACATTACATCTCTGATGGAACCTATTCCTCATTGTTTTAATAAGGATGGATTCCCACCTCCATACACGGATGTAATTCTACCTTATTGTAATCTCTCCTTCACTGATGTTTGCTATGTCAGCTCCACAGTCCCCAGGATGCTCTCCCACTTCTTCCAGGAACAACAAACTATTACCTGTTGTTTGTATTATTCAGCACTTTATCTTTTCAGCGATGGGGCTGAGTGAGTCTTGTCTCATCATGGCCATGGCTTATGACTGGTATGCTGCCATTTGTAACCCACTAGTTTATTCATCCATCATGTCAACCACCTTCTGTGTTTGCATTGTGCTGGGAGCCTACATGGGCAGGTTCACTTTATTCCAGTGTGTGCTTTGCTTCAACTCCCCTGCTGTGGGCTTAATGTCATCAGATGTTTCTTCTGTGACATGCCCCAACAGTTAATCCTGTCCTGCACTGATTCTTTCTTTGTACAAGATATGACTGCTATATTAACAATAATCTTTGGAGTAGCAAATGTTTTAATTATTATGTTATCCTATGGCTATATTTGCACCTTTCTCATGAAGAACACTTCAGGTAAAGGCAAGTCCAAGGCATCTAACACCCGTGGTTCTCCTCTGACAACTGTTTCCGTCTTGTATACATCAAGTATTTTTGTCTACTTGAGTTCCAGTTCTAGTGGCTCCTCCAGATTCAACAGATTTGCATCAGTTTTCTACACTGTGGTGATTCCCATGCTGACTCTCTCAATTTATACTTTGAGGAACAAGGAAACTGAAGATGCCCTGAAGAGGGTGCAAAAGAGAAGGTGCTACTGAGGTCACAGATTCTCAGATTTCTGATAGATATGGCTGCCAGAATTACCTTTACCTATAATAATAAGCACGTAAATGGATTATAAAAATTTATACTGTTTGTGGACAAACCTTAATTTGACCCTATGCCAACATGGACTAATAGCTTATTCAATGACACAGAAACACAGTAATTTTACGTCCTGAAAGTTCATTATTTTCACCCTACATCAGAGGTGGACACATTATTGGTTAATCTATCTACAGGTGTCAGTGAAACAGCAAGATATAAAAACTTTTTGATAATTTTGGCATCTGAGAACAATGACTGCTCAGTGTTAGGGCTCTGCACTTAGAGAAGAGATATCTGGCAGAGGCCCCAAGGAGTACAGAAACCTTGCCTTTCAAATATTCTGATGTAGCATAATAAAGACACAGTGGCGACCATTGATTATTTTGTGTTTCTGGATATGTGGGAATAAACAGAGAGAGGGGATCTACCATTGGAAAGAAAAAAACAACATATTGGCCTCTTAGAGTGACCTGAGATAGCTAAAGTTTGTCTAAAGCCTCTCTGATCAACTAGTTAGTACTGATCATCTAAGTTTTTTGTCATTTCCTTGCCTCCACAACCTGGAGCCTAAGGAAGTAGGAGGTGATGTTAGTCATAAAGAGGGATAGAAAGAAAGATATGGTCCCTCCAGTGCCATTTACCTAGGAGTCTGATGATTTACTTTTTTTTTTTTTTGCATCTAAGGTCTAGTGAAGATTTATGATGAGAGATGATGTTCAAAGTTCATGTTACAGCCAGTAGCAATATCTGCTATTGTGGACTCAGATCTTTATTTCTCTCAGATTATATTCAGATAATTCAGCTTGTTTGACATAGTCAATGGACTCACCCTATCAAAGTTTTTCAGATATTTCAAGCATCTGTTCATGTTTCCTATGAGGAGACAGTGTGAATTAATTGCAATAAGAGAGTCACTGGAAGTTCAATCTTCAGAGACTAAGAACAAATATAGAAAAATAGTATACATTCTTTTTTTTGTTTGTGTCCTAGAGTTTTATGTTTGTATGGGTTGTACAATAACTAGAATGATTGAACTTTAATGTTTTTCTATCCAGGAATATTATCCTTTCTGAGAAATAGACAAAAAGATATTAGAGAGTAAGGGAAACACCCATCCGGCTAGCCCAATAAGCCAAATTAATCCTAGAATTAATTTTTAAAGAAAGAAATCCTGCTCAATGGGTGGAGCATGGAGCAGTGGACCTGGTCATCCACATTGTGTGAAAGAAGTGGCCCAAGATTGAACTATATGTACTGACACATGAGCAATATTGATTGGCCTGGATGGCTGGTGAGGGATGTGGAAAGAGAAAAACTGGAAAATTGGAGACAAGGAGGCCTGGGGCAGAGAAATGTGGATAAACATGTGGAAGTAGATATGAACATGAAAAAATCTTTGTGTCTTATGTTGCTGCCTATCAAGATGATTTGCCACAGCAGAGAAACTCAACAACCAAGCAGACAGACTGACTCAACTAGTTGACATCAGCCGGCCTTGGTCATTGGCCACATGATGGGTTCACGATAATAAAGACCATGGCAGGTGAGGTGGAGGCTATTCATGTGCCCAACATCACAAGTTTTTATTTACCAAGGCTGATTTGTTATCGTTGCTGCAAAATGCCACAGATCGAAAGTATCAAAACTGTAAAAATTTCTATTCTAACCAATTAATGTATGAATTATGTGAAATATCCATCAAAATCACAACATATTTGTTTGTGGAAACCAAAAGATGGTTATAAAATTAATGCTAAAAACAGCAAAGTATATCCAAGATATTCTTGCCTTTACAAATGTCAAAGTATTAAGAAGCTGTTATAAGTGACATAAGCAAGATGCGGAGACAGATATCTCAGCCCTTATCACCCATGGAAAACAATTGGACAGCTATCTGTGAATGGAAATTGCTCCTGGAGGGCTGTGGAGTCCAGTTAAGAAGCTGCAGCAACACAGTGAAGAAAAGAGAATGAATGTGTTAGAGCTTTCCAGAGAAATAAAACTAAGTGGATACATAGAGGAGTTCATGAACTCCTTAAAATTGTTGGAAAAATAGTCTGTATACATACATATTTTTTGATGAATGTTTTACATCATTTGGATTCACAACAAGGACTGTGAGATAACCATTGTGATAGGTCGAGGCTGTTATCTTGTAGGCTTTTTTTCCCCCACATATCTTTGTGTTATCTACACACAGTTTTGTTATTTTGTTTTAATATTTGTGTGTATGTGGAATATTCTTTTTTTCTTTTAAACAGAGGTAAGACTAGACTTTCTCTGAATATACTATTCTGCAACTTGTTTTTTTCCACTAAAGATAACTTTCCATGTCAGTACATAAACATTTTTAATGTTTGCATAGTGTTTCTGCTTAATATTACTTAGAGTAGCTGTGTTATATTTATTTAATCAGTACTCACAAACAGTGTGAGTGCAGAAACCAAAGGAAGAATTTGCTGATTTGGAGAGAAAGATTGTGTTATGGCAAGGTAGAAGAAACAGAATATGTGAAGGTGGAGAATTCAGAGGAACCTTTACAGCTGACCACTTTATGGAAAAAAAGACAAAATAAGGATTGGAAAACAACAGAATGTTTATGTTTGTTACCACCAAAGCTAAAAGCACAATTTGTGCAGGAGGAGTTACTGGTGCAGCTAAGGCTACCCTGCATCTATGCTCCAGCTTCCAGGACTCCTCTCTATGCCAGAGACATTATCATAAAAGAGCAGTAACAACAGCAACAACAACCCACAAATAAAGGATGTAAAATAAATCATAATACAAGTCAAGGCCACATGTAGTCTAGTTAAGCCCACATTGAGGAAAGGTCCAGGGACAAATTTGGAAAAAACTATACCATAGGCAACAGATAAGCGTATGAAGTCATAAAGGAAATAATTTGAGCAGTATATTAAAGAGCAATTCTGAGCCAAAGCCTTCAGGATTATTTGTGGGCCATACTCACCTATTTTATCCCAGTGACAATGGTCAAGACAGGTGATAAAACATGCAGCTACAGGTCTAATCATCTGTATCTTGGTCAGGAAAGACTATCTGACCACTGCCTTGTGTATAAGATGGTCTAGGACACAGAGCATCTGGGAGCTGTTATTATCTCCATGGAGGGTTGGGCCCATGCCCTGTCTCTGCTCAAGGAGGGTAATGGAAGAGAAAGTCATTGACAGACATTTAGTTACACACTTTCTCACTAGTGTAAAGAGTACTGTGGTAAATATCCTGCATATAACTCTTTGTGCAGTTCTCTGTTTCTCCATGGTAAATTTCTAGAAATAGAAAGGTAAGAAAAGAGTATGTATGTTTAAAAGAGTGGGTACAGGAGCAAAGGAAATCACATTTTACTTATTACAGTTCTGTACGGTTTGAATTAATTAGTTGATTAATTTCAGAAAGCAAGTAGTATTTTTGTAATTGTAAAAGAAAAAATACTCCCTTTGGTCACTTCCAGGCCTACAAGAGCTATAAAGAGAGTCAGGATGTAGGTAGTAAAATATATAAAGAAGCAGAGTATTGATGAAAGACAGAGGAGTGCTGTAGCCATGAGGAAGTAGGAAGAAATGAGTCTCTGAGGCAACTCCTGGGAATGTTCCCCCATGCACAGGCTGGGAAACTTAGCCAGAGATACCAAATGGTGAGGTCTTCCAGCATGGCTGCTCCTGTCATAGAAATGGAGGCTCTAGATTCTCTTCAGTTGATGCATTTGACTATTTAGACCCTCTGGGTAGAGATTGCATACCCATGGCTGAAACTTTGGGTTTTATTTTGGCTTCCCATGATCATCTGCCAACAGAAACCTGCACCACAGATCTAAGCAAAGCAACATTTAAAAAATGGAAACTAAAAGTAGGCATTAAATGCTGTTAATCAGCCTATGAATTGGCAGGAATTTGGTTTCATGCACGTTCACCCTAGAAAGACCCATGCCCTCTGAGCATTCTGACAAAACCAGGTCTCAGGGCCTGCAAATTTTTATGCCAGTTTCTATAATAAATTTTTGTCAATTCTTTAGGATTTGCTTTTTGATCCTGTCTGTGAAATTCAAGCTTTCTGAATCAAACACAAAGGGGCATGAACACTCCCTCTCACACTGTGTTGTTGCTTTCTGGCACCCCTTATGACTGCATCCATGCAAGCCAGTCAAGGAGAATAGCCCCTGGTCCACAGCAATCTGCCACTGGGCACTGGGGCTGCAAATGTTCCTCTTACAATTTGCAACTACATTCTTCTATATCTGACTTAAATATGTCCCTTATCTCACAGTGCTCTTTTCAGAGAAGTAAAAATTAAATGATAATATTAGCAACTAAGAGGATAGTTACTTCAGGAGACAAGGAAAGAAGACAAAGAAAAATTCACTGTGCACGTGTATTTTTGCAGTTTTTCTACGTCCTGAGTTTGTACTGTTTTTAGTGTTAATATTTATATGTTTCCTTTTGAGGCAAAGGCAGAATCAATGAAGAAGATTTACAAAGTGTAAACATATCATACTAGAAGAAACATATTTTTCTGAATATGAGGGGAATCTAAGTGATTAAATGTCCTATGTGTCTTGGAA
Source organism: Cebus imitator (assembly GCF_001604975.1). Taxonomy (NCBI): domain Eukaryota; kingdom Metazoa; phylum Chordata; class Mammalia; order Primates; family Cebidae; genus Cebus; species Cebus imitator. Next base: position 1,256,988 of record NW_016107568.1, read on the forward strand.
GTGCTCTACAATGCCTTGCCAATGAAGTAGAATATATCTCTTATTATGCTGCAAGGACCTGACATCCAAAATGCTAATAGAGCTTGCAAATTCAAATGTCCTCTGGTGCTAAGGCTGTTACCCAAGTGAGTGAAGAGGGCCTAGTAAAAGGGCATATGGGCTACTGTGTGACTGGAGAGGGGCTGCAACTAATTTTACAGGAGAGATCCTATCTAAAGAACAACTGGCTTATGTCACCGGTGGACAATTATCTTGCAGGAATGTTGAACCCATGGCTAAAAGATCCTTTCAATTTTTAAAAGAAAGTATAAATTGAGATTTACGTGACTAAGTAAAATGTCTTGATTTTTAAACAAAGATTAAGCTGAAGAAACTTGCCTCTAGGGTACTTGCTTGAGACATACTGGAAGAAGAAAACTGCTATAAGGACACATCCATAAGAAACCAGGAAGAGATTGGGATCAAGATACCAGCAAAAGGTTGTGTTTTAGAAAAGAGGGCATTCTTTCCTTGGAGGAGGATGAAAAGCTAGACATATATACGCATACAACTAGTAAAACAGATCCTTTGTCAGAAGGAAGCGTTAAGGACTGGTAGAGAAAATGTTGGGAGTTCCCTACAGCAAAGATTTTCAAACTAACTTCATAGCAATAGGCCCTTTTATCAAAAGAATGAAAATCTAATATACAAACCTGATCAAACACAGTGGTCAACACTGGAGCAGGAGGAGAGCTACAGTCCCACCCATGAGGGTGACCCCTGCTTTGCTGGCCAACATCCAATCACAAAAATTGCTACTACAAGTCACACAGTGGACAAATGAAGGCTTCTAGAAATAAGTAGTGACAGCAGGATCCTCCATTCAATACAGAAACAGGAGTCCAAGACACTGATTTTAAGTGATTTTAATTGAAAAACAAATTGAAGTCTTGGGATTCTACATTAATTATCATAAAGGATAACTGGGTGTTGGGAATAAGTAGATATATTACCAGAAACATCACCTAGAAGTGGAAAAAGAACTAGACCTGCCATTAGATGGCCTGGGATTGAAGCTCAGCTTTACTGCACACTGGGTGACCTTGGATAAACTTGTCAGGTTTCAAGTGTCCTCATAATTGTTTAAGTATCAACTACAGATACTCATTTCATTACCTATTCAGTAAATATCTCACATTTTACTATAAGACTATTTTTTAAAATCAAAGCTTTGTTAGCATACACAATTTTATATAGTTAGCTTTTTTAGTTATTAGTTGTACTAATTCAAAGTCACCCTTAAATACACAGTGGAGAATGGTTATATCTTTAAATACTGAAAAGAAACAAATACATCTTTTTTAACCAAAGTACTCATATGTTTTTTAACTGGCCCAATGATAATAACTCTAGTAGCCAACTGCATTAAAATACAGTAATCCTGCAAATTTAGTTTAGTTTGTTTTTATTCCTAACTTCAGACAAAGTAGATTTCAAACTAACAACGATCAGAAAAGACAAGGAAGGGCATTACATCATGGTAAAGTTTAATTCAATAAGAAGACTCTTCTAAATACATATCCACTCAACACAGAACCGCCCAAAATTCATAAAGCAAGTTCTTAGAGACATACCAATAGATATATATATGCCCACACAATAATAGTGGAAGTCTTCCAACAGTCCACTGACAGTCTCAGACAGATCATTGAGGCAGAAAATTTACAAAGATATTCAAGACCTAAACTCAGCACATGACCAGATGAATCTGATAGACCTTTACAGAAGTTGCCACCTAAAAATCAACAGAATATACATTCTTCTCATTGCCACATGACACATAGTCTTAAATTTAATACATAATTGGACATAAAACAATCTTCAACAAAGGCAAAAGAATGAAAATCATACCAAACACTCTTGGACAACAGTGCAATAAAAATGAAAGTCAAGGCTGGGTGCAGTAGCTCATGCCTGTAATCCCAGCACTTTGGGAGGCCAAGGTGAGTGGATCACTTCAAGTCAGGAGTTTGAGACCAGCCTGGCTAACATGGTGAAACCCTGTCTCTACTAAAGATACAAAAATCAGCCTGGCATGGTGGTGGGCACCTGTAATCCCAACTACTCAAGAGGCTGAGGCAGAAGAATCACTTGAACTCGAGAGGTGGAGGTTGTGGTGAGCCAAGATCACACTACTCTACTCCAGCCTGGGCAACAGAGCAAGACTCCATTTCAAAAATAAAATAAATTAAAAATAAATTAAAATGAATGTCAAGACTAAAGAAATAACTCAAAACCATAGAATTACATGAAAATTAAACAACATGCTCCTCAATGACTTTTGAGTCTTAATAATGACATTAAGGCAGAAATCAAGAAGTTCTTTGAAAATAATGAGAAAAAGATACAATGTACCAGAATATCTGGGACACAGCTAAAGCAGGAAATTCATAGCACTAAGTGCCTACATCAAAAAGTCAAAAATATCTCAAATTAACAACCTAACTTCACAACTGAAATTAGAGAAGCAGGAACAAATCAATCCCAAATCTGGCAGAAAATGAGAAATAACAAAAATCATAGCTTCACTGAAGGAAATCAAGACACCACCCCCCAAAAAATCAGAAAGATCAATGAATTGAGGAGTTTTTTTTTTTTTGGTAATAAAATACATAGGCCGCTAGCTAAATTAATTAAGAAGAAAAGAGAGAAGTTCTCAATAAACAATATTAGAAATGAAGGGAATGTTAGTCCTGACCCCACGAGGGTGGGGTAAAAATTCAGAAACTACTATGAGCACCTCTATGCACACAAATAGAAAACCTAGAAAAGACAGATAAATTCCTGGTCGTATACACCCTCCCAAGGCTGAACAAGGAAGAAATTGATTCCCAAACCAACAAATAATGAGCTTCAAAATTAAATCAGTAAAAAACACCTTAACAACCAAAAAAAGTCAAGGACCTGATGGATTCATAGCCAAATTCTACCAGATATAGAAAGAAGAGCTGATACCATTCTCCTACTGATACTATTCCAAAAATTTGAGGAGAAGGTACTTCTCCCCAACTCATTCTATGAGGCCACCTTCATCTTGATACCAAAACCTGGCAGAGACACAACAACAACAACAAAAACTTCAGGTCAATAACATTCATGAATATTGTTGCAAAAATCCGCAACAAAATACTAGCAAACCAAATCCAGCAGCACATCAAAAAGCTTATCCACTATGATCAAGTAGAGTTCATCCCTGGGACGCAAGATTGATTCAACATTTGCAAATCAATAAATGTGATTCATCACATGAACAGAACTAAAAACAAAAGCCATATGATTATCTCAATAGATGCAGAAAAGTCTTTTAATAAAATTCAACATACATTCATGTTAAAAACTTTCAATAAACTATGTATTGAAAGAACATACCTTGAATTAAATCCCTGGAAGATGACCTAGGATATACCATCTTGGACATAAAAATGGTCAAAGATTTCATGACAAAGACATCAAATGCAAATTTATATGCCAGTTTCTATAATATATTTCATCAATTCTTTAGAAGTTGCTTTTTGATCCTATCTGGGTAACTCAAGCTTTCTGACTCAAACACAAAGGGGCATGAATACTCCTTCTCACACCAGGCTGGCGCTTTCTGCCACCCTTTGTGACTGCATTCCTGCAAGCTAGTTGAGGTGTGTAGCCCCTGGTCCACAGCAGCCTGCCACTGTAGAGAGTTCTCTACGACAAACATTTTCAAACTTCATAGCAGTAGACCCTTTTGTCAAAAAAATGAAAGCTCAGTATACAAGGCTTTTCAAACAAAGTGGTCAACACTGGAGCAGGAAGAGAGCTGGAGTCCCACCCATGAGGGTGACCCCTGCTTTGCTGGCCAACATCCAACCACAAAATCTACTACTGCAAGACACACAACGAACCAATGAAGGCTTTCTAGAAATGAGTAGTGACAACAGGATCCTCCATTTAATACAGAAACAGGAGTCAAAGACACTGATTTTAATTGGAAAACAATAGGTCACACATTCACGAAATCTTGGGATTCTACCTTAATTAACACAAAAGATAACTGGGTGTTGGAAATAAGTAGAAATATTAAAAGAAACATCATCTAGTATTGGAACAAGAACTAGACCTGCCATTAGATGGCCTGGGATTGAAGCTCAGCTTTGCTGCATACTGGGTGACCTTAGGTAACCCTGTCAGGTCTAAAGTGCCCTATAATTGTTTAAGGATCAACTACAAATACTCATTTCATTACTTATTCAGTAAATATCTCACATTTAGTAAAATGTAATTTTATTTTTTAAAATGTAAGATTATTTTTTAAAATCAAAGCTTTGTTTAGTATACACAAACAATTTTATATAGTTTAGCTTTTTTAGTTATTAACTGTACTAACTCAAAGTCACCCTTAAATTCACAGTAGAGAATGGTTGTATCTTTAAACACTGAAAAGAAACAAATACATCTTTTTAAACCAAAGCACTCATATGATTTTTAATTGACAAGTTTTTTAATTGACCAAGACTGGATAATTTATTAAGGAAAGAGGTTTAATTGACTCATAGTTAAACATGGCTGGGGAAGCCTCAGGAAACATACAATCATGGCAGAAGGGAAGCAAATATGTCCTCCTTCACCCAGAAGGAGAAATACCAAGCAAAGTGGGAACCCCTTATAAAATCAATGGATCCCATGAGAACTCATTCGGTATCATGAGAACAGCATGTGGGTAACTCCCCCATCATTAAATTACCTCCCACCAGGTCCCTCCCAGAATCGCTTGAACCTTGGAGGTGGAGGTTGCATGAGCTGAGACCACGCCACTGCATGCCAGCCTCAGTGACAGAGTGAGATTCTGTCTCAAATTTTTTAAAAAATGCAAGTTTTAGTCTACCAATAGTTCCTAAACAGCGATGCCCTTTAAAATCATGTGAAAAGTATGTTACTTAATCTGCACATTTCTAAACATAATTAAGTCTTACACAAAGTGAGTATATTTACATTTGTGGCTTAATATTTTTATCACCAGAGTATTTCTATCTTATATTTTGTACATCTCTACAGGATTAAACAGAATAAAAGCCCAATAAAAGATGATCACATGACAATTTTTTTCTACCATTAGTGGCCTTATATTATTAAATATTAAATATATTGGTTTTGGTTTTTTATTTAAATAGCAAAGGAATAAAATAATTCAAAATTTGTGAAAATTTCTCTTGGTTTTAGCAGATTCATCTTCTCTTTGACTCTAATATTAGATATATCACTGGGTCATTTAAATTAGTTGATTTACATTTATTTAAAAGTTAAGCATGTAACAGATTTACTAAATAATGATAAAATGAGATTCTCAAAATAATTGCTAATTGACAATAAATATATAATTTCACTTGATTAAAAAATCAAGTTGAGGTACTTTGATGAAAAAGGAAGCAAAACCACATAAAACTACTAACTTTATAAATGGTTCAAGGAATATGTCTTTTTGCAAAATTCTTTTATAGCTGAAGGCTGTGAGAAGAAAATAAACCTTGGGGCCCCAAACTCACTAAGTCAAAGGGAAAAATCAAGCTTGAGAAATGAGTCAGGCAAACCTGCCTCCAATCTTATTCTTAAATAAGATAGCTACAAAGATAAAAACAAAGCTCTACATACCTCCCTCATAATTTGCCCACAAGAAAATTCCTTATGGACCTCAAAATCTTTACCCTAAAATAGTTCTATTGAATTTTATGCTGGCAATGTAAATTGATAGCTTATCTTTACAGACACGGAACAGGAAGTCGTGCCTCTGCTCACCTGAGACAAACATATCTGATTGCTTCTTGTGCCCTATTATTTGAACCTTTTGTCTCTTATCTACCTATGACCTGGAAGCACCCTCTTTATCCCCAATCCAAAACCATATCACTTTGAGTTATCCTGCCTTTCCAGACCAAATCAGTGTTGATCTTAGACATATTAATTGACGTCTCATGTCTCCCTAAAATGTATAAAAGCAAGCTGTACCCTGACCATCTTGGGCACATGTCATCAGGACCACCTGAGGCTGTGTGATGGCATGTCTTTAATCATGGCAAAATACACTTTCTAAAGTGATTGAGACCTGTCCCATATACTTTTGAGTTCACAAGGCTATAACCCCAAATTCCACTTATACATTTAGAACAACCACCAATAATTTAAAAGTAAGAGGAGAAACACCAATTATCTAATTAAATGATACTCATTTCATAGAACCTTAGATCCACATTTGCCAACCAAAAAAGGGTGTTTTTTCCCTAATACAAAGTAACTGAAACATCAATAATCAAATTGGAAAGATCACTTACTTTTTTAAAGAAACCATACAGACAAAGCCAAATATTTAAAAATTGTTAAATCAATAAATCCAGGAGCTGGTATTTTGAAAAGAGAAACAAAATAGACAGACCACTAGCCAGATTATTAAAAATGAAAAGAGAGAAAAATCAAATAGATGCAATAAATAATGATAAAGGAGACATCGCCACTGATCCACAGAAATACAAACTACCATCAGAGATTAGTACAAACAAATCTATGCACACAAACCAGTAAATCTGGAAGAAATGGATAAATTCCTGGACATTTGCACTCTCCCAAGACTAAACCAGGAAGAAGTTGAAACCCTGAATAGACCAATAATAAGGGCTGAAGCAGAGGCAGCAATTAATAGCCTGCCAACCAAAAAAAGTCCAGGTCCAGACGGGTTTACATTTGAATTCTACCTGATATACAAAGAGGAGCTAGTACCATTCCTTCTGAAGTGATTCCAAACAATACAAGAAGAGGGAATCCTCCCCAACTCATTTTATGAGATGAACATCATCCTGATACCAAAACCTGGCAGAGACTAAGCTAAAAAAGAAAACTTCAGGCCAATATCCATGATGAACATAGATGCAAAAATCTTCAATAAAACACTGACAAACTGAATGCAACAGCACATGAAAAAGCTTATCCATCATGATCAAGTAGGATTCATCCTGGAGATGCAAGGCTGATTCAACATATGCAAATCTACAAATGTAATCAATCACATAAACAAAGCCAAAGACAAAAACCACATGATTATCTCAATAGATGCAGAGAAGGCATTTGACAAAATTTAACAGCCTTTATGCTAAAAACTCTCAATAAAGTAGGTATCAATGAAACATATCACAAAATAATAAAAGCTATTTATGACTAACCCACAGCCAATATCATACTAAATGGGCAAAAGCTGAAAGGATTTCCTTTGAAATCTGGCACTAGACAAGGATGCCCTCTCTCACCACTCCTATTCAATATAGTATTGGAAGTTCCAGCCAGATCAATTAGGCAAGAAAAAGAAATAAAGGGTATTCAATTAGAAAATGAGGAAGTCAAATTGTCTCTATTTGCAGATGACATGGTATATTCAGAAGACCCTATTGTCTCAGCCCAAAATCTCCTGAAACTGATAAGCAACTTCAGCTCATCAGCTGTCAGTCTCAGGATACAAAATCAATGTGCAGAAATCACAAGCATTCCTATATACCAATAACAGACAGCCAAATCAAGAGTGAACTCCCCTTCATAATTGCTACAAAGAGAATAAAATACCTAGGAATACAACCAACAAAGGATGTAAAGGACCTCTTTAAGGAGAACTACAAACCACTGCTCAAGGAAATAAGAGAAGACAAAAACAGATGGAAAAACATTCCATGCTCATGGTTAGGAAGAATCAATATTGTGAAAATGGCCATAATGCCCAAAGTAATTAACAGATTCAATGCTATCCCCATCAAGCTACCTATGACCCTCTTCACAGAACTGGAAAAAACCATCTTAAATTTCATATGGAACCAAAAGTCAGCCCACATAGCCAAGTCAATTCTAAGCAAAAAGAACAAAGCTGGAGGCATCACGCTGCCTGACTTCAAACTATACTACCAGGCTACACTAATCAAAACAGCATGGTATTGGTACCAAAACAGAGACCTAGACCAATGCAACAGAACAGAGGCCTTGGAAGCAATACCACACATCTACAAGCATCTGCTCTTTGGCAAACCTGACAAAAACAAGCAATGGGGAAAGGAATCCCTGTTTAATAAATGGTGTTGGGAAAACTGGCTAGCCATGTGCAGAAAGCAGAAACTGCACCCCTTCCTGACACCTTACACTAAAATTAACTCCAAATGGATTAAAGATTGCAACATAAGATCTAATACCATAAAAACCCTGGAAGAAAATCTATGCAAAACCATTCAGGACATAGGCATAAGCAAGGACTTCATGACTAAAACACCAAAAGCAATGGCAACAAAAGCCAGAATAGACGAATGGGATCTAATAAAACTTCAGAGCTTCTGTACAGCAAAAGAAACAATCATTAGAGCAAACAAGCAACCAACAGAATGGGAAACAATTTTTGCAATCTACCCATCTGACAAAGGGCTAATATCCAAAATCTACAAAGAATGAAAACAGATTTACAACAAACAAACAAACCCATTCAAAAGTGGGCAAGGGATATGAACAGACACTTTTCAAAAGAAGACATATATGAGGCCAAAAGACATATGAAAAAATGCTCATCATCACTGATCATTAGAGAAATGCAAATCAAAACCACATCGAGATACTATCTCATGCCAATTAGAATGGCGATCATTAAAAAATCTGGAGACAACAGATGCTGGAGAGGATGTGGAGAAATAGGAACACTTTTACACTGTTGGTGGGAGTGTAAATTAGTTCAACCATTGTAGAAGACAGTGTGGCAATTCCTCAAGGACCTAGAAATAGAAATTCCATTTGACCCAGCAATCCCATTACTGGGCATATACGCAAAGGATTATAAATCATCCTATTATAAAGACACATGCACACATATGTTCATTGCGGCACTGTCTACAATAAAGACCTGGAACCAACCCAAATGCCCATTAATGATAGACTGGACAAGGAAAATATGGCACATATTACACCATGGAATACTACACAGCCATAAAAACAATGAGTTCACGCCCTTTTTAGGGCAATGGATGAATCTGGAAACCATTATTCCCAGCAAACTGACAAAAGAACAGAAAATAAAAAACTGCATGTTCTCACTCATAGGTGGGTGTTGAACAATGAGAACACGTGGACACAGGGAGGGGAGCATCACACACTGGATTCAGTTGAGGGGTGCTGGGGAAGGACAATGTGGGGTGGGAAGAGTGGGGAGGGATAACATGGGGAGAAATGCCAGATATGGATGATTGGGGGATGGAGGCAGCAAACCACCTTGCCATGTTTGTACCTATGCAACAACCCTGCATGATCTGTACATGTACCCCAGAACCTAAAATACAATAAAAAAAGAAAAAAGAAAAAAAGAAAAAGTCTCTAAAATTCTTAGAACAAAACAAAATTTAGTGAGGTGGCAGTTATGTTAATTGGCTTGATTGAATCTTTCAACAATGTATACAGAGATAAAAAGTGTTATACCCTATAAATATATAAATATACAAAATTATTTGTTAATAATGAATGAATTTACAAAATTGTTAGCAAATATACCAAATACACAAAATCATTTGTCAATAATAAATCAATAAATTTAAATAAAAAGAGGTACAGCTAGTTGTCTGGTCATGGTGCAGGACACTCCCACATGCCCAATGCCAGCTGTATAAGAGGAACATTCAAGCAGCTGCCTCATGTGGAGACACAGACAAACACATGCCAATTTGGCTGGGCTAATTAACTGGTAGATATGCTCCATTTCTAATAAAACACTCATTTTGCAGATGCTGTTCTCTATCAATTTACATGATTGATAATACATAGAAATGAAGTTGAAATAAGCTACACTTGGTGAAATTGCTTAATTGGTTGATAACCTAATGACAGTGTTCCACATTAGCTTATAAAACTATGTGTGACAAAATTAGACATAAGCCAAATTTCAAAAGCATTTTTCTGAGCAAGATTAAAAATATGATGAAGTTTGACAATAGCTCTTCTGTCACCAAGTCAATAATTGCAAGTGATCGTGTTCCCCTAAACCATGCCAGGCCTGGTGCAACCAAATGCAAAAGATTGGGCTTTTTTCTCTCTTTAAATCCAGTGTGCACCAAAAATTTTTATTTTATTATATTGTTATTATCATTTTTGAGAAGGAGTTTCATTCTTGTTGTCCAGGTTCGAGTGCAATAGCATGATCTTGGCTCAACCTCCACCTCCGGGGTTCAAGTGATTCTCCTGCCTCAACCTCTGAGTAGCTGGGATTATAGATGCGCATCACCATGCCTGGCTAATTTCTGTATTTTTAGTCAAGACAGGGTTTCACCATATTAGCTGCCTAGCAACTCCTGACCTCAGGTGTTCACCATGTTGGCTGTCTTGACCTCCTGACCTCAGGTGATCCGCCCACCTCAGCCTCCCAAAGTGCTCGGATTACAGGCATGAGCCTACATCAAACAGTTTTAGACATGTGAAAAGATAATAAATGTATTCACCAAGAAATCTATGATGGTTATATCAGAGGCATTTGAACCAGAGCAACTCTATCTTGAGTAAGGGCTATAAAAAATGAGGCTAGGACTTACTGGGCTGCATTTCCAGGAAGTAAGTATTCCTAGCCTCTAGATGTTCATGGTTAAAGAAACAGATTGATAATGTTTATTAAAGTGACCCAGACTTAGGGATGTCCTGATATCCTGACATCTTAAGAACAGAAGCATTCCTAATTTTGCTTTAAAGATAATAATATTGATTCTTGCAAAATATAGCAATTAAGAAAAGAAATCCTTTATCACAAACCCTTGTAGTAGACCACATCTCCTCATATAAATACGCATCGTACCTAGAGTGGGCATGCTCCTTCTCTTACTTTCAGGAATGCCCTATTCTATCTATGGAGCAGCTGTTCTTTCACCACTTTATTTCCATAATAACCTTGCTTTTGGGCCGGGCGCGGTGGCTCAAGCCTGTAATTCCAGCACTTTGGGAGGCCGAGGCGGGTGGATCACGAGGTCAAGAGATCGAGACCATCCTGGTCAACACGGTGAAACCCCGTCTCTACTAAAAATACAAAAATTCAGCTGGGCATGGTGGCGCGTGCCTGTAGTCCCAGCTGCTCAGGAGGCTGAGGCAGGAGAATTGCCTGAACCCAGGAGGCGGAGGTTACGGTGAGCCGAGATCGCGCCATTGCACTCCAGCCTGGGTAACAAGAGCGAAACTCCGTCTCAAAAAAAAAAAAATAATAATAACCTTGCTTTTGCTTTGCACGATGGACTTACCCTAAATTCTTTTTTTTTTTTTTTTGGGGTGAGATCCAAAAACCCTCTTTTTGGGCCTGGATGGGGATCCCTTTCTGGTAACATCCTTCTGGTGACAATACTGAGAAGACCCCCTGATCTAAAGGAAATAGACTGCAGTACCAATTGGCTGACTTTGGGTAAGTGGTGGGGTACCTGGGTAGAGGATGGAATTGGGTTACAGTCCCAACTTAGGGGTGTTAGAATCTGTCCTAAGACAGAGAGGACGAAAGACCCCTCTTAATGAAAGGCAAGGATACTTGACCAAACTTGGGTTTGAGGTCCAACGTAAGAAGGTTAGAGTCCCTCCTAAGATCTAGGGTGTTAGGGACCGCTCTCCATGAATTCCCTCTCAGCTAAGAACAGGTTTGGCACCATGGAATGTTAACTGCTATTCTCTTTGGATTAACCTGCCTTGTACTCTTTGCTGATGGCTATGGGTGACAGGATAAGGCACGTACAGGATCATGGGGCATGGGAGCTTTTTCCTCCCCAAAGGAGAAAGTGGAGAGCTGGTGGGACTACTGGAAAAGATCCCTTTGCTACCAAAAAGCGGCCACCTGAACTTTTGATTCAGTGTCTCTGCAATGAGTGGGTCTTTCTCTGGCCTCTGTGAGCACCTCCCTTCCCCACCCTGCTGCAGGCAATACAATGCTTTTTTTTTCTCTCTCCTTTCCCTTTCTTTTCTGTTACTCAGGGTGACTATCTTTCCCACAGACCACGTTGAAACTCCTGTTTGGAGGTTGAATTAAAGATGACAAGGCTTGACCAGGAGCAAGTTTAAGCCTTGCCAGTCTGACATTGGTGCTAAGTAGAGAGGCTAATGTCTACATTTTGTCATGTGTATTTTTCTCTGACTGTAATGGCAAATGTTAATTCGGGTCCTCCCAGCTGCTGGTTGGGAGGCAACTTGCAAAATTGGGAGGATAGTGCCCTTGGTGCCATGATTTTCCTTTGTGTTGTGGCTTGGTCCCCAGGGTGATAGTGCCGTGCTGAGTCATTATGGCCTTTCAGGGAAAGACCTGGCTTGCCAGTCCAAGGGTAAGAATTTCTTACCAGTCAGAAGTCTGACCAAAAACAGCCTTGCTGGAGGACCTCAGCATTTGTGTTTCTGGCTAACTTCCCCAGCCTGTGCATGGGGGATCATTTTTTCAAGAGTTGCTTCATGGACTCATATATTCCTACACACAGTCTCTACACCACTCCTCTGTCTTCTTTGCAATCAATATTCTGTTTCTTTATATATTTTACTACCTGAAGCTTGACTCTCTTTATAGCTCTTGTGGGCCTGGAAGTGAATACTGATCAAAGGGAGTATTTTTTCTTTTAAATTTAGAAAAATAAGACTTGCTTTCCGAAATTAATTAACTAATTAATCAAACTGTACATAAGTATAAGTAAAAGGTGATTCTCTGCTCCTGTACACAGTCTTAAACACACACACTCTTTGATCTGGCCTTTTTACTTCTAGAAATTTACCATAGAGAAACAGATAACTGTACAAAGATTTATGTGCAGGATATTCAACTCAGTACTGTTTATAGTAGAGAGAAAGTGGGCAACTGAATACCTGCCAATGACTCCCTCTTCTATTACTTTCCTTAAGCAGAGACAGGGCATGGGCCCAACCATCCCTGGAGATAGTAAGAGTTCCCAGATGCTCTGTGTCCCAGGCCATCTTATACACAGGGCAGTGGTCAGTGAGTCATTCGAGACATAGATATAGATAATAACCACAGTGTGATTTATCACTTATCTTGATCATTGTCACTGGGGTAAAATAGGTGACCAGGTCCACAAATACTCTGAAATGATTAGCCCAGAATGGCTTCTTAATACGTTATTCAGTTTTTTCCTTTGTGACTTTCGGCTTTTGTCTATTGCCTGTGATACCCTTTCCTCCCATTATCAAGACAACAAATAACCAAGCCAAACAACAAGAAAAGAACCTAAACACTTCTCAAAAGAACATATTAAATGGCCGATATGTTTTTTAAAAATGTCCATCATCAAAAATCCTCAGGGAAGTGCAAATTAAAAGCAGGTGATATCCCTTCACACCTGTTAGAATGGCTGTTGTAAAAAACACAAATGATAATACTTTTTGGCAATGATGTTGAGAAAAGAGAATCCTTGTGCACCATTGGTGATAATGTGAACTAATATAGCCATTATGAAAAACAGTAGAGGGGATCCTCAGAAAAGTAAAAATAGAATTACCGTATTATCCAGCAATCCCACTTCTGGGTAAATAACCAAATGAAATCAGGATGTTGAAAAGATATCTGCGTTCCCATGCTCAGTGCAGTTTTATTCATAATATCTAAGATGCAAAAGTGAACTAGGTATTCATCATCAGATCAGTAGATAAAGTCCCTCTTCCCAAAATTTTTGGAGTAGTTTCAGTAGGAATGGTACCAGCTCTTCCTTCTGTATCTGGTAGAATTTGGCTGTGAATCCATCAGGTTCTTGACTTTTTATGGTCGGTAGGGTATTTATTACTGATTCAGTGTTGGAGCTTGTTACTGTTCTGTTCAGGGAATCAGTTTGTTCCTGGTTCAGTCTTGGGAGGCTGTATGTGTCCAGCAATTTATCTATCTTTTCTAAGTTTTTTATTTGTGTGCATAGAGGTGTTCATAGTAGTTTCTGAATTTTGAATGTCAGCACTAACATTCCCCTCATCATTTCTAATTGTGTTTATTGAGATCTTCTCTCTTTACTTCTTAATTAGTCTAGCTAGTGATCTATGTATTTTATTACTTTTTTTTTAAAGCCTCTTAATTCATTGATCTTTTGGATTTTTATTTTTAGTGTCTTGATTTCCTTCAGTGAAGCTCTGATTTTTGTTATTTCTCTTCTGCTAGCTTCGGAATTGATTTGTTCTTGCTTCTCTAATTCTTTCAGTTGTGAAGTTAGGTTGTTAATTTGAGATCATTTTAACTTTTTGATGTGGTCACTTAGTGCTATGAATTTCACTCATCACACTGCTTTAGCTGTGTCGCAGATATTCTGGCATGTTGTATCTTTGTTCTAATTATTTTCAAAGAACTTCTTGATTTCTGCCTTAATATCATTATTAAGACCCAAAAGTCATTCAGGAGCATGCTGTTTAATTTCCATGTATTTGTATGGCTTTAAATTATTTATTTAGTCTTAACATTTAATTCATTTTTTAATTTATTTTATTTTTGAGACAGACTCTTCCTCTGTTGCCTGGGCTGGAGTGCAGTGGTGTGATCTTGGCTCACTACAACCTCCGCTTCCCGAGTTCAAGTGATTCTCCTGCCTCTGCCTCCTGAGTAGATGGGATTACAGGTGCCCACCACCATGCCAGGCTAATTTTTGTATCTTTAGTAGAGACAGGATTTCACCATGTTGGCCAGGCTGGTCTCGAACTTCTGACCAAAAGTGATCTGCCCACCTTGGCCTCCCAAAGTGCTGTGATTACAGGCATGAACCACTGCACCTGGCCTTGACTTTTATTTTTATTGCACTGTGGTCCAAGAGTGTGTTTGGTATGATTTTCATTCTTTTGCATTTGTTGAAGATTGTTTTATGTCCAATTATGTGTTCAATTTAAGACTATGTGCCTTGAGACGATGAGAGTGATGTATGTATATTCTGCTGTTTTTTGGGTGGAGACTTCTGTAAAGGTCTATCAGATCCATTTGATCCTATGTTGAGTTTAGGTCCTGAATATCTGTGTTAATTTTCTGCTTCAATGAACTGTCTGAGACTGTCAGTGGAGTGATGAAGTCTTCTGCTATTACTGTGTGGCAATCTATGTCTATTTGTATGTCTCTAAGAACTTGCTTTATGAATTTGGGTGCTTCAGTGTTGGTGCTTGTATATTAAGAATAGTCTTCTTGTTGAATTAAATTCTTTACCATTATGTAATGCCCTTCCTTGTCTTTTCTGATCGTTGTTAGTTTGAAATCTGCTTTGTCTGAAGTTAGGAATAAAAAAGAAACTAAACTAAATTTACAGGATTACTGTATTTTAGTGCAGTTGGCTACTAGAGTTATTATCACTGGGTCAATTAAAAAACATATGAGTACTTTGGTTAAAAAAGATGTATTTGTTTCTTTTCAGTATTTAAAAATATAATCATTCTCCATTGTGTATTTAAGGGTGACTTTGAATTAGTACAACTAATAACTAAAAAAACTAAACTATATAAAATTGTTTGTGTATACTAAACAAAGCTTTGATTTTAAAAAATGGTCTTACAGTAAAATATGAGATATTTACTCAATAAGTAAGGAAATGAGTATCTGTGGTTGATCCTTAAACAATTATGAGGACACTTGAGACCTGACAAGTTTATCCAAGGTCACCCAGTGTGCAGTAATAGCTGAGCTTCAATCCCAGGCCATCTAGTGGCAGGTCTAGTTATCTTTCCACTTCTAGATGATGTTTCTTGTGATATTTCTACTTATTCCCAACATCCAGTTATCTTTTATGGTAATTAATGTAGAATCTCAAGTCTTCATGAATATATGCCCTGTTGCTTTTCAATTAAAATCGGTTAAAATCAGTGTCTTTGACTCTTGTTTCTGTATTGAATGGAGGATCCTGCCTCACTATTCATTTCTAGAAAGCCTTCATTTATCCATTTGTGACATTTAGTAGCAGTTTTTGTGGTTGGATGTTGGCCAGCAAAGCAGGGGTCACCCTCATGGGTGGAACTGCAGCTTTCCTCCTGCTCCAGTGTTGACCACTTTGTCTGATCAGGTTTGTATACTGGGTTTTCATTCTTTTGATAAAAGGGCCTATTGCTATGAAGTTTGAAAATCTTTACCATAGAGAACTCCCTACATTTTCTCTACCAGTCCTTAATGCTTCCTTCTGACAAATGGCCTGTTTTACTAGTTGTATGCGTATATTTGTCTAGCTTTTCATTCTCCTCAGAAGAAACAATGCCCTCTTCTCTAAAACGCAACCTTTTGCTGGTACTTAATCCCAATCTCATCCTGGTTTCTTATGGACGTGTCCTTATAGCAGTTTTCTTCTTCCAGTTTGTCTCAAGCAAGTACCCTAGAGGCAAGTTTTGTTCATCTTATTCTTTGTTTAGAATCAAGACATTTTACTTAGTCACGTAAATCTCAATTTGTACTTTCTTTTGAACATTCAAAGGATCTTTTAGCTTAGGGTCCAACATTCCTGAAAGATAACTGTCCACTGGTGTTGTAAGTCAGTTGTCCTTTAGATGGGGTCTTTTTTGTAAAATTAGTTGCAGCTCCTCTGCAATCACACAGTAGCCCATATGCCCTTTTACTAGGCCCTCCTCACTCACTTGGGTAACAGGCTTAACGCCAGAGGACATTTGAATTTGCAGCTTGTATTATCATTTTGGATGTCACAACCTTGTAGCATAACTAGAGAGATATTCTATTTCATTGGCAAGGCATTGTAGAACACTTCCAAGAAACATAGGAACATTTAATCCCTTTGATTTGCCTTATATTCAGAAAAAATATGTTTCTTTTAGTATGGTATTTTAATACTTTGTACATATCCTCCATTGATTTTGCTTTTGCCTCATAACAGAAATGTACAAATGTTAATACTAAAAACAGTATAAACTCAGGACGTAGAAAAACTGCCGAAACACATGTGCACAGATTAATGAGTGAGTGCAGAATGAAGGAATCATGTGCTCTTTCCAATTACTGCTTCTTTCTTTATCCCCTGAGGTACCCATTATCTTAATTGCTACCATTATCATTTAATCTTTACTTCTCTGAAAAGAACACTGTGAGATGAGGCACAAATTTAAGTCAGAAATAGGACAGTAGAGTTGCAAATTGTAAGAGGAACATATTTAGAACCAGTGTGCAGTGGCAGGCTGATGTGAACCAGGGGCTCTGCACCCTGACTGGCTTGCAGGGATGCAGTTTGAAGGGGTGGCAGAAAGCACCAGGCTGGTGTGCGAGGGAGTGTTCATGCTGCTTTGTGTTTCAGTCAGAAAGCTTGAATTTCACAGATAGAATCAAAAAGCAATTCCTAAAGAACTGACAAAAATTTATTATAGAAACTGGCATATAACTTTGAAGGCCCTGAAACCTGGTTTTGTCAGAATATTCAGAGGAAATGTGTCTTTCCAGGGTGAAGTTGCATGAAACCAAATTCCTGCCAATTCATAGGCTGATTGACAGAACTGAATACCCACTTTTGGTTTTCATTTTTAAATATTGCTTTGTTTAGATCTGTGGTGCAGGTTCTCCATTTCTATGACAGGAGCAGCCTTGCTGGAGGGCCTCACTGTTTTGTGCCTCTGGCTAACTTCCTGAGCCTGTGCATGGGGGAGCATTCCCAGGAGTTGCCTCAGGAACTCATTTCTTCCTACTTGTAGATGTCCAAAGCACTCCTTTGCCTTTTCAGCAATTCTTTACATATTTTACTGCCTGCAGCCTGGCTCTCTTTATTGTTCTTGTAGCCTGGAAGTGACCAAAGGGAGTATTTTTTCTTCTAAAATTACAAAAATACTACTTGTTATCAGAAATTAATCAACTAATTAATGCAAACTGTACAGAACTGTAATAGGTAAAAGGTGATTCCCTTTGTTTCTGTATCCAATCTCTTAAACATACATACTCTTTGCTAACCTATCTACTTTTAGAAATTTACCATGGAGAAACAGAGAACTGCACAAAGATTTACATGTAGGATGTTTGATGTAGTACCGTTTATAGTAGCGAGAAAGTGGGTAACTAAATGTCTGCCAATGACTTTCTCTTCCATTACCCTCCTTGAGCAGAGACAGGGCATGGGCCCAACCCTCCCTGGAGAGAGTAAGAGATCCTAGATGCTCTGTGTCCTAGACCATCTTATACACAAGGCAGTGGTCAGATAGTCTTTCCAGACCAAGATATGGGTGATTAGACCTGCAGCTGTGTGTTTTATCACCTGTCTTGACCACTGTCACTGGGATAAAATAGGTGACCATGGCCCACAAATACTCTTGAAGGCTTTGGCTCAGTATTCCTCTTCAATACACTGCTCAAATTATTTCCTTTATGTCTTCATACTTTATCTGTTGCCTATGGTATAGTTTTTTCCAAGGTCCCTCGACCTTTCCTCAAGGTAGGCTTAACTAGACTACATGTGGCCTTGCCTTGTATTATGATTTATGTTACATCCTTTATTTGTGGATTGTTGTTGTTGTTTTCTCTATTATGATAATGCCTCTGGCATAGGGAGGAGTTCTGGAAGCTGGGCATAGATGTAGGATAGCCTTAGCTACACCAGTAACTCCCGCACAAATTGTGCTTTTAGCTTTGGTGGTTAAAAACCATAAATGTTCTGCAGTTGTCTAATACTTATTTTGTCTTTTTTCCCATAAGGTGGTTACCTATAAAGATTCCTCTGAATTCCTTACCTTCACATATTCTGTTTATTCTAACTTGCCGTAACATAATCTTCCTCTCCAAATCAGTGAATTCTTCCTTTGGTTTCTGCTCACATACTATGTTTTTGGTTTCTGCACACACACTATGTTTACTGATTAAATAAATATGACCCAGTTACTCTAAATAATATTAAGCAGGGACACTATGTAAACATTAAAAATGTTTATTATTATGTACGGACATGGAAGGCTATCTTTAGTCGACAAAAAAACAAGTTGGAGAATAGCATATTCAGAGAAAGTCTAGTCTTACCTTTGTTTAAAAGAAAAAAGAATACTTCACATACACACAAGTATTAAAATAAAAGAACCAAACTGTGTGTAGGTAACGCATAGATATGAAAAAAAAAAGTCTACAAGATAACAGCCTCAACCTATCACAGTGGTTATCTCATGGTCCTTCTTGTGAATCCAAATGATGTAAAGCTTTTATTAAAAATGGCAATCATTAAAAAATCTGGAGACAACAGATGCTGGAGAGGACGTGGAGAAATAGGAACACTTTTACACTGTTGGTGGGACTGTAAATTAGTTCAACCATTGTGGAAGACAGTGTGGCGATTCCTCAAGGACCTAGAAATAGAAATTCCATTTGACCCAGCAATCCCATTACTGGGTATATATCCAAAGGATT
>NW_016107568.1:1276578-1286863 GCF_001604975.1 Cebus imitator
ACATGGACACAGGGAGGGGAGCACTACACACTGGGGTCTGTTGGGGGGAAATGGGGGCGGGACGGGGGGATGGGGAGGTGGGGAGAGATAGCATGGGGAGAAATGCCAGATATAGGTGAAGGGGAGGGAGGCAGCAAATCACACTGCCATGTGTGTACCTATGGAACAATCTTGCATGTTCTTCACATGTACCCCAAAACCTAAAATGCAATTTAAAAAAGATGTATATATACAGAATATTTTTCCAACAATTTTAAGGAGTTCAGGATATATCAGGAACTTCTCTGATGTATCCTATTGGTCTTTGTCTCTCTGGAGAACTCACATGTTCATTTCTTTTCTTTACTGTGTTGCTGCAGCTTCTTAACTGGACTCCAGAGCCCTCCTAGTGCAATTTTCATTCACAGGTAGCTCTCCAATTGTTTTCTGTGGGTGATGAGAGCTGAGATCTCTGACTCCCCATCTTGCTTATGTCACTTAAACAGCTTCCTAATACACTGATATTTGTAATGGCAAGAATATCTTAGATATACTTTGCTCTTTTCTGTATTAATTTCATAACTACTTTTAGTTTCCACAGCAGATATGCCATGATTTTGATTGGTAGTTTATGTAATTCATACATTAATTGGTTAGAATAGA
The DNA here is from genome assembly GCF_001604975.1 of Cebus imitator. NCBI lineage: Eukaryota > Metazoa > Chordata > Mammalia > Primates > Cebidae > Cebus > Cebus imitator. The sequence goes on from NW_016107568.1 coordinate 1,277,221, forward strand.
AATTTTTACAGTTTTGATTCAGTCTGTGGCATTTGGCAACAACAGTAATAAATCAGCCATGGAAGTTTCTCCATCCCTTTATTTTGAGCCTATGAGTGTCATTACATGTGAGATGGGTCTCTTGAAGACAGGATACTATTGGGTCTTGCTTTTTTATCCTGCTTGCCACTGTATGCCTTTTAAGTGGGGCATTTAGCCCATTTGCATTTAATGTTAATATTGATATATGTGGGTTTGATTTTGTAATTGTGCTGTCAGCTGGTTATTATGTTGACTTGTTTGTGTGATTGCTTTATAGTGACACTGGTCTCTACATTTAACTGTGTTTTTGTATTAGCTGGTAGCAGTTTTTCCTTTCTATATTTACTGATCCTTTCAAGATCTCTCGTAAGGAAGGTCTGGAGTCTGGTAGCAATGAAGTACCTCAACATTTGCTTATCTGAGAAAGATTGTATTATTCCTTCACTTAGGAAGCTTAATTTGGCTGGATATAAAATTCTTGGTTGAGGTGTTTTTTTTTTTTTTTTTTTTTTAAGAATGTTGAAGATAAAACCCCAATCTCTTCTGGTTTATAGGGTACTAGTGGAGAGGTCTGCTGTTAGCCTGATGGATCCCTTTGTAGATGACTCACTCTTTCTCTCCAGTTGCCTTTTAACATTCTTGTATTTTGACCTTGAAAAATATAATGATTAGGTATCTTTGGGATTATTTTCTTGTGTAGAATCTATTTCCTGAATTTGACTTTTGGCTTCTCTAGCAAGATTGGGGATGTTTTCATGCACAATATTCTGAAATATATTTTCTAAGTTGTTTTATTTCTTCCCCTCCCTTTCGGGGATGCCAATTATTTGTAGATTTGGCCTCTTTACATAACCCATACTTCTTAGATGTTTTGTTAATTTCTTTTTATTTTCTTCATTTGTGTCCGACTGTCTTGTTTCAGAGAACCAACTATCAAGTTCTGAGATTCTTTCCTCAGCTTGGTTTATTCTACTGTTAATACTTGTGATTGCACTGTGAAATTCTTGTGTTATTCAGCTCTGTCAGACCCATTAGGTTCTTTTTTATACTGGCTAATTTGTCTTTCAGCTTCTGTGTCGCTTTATTGTGATTCTTATTTTTCTTGGATTGGGTTTTGCCATCCTCCTGAATCTCAATGATCTTTTTTTTCTGTCTATCTTCTGAATTCTACTTCTGTCATTTCAGCTAGTTTGACCTGGTTAAGAACCTTTGTTGGAGAACTTGTGTGATCATTTTGAGGATATATGATACTTTGGCCATTTGAGTTACCACAGTTCTTACATTGGTTCTTTCTCATCTCTGCATGGGGGTGTTCCTTTAACTGCAGAGTAGTTTGAGTAGTCGACTGACTTATATTCTGGATGTTTTCACTGGGCCAAGGCTTTGTATAGGATCTTTATTTGAAGCTGACTTCTAATCTCTGGTTTCAGAGTGGGGTGTGTTAGTGAGATATTTTTGGTGTTGAAGCTTTGAGATGTAATTCAGTAGGGGATCCCTAGGCTTACTGGCCAGTTGGAAGACTCTTGCTCAGTTGTGTGGCTCCCATATGTTTCCTCACAGTTGCTTCTTCTCCTTGGGTTGACTGCAGATCATTAGAGGTGTGGATAAGGCACTTAAAGTCTTTGCTCCTTCATTAGTCTGAGGATGGCAAGGGCAGTTCCACTGCAGAGGCAGTGGCATAGAGGCTTTCAGTTGTCCCTGGAAGCTCTGTCTAGGGAGTTGCTGATTTGGTACTGGCCTGATAGCTCTGGCAGGGAGTGGCTGGAGGCCCAGACCTGAGGAGTTTCCTGGTTGAGAAGATGTGGGAATGAAAACCCATGTAACACTCTGGCCACTTTTCCATAGGGCTGCTTCTATATGCTTGGGGCCTACTCCAGTATCTAGTGACTCAGATTTCCCAGAACCTGGAAGTGTCACCAGTGAAGGCTATGAAACAGCAAAGATGGTGGCCTGTCCTTTTTTCTGAGAGCTTTGTCCCAGGGAGGTATGCGCCTTTTGCTCGCCCAAAGGCAGCAGTAGGAAAACCCCAGTTGAGAGGTTCCACCCAGCGAGGAGGAACAGGATTGGGATACACTTAAAAAACAGTCAGTCTGGCCAGGTTTTGGTAGAGTAGCTGTGCTTTGCTGGGGGTCTACTTCAGTCCCCAGTCACCTCAGACACTTCAAAGCCCAAAGGCTGGAGTTGCTAAGTCACCAAAACAGCAAAGATGGTGACTCACTTCTCCCTCTGGGAGTGCTTCTCAGGAGAATTCAGATCTTTGATAGCTGGAGAGTTTGGGTGGGGGTGGCTGCAGGATCCAGTTGGGAGGTCCTGCCTAGTGAAAAGGATGGGATTGGGCACCCACTTAAAGCTCAGTCTGGCCATGTTTTGGTAGAGCAGCTGTGCTGTTCTAGGCTGGGTGATCTCTTCCACCCTGGGTCAGCTTCAAGAACAGCTCAGGCTGTTCTTCCTGAAGGCTGGAACAGCTTAGGCATCTGAACAGCAAAGATGGCAGCACACCTCTCCCCTTTGATCTTCTTCTTAGGGAAGTGCAATGCCACTACTGGTAGGTGCCTGGAATTCCAAGCCAATGGATCTTATCTTGTGAGGTACCAAGGAAGTGGGGCCTGTGGGTTGCTGCTGCTCAGCCCCCTGGATTCAGCCTCTTTCCTCAGGGTATATACAGGAGTCCAACCTCCAACTTTGCTGGAGCTGTAGCTACTTTTACCAGAAAACCCAAGTATCTAAGCCTCTGAGGTCTTCACCATGCCTGAGTGGCTGCTCTGCCAAGACTCCACACAGCTCTATGTGTTAGACTGAAGACTGAAGGCCCTGGTGGAGTGGGTTCACAAGGAGATCTCCTGACTTGAGGGTTGCAAAGACCTAATGCTCGCCCCTTCTGCTCCTTTCCATGACAGCCACTTACACTAGCTACTTCTGGTCATCCATCTTGCCCACTCCTCCCCTATTTTTCTTAAGGTTTGAATTGGCATTCTTTTTTCAATTCTTTCAATTCACAGTTTTGTTACTTTATTGTATTTCTTTTCAAAAGATTATTACTTCTGATTTTAGCATTGGCTGCATCTCATAAATATTCCTATATTTTATTCATATTTACCTTGTATATTAATAGGCAATTTGGCACCTTATACACTCAGAGGTATTGAAGAAGGGAGGAGGCTTTGATATCTGCAATATTAATTTGGATTCTGACCCCTTCACTTATTAGCTGTGTTTCTTAATTCCTCTGACCTAAGTGTATTCATCTATCAAGTTGGTATAACAATAAAACATAGGTCAGCTGAAGCCATTTAAATTCTTTGAACATAGAAAGCACTCAATAAATAATAATACAAAACCATGTATAGTGTTTTTTATATGCTGCAGTCACTATTCTGAGTTTTCCACAAGTATCAACTCACTTAATCAACTTAAACAACTGCAAAATAGATATATAATATCTCATTTTACAGATGAGAAAACTGAGGCACAAAAGACTGTGTGGCTTGCCCAGTATCACACTTCTTGGGAGTAGTAGAGCCTGAATTTGAGGCCAGGCAGTTGGTCTAGGGGAAAATTTTAAATTATGAAGTATATTGGTTAACTACTGCTGCATAACAAACTGCAAAATCTGATTGCAATGTTCTTTTATTGTCACTCATGTATCCTCACATCAACTGGAGATCAGCTGAGACTGGCTGATGTAGAGTAGGCTTAAATGTATGACTTCTCCAAACATGACTGTAGGTTAGCTTGTCTAGGTTGAGTTTGACTGCGATACCTTGACCCATGTTTCTTTCCTCTCCTGGATTCAATAAGCTACCCAGTCAAACAAGAGAACATTTTCTAAATTTAATGGGGGAGAAAAAGAAAAGTTTGAGTCTCACAATATCAGATACTGCTATTGGCTGTGAACGCTGAATACCATCTACCATTATAAATTCCCACTAGATGCTAGATACAAGAGGTATGTCATTGGAGGTACCATATCCTTGTTTCTATCCCACTTCAGGATTAAAATCACCTCCCTCTTCTTTATGCTACAGCTGGTGTAGGCAAGGAAACTGCCAAAAACTTATTAGATGATTCATGCTGAGAGAGGTCTGAGGCAAACTGCACCTATTTCAGATTGCTCTTTCTTAAAGCCACAACCAGGCCAATATATTGCTTTTCCCCCTTTCCAATGGCAGAACTCCTGTGTCTGTTTATTCTCTCCTGTCCAGAAACAGAATAATCAATGGTTAACACCATGCCTTTATTATACTGTATCAGCATATATGGGAGATGATGTTTCTGAACTCCTGGGGGTCTCTGCCAGTCCTCATTTCTCTAGGGGTGAAGTCCTAACATTGAGCCATCTTCAATCTGAGAAGCCACAAGAAACAAAAGATTTCTAAATCTTGTTGTTTCGTAAATACTTTTAGATAGATAATAAATGATGAGGCCACACCTGATGTAGGGTAAAAATAATGAACCTCCAGGATCTAAAGATCCTGATGTCTGTGGCATCAAGTCATCTGTTGGTCCATATTGGCATATTTTCCGCATCAAATCAAGCCTTCTTTGTCCAAAGGCAGTAGGAAGTATGAATTCTGTTATAGTCCATTCATGGTCATTTTGTGGGTTAAGAGGATTCTGAAAGGCTAAATCTGGCAGAAATCTCAGAATTCGTAAACTCAGCAGCACCTTCTCATTTGCAACCTCTTCAAGGCATCCTTAATTTCTTTATTCCTCAAACTGTAAATCAAGGGATTTAACATGGGAATGATCACAGTGTAGAAAACTGATGCAAATCTGTCGAAGCTGGAAGAACCGCCAGAGCTGGAACTCAAATAGACAAAGATTTCTGATGTATAGAAGAGAGAAACAGCTGTCAGATGAGGAGCACAGGTGTTGAATGCCTTGGACCTGCCTTTAGCTGAAGTAATCTTCACGATGGAGATGCCAATATAGCCATAGGATATCACGATAACTAGGGCTCTTGCTATCCCAAAGAACATGGTTAATATAGCAGTCATAACCTGTACAAAGAAAGTGTCTGTACAGGACAAGATTAACATTTGGGGCATGTCACAGAAAAAATGTCTGATGACATTCGACCCACAGAAGTGGAATTGAAGCAAAGCACCAATTTGGGATAAAGAAGAAGAGAGGCCAGCCATGTAGGCTCCTAGTACCATCCGAACACAGAGGGTGGGTGACATAATGGATGAATAAAGCAGGGGTTTACAAATGGCAGCATAACGATCATAAGCCATGGCCATCATGAGAAAAGACTCACTCAGCCCCATCGTTGAAAAGGTAAAGTACTGAATAATACAACCAACAAAGGTGATAGTTTGCTGTTCCTATAAGAAGTTAGAGAGCATCTTGGGGCCCGTGGAGCTGACATAGCAGACATCTATGAAGGACAGATTACTGAGGAAGAAATACATGGGTGTAGGGAGGTGGGAATCCATCCTTATCATAAAAATGAGGAACAGGTTCCAGGCCAGAGATGTAATGTAGATCACCAGAAATATAATGAAGAGCACGGAAATGATTCTGGGAAAATCTGAGAATCCCAGCAGGATGAAATGGGTGATTCCTGTAATATTTCCTCCTCCAGTCATTGGTACTGTGCCCCTAATATCAGAAAGGAGACGAGAATGGATTGCTAACTCAAGTGAAATGATAACATTATCATCTTCATATGCGTACATCTTTTCCTCCAATGAGCACTGGAAAAGGAGAAATGTTTTACTGTTCTGGTAGAAAGACCCCAACTTTTATTCTTGAATTGTCAACATGTACCTGCACAATGCTTCAGTTTCTTCATTAATTCACAGGGTATCATGAGAATTAAAAAATGTATTAAAAAAGTTGACTGATAATTTTTAAAAAATATGCCATAGAAATGCTGAGAGTATTGTTTATAATGTAAAGATCACTAATTAAGATCATTGTTTTTCTTAAAAAAGACCTCTGATGATTCATTATATAACCGTTGCTTTAAAATTATGAAAGCTGAGGGCAGGTGTGGTGGCTCATGCCTGTAATCCTAGAACTTTGGGAAGCTGAAGTGGGTGGATCACCTGAGGTCAGGAGTTTGAGACAAGCCTGGCCAACATGGCAAAACCGCATCTCTACTAAAGATACAAAAATTAGCTGGGCATGGTTGCACAGGCTTGTTATCCCAGCTACTTGGGTGGTTGAGGCAGGAGAATCACTTGAACCCAGGAGGCGGAGGTTGCAGAGAACTGAGATTGTGCCACTGCTCTCCAGCCTGGGCAACCGAGCAAGACTCTTGTCTAAAAAATATATATATATATAAATGCTTAAATGGCATCCTTCCAAAATATATTTGATGGACAAGAGTCCTGTACTGAATTGTTATCTATGTAGATTTAAAATATTTTTTATTTTACCCTTTAGAAAAATTACTTTCCCTGTTTATAATAACTTATCCTACTTTAAGAAAAATGTATTTAATATAACATATCCAAACTGGATTTAACAATAATATCATAAATTCTGATAATAGTTTGAGGCAGACAGAGCATGAGTGTTCAATAAAGTTATGGAACAAGTCTTCTCAGGGAAGCCTTCATACAAAGCATTCCAGAAGGAGGCTAGTGCAGCTCACTCTTGACCCCAACTATTGCCTCAATTTTAGGATATTTGGGAAACAGCATAGGAATGTGGCTGAAGGTTCAGATTTTGGAGTTTTAGTTCCAATACCTTCTTCTTCTACTAACTTGTACCAGTGACATAAAAACATTAAGCCTGATTTACTACTAATAATGCAAGAACAACAAAAGCTTTGAACTTCCCAGGTTACTGGTAAGGTTATAAGTGAGAATTCAGGCAAAAGCTTAGCACACAATTAGGTACACAGCAATTGTTCAATAGAGGTTGGGTATTATTATCATGGATTGCTTACAAATAACCATGAGTGACAGTTATACCTGTGGGTAGAAATGTGAAAATTAATATTTTCATGGGTTAATTTGAGGGAGTTCATGAGACAGCATCACCCCTAAAGACAGCCAGGCATCCTTGCCTCTAGGCAGGTATAGATTCAGACCTAGTATTTATGTAGGTCAAACCATCTAGGGCCATGAAGATGTAAGGTACACAAGCCATTTTTTCTTGTTTGGTTGACTTTGGGTACACTGGGTCAATGGAAAACCAGCATCAAATTATGATGGATCTTGAACTAGAGCAAAGGTCAAAGTAAATATTTCTTTTTTTTTTTTTTTGAGAGGGAGTTTTGCTCTTGTTACCCAGGCTGGAGTGCAATGGCGCGATCTCGGCTCAATGCAACCTCCGCCTCCTGGGTTCAGGCAATTCTCCTGCCTCAGCCTCCTGAGTAGCTGGGACTACAGGCACGCGCCACCATGCCCAGCTAATTTTTTGTATTTTTAGTAGAGACGGGGTTTCACCATGTTGACCAGGATGGTCTCGATCTCTTGACCTTGTGATCCACCCGTCTCGGCCTCCCAAAGTGCTGGAATTACAGGCTTGAGCCACCGCGCCCGGCCGGTATTTCAATTCTCTAATAATACAGAGGTACATCCTTTTTTTTAGGTAGATACAATCAGCAAGTTAGAGCTTACCTACAGACTTACAGTATTAGGTTGATGGAAAAGTAATTGCACCAACCAAAGGTATGCATAGATAATGTACACTCACTCTGCTCCATACTCAGACTGTCCTTTCTTGAGATCAAATAACAAACCAATGATAATAGCTAAGATGATTTTGAAGAAGATGAATAATTAAAAAAGGATTTTAACTTTCAGATATTAAAAAGTATTATGAATATTGATAATTTATTATTTTTCTAACAGACATGTATGAAAAGAACAAATAAAAATCTCATAAATAAATGTAAGCGTTGGTAAGAGTTTTATATATGAAGAAGTATTTTCAATTGATAGTGAAGGAACAAACTCTTCTATAAATGGTCTGTGATAACTGCCTCACTATGGGTAAAAGGGTATTTGAGGAATACATAGGTATTCATTTATATAATCTTGAGATGGAAGTGGTATTCCTGAAAAATGACACCAAAACAGAATTATAAGTGAAAAAATATGGCAAAGCAATTTAAAACTTGGTTATGGCAGAAAAACCCTCATATAAAGCATATTTGAAAGATAATTGATGAATGTGGGAAAAATAGAGATAAAACAGAAAAAGACAATATAGTTATTATCATAATATATAAGATATTGTATAAATCAGTAAAAAATGGGCATTCATATGCACCACTGATGAGTACACGAGGTAGTTCTACTTTTCTGGAGGAAAATTATTTGCTTTTTATAAACCCTTTTGCATACATGAGCTCTCTCTCCCTCTCTCCCCCTTCTTCTCTGTCTTTGTCTCACACACACACACACACACACACACACACACACACACACACACACCTTAAAAACCATTCATAATGTCAAACGTTAAAAGTAATGGTTGGTATGATTTTGATTTACTTCTTTATACTTATGTGTATTCTCTTGATTTTCTACAGCTTCTACATTTATGATAAAAATATTATTAAATGTAAAAATTATTAATAGGGTTGAGGAAGAGGGAGGAGAGATGAAGAGAGAGAGAAATGGGGGGAGAAAGAGAATGTGAGAGAGTAGGCTTTCCTGAATCTTACTTGCTGGCTATGTGATGATTAGCACATGATTAATCTCTCTGTGCCTCAGTTGCCTCATCTATAAGTGAAGCTGATAATCACTAACATCTTATAGGGTTGTTGCAAGGATGGAATAACATAAAGGGCTAGAAATAGTAAGGCCTTGGCCAGGCTTGGTGGTTCAGGCCTGTAATACCAGCACTTTGGGAGGCTGAGGCAGCCTGATTGCCTAAGGTCAGGAGTTCGAGACCAGTCTGGCTAACATGGTGAATGCCTGTCTCTACTAAAAATGCAAAAATTACCCAGGCATGGTGGTGCACGCCTGCAGTCCCAGCTACTTGGGAGGCTGAGGCAGGAGAATCGCTTGAACCCAGGAGGTAGAGGTTGCAGTGAGCCAAGATTGTGCCACTGCACTCCTGCTTGGACAACAGGGCAAGACTTCATCTCAAAAAAAACCAACATAAAACAAAAAAACAAAAACAGTAAGACCTAAAAAAAGTTAGCAATGATCATTCCTATTATCACTACTCTCTTAAAGGGGACTAAAGGAAGAACTAGTACTGAATTATCAAGGAGTTCTTAATAAAATTATTTCTTAAATTAGATGATTTCTAAACCAGACTAAAGAATATTGTTGACAAATAATTGTATTTCTTTCTATCTTGTAGTGTTGTTTTATCTCCTGTCCAGCTGGATTGTCAATTCCTGTTGCTGCTTTCTGTTTCAGCACCAAGAAGTACACTCAAGCTGAGAACACTGACTGTATACAGCACACAAATATGTAAAGACATTTAATTACTTAATGCTAAGCATTGTGTATACTAATATTTTGTGTTTAACAAATTTATAAATGGTTCTTTCACTCAGGTTTGGATGTCAAACTAAGAAAATATTATTTTGGGCCAGGCGCGGTGGCTCACGCCTGTAATCCCAGCACTTTGGGAGGCCGAGGCGGGTGGATCACGAGGTCAAGAGATCGAGACCATCCTGGTCAACATGGTGAAACCCCGTCTC
>NW_016107568.1:1286908-1310862 GCF_001604975.1 Cebus imitator
CCAGGAGGCAGAGGTTGCGCTGAGCCGCGATCGCTCCATTGCACTCTAGCCTGGGTAACAAGAGTGAAACTCCGTCTCAAAAAAAAAAAAAAAAAGAAAATATTATTTTGTTTTATTTCCTTTATGGTTTTATTAAATTGGAAATCTTTCTGTTTACTCTTAGAATAGCCATAAAAAGGAATAGAATTATGCCCTTTGCAGGGACATAGATGGAGCTAGAAGCCATTATCCTCAGCAAACTAACGCAGAGCCCTTATCCTAGGCAAATTAGCACGGGAACAGAAAACCAAACACCACATGTTCTGACTTATAAGTGGGAGCTGAACAATGAGAACACATGGACACAGGGAGAGGAATAACACACATTGGGGTCTGTCAGGGGGTGGGGTGGGGGGAGCAAGAGCATGAGGAAAAATAGCTAATGCATGCTGGCCTTAATACCTAGGTGATGGGTTGATAGGTGCAGCAAACCCATCACCTTAATACCTAGGTAATGGGTTGACAGGTGCACCATGGCACAAGTTTACCTATGTAGCAAACCTGAACATCCTCCATATGTACCCTAGAACGTAAAATAAAAATAAAAATTAAAAAAAGATTTAAAAATCCAAAAAACCCTTTAATACAATATCTCAGGTATATTATCCAAGGTGAGTTAGATTTAACAAAAATATTTCCAAAATATAAGCTCTCACAGACAACATCCCCCAAACACCAATTTAACTGGTCAATTCAGGAAAATAAGTCAAATTGTTGATCAATTGGTTGTACTAACTCTTACTTTTTTATTACATTCTGGTGACACAGGCAGACATAATTAAATGTACTCTATGTAGTCTACCATTTCCAGTAAAGAACAAAGAGTGTTTTTCTTATTCATGATAAAATTTATCCTGAAAACTTATCTTGTTGACATTTGATAAGCTAGAGGAAAAGACAAAAATACATTCACTCTCTCTGATTAATTCCTTGCATATGTTCACCATCTCCTGAGACAATTTGCAGAGGAAAAGATAATTGACGTAAATATTAGTTAAAGATTTTACTAGATGAATGTAGGTGATCAAAATCCTATCCAGTGCTAATCTAATAAGGACATTGTCAGTTTGCAACGTTGTGCGGGGTACAAAATCAGGTAAGCAAGAAACGTTGCTGTATAAAGGACAATGTATATAAAAGAAGATTAAAAGGAATATTTAAACCAACACTTCTTGTGCTTAGAGTGGGTATCTCTGATTTCTGTGTTGCCCAGGCTAGTGTCTTCAGATCCTAGGGTCTCCAAAAATTACAACAGAAAGCAATTTGAAGTATTTCAAAAGTTCTAATAGCACTATATATGAATACTCTCTCATATCATTAAGACTCAGTGTTTCTCTTGCTATTCAGAGATCATAAAACAAAGCTATGTATTTAAACAATCAAATTAATTATTAGCATTTTGAAAACAGAATTCTGAAGGGCAAAAATTAAATTAAAAGGGTCATTGGGGTGGAGAAAACTGGGAAACATATGCAAGTGGGTTTTGATCTTAGGAAATTCCTCTGAAACTCAGTAAATTATTATTTTTGATTCACCTTTCAGGATGGATAGATGTCATATCCTTTGACTATAGATTATCCTAATATCCCCATTTTTCAGATAAAAAAAGAAAATAACTGTTCAAGGTCACATTATGAATTCAATACCCATTCCTCACCCTAGAGTAATACCTGAAATTTTATGTTTAAGGTTATTCTTTTTACAGAAGCTCTGAGAATTTCAGTAAGAAGAAAGAGAATCCAATGAAGGGCTTTAAGTACAGATTGTGGACAGGAAGAAGAGGGAAGAGTTGAAGCATGAGAGAGACTGAGGACCACAAACTCTGTTCCGTGTGTGTCCTTACAGGAAGAATTACATAGATATTGAGATGGTGCAGAATCCACCGTTCTAAGTCTCGTCCTGTGACCTTGACCCAGGTTCCCCAAGAAGACAGAGTTTTTGCCAAAGGTTGAAGTTGCTTATTTCTTTTCCAACGGAATTTTTCAGGTGGGCATATCGCACTCCAAGATGGGCATGTTTGACCAAAAAATTGGCTGTCCACTCACAGCAAGAGAGATGGCCTCAAGTGGGGATCCTTTTAAATGCACCGCTGGGAGCAGAGCTTAAAGGAGTAAAGCCAATTAGAGAGAGAAAGCATGCCAGGTACTTACCCTCTGATGCCATGATTGTCATGGAGTTTTTGTCCCTGCTAATCTTATGCCCCACTTTGCTATGTGGGTCAATTCCCTACTTCCCTATTGTCCCATCATGATGTCAGGATTGCAATTTCTTACTAAACTTGAAGTCATTGAAGCTGGAAAGAACATAGGGATCTTCTAGTTCAAAACTCCCAATTTCTGGGTGATAAATCTGAGACCAGAGGCCTAAGGGGTTTGCCCAAGATGATGCTCTAGCCAGTAATATAGGTTAATAGCAATAAATTAGATATATGTATGCTTCTCTGCTTACAAAACATTTACATTCTTGATAATTATATACATATTTCCTCAAATTCCTGAGTTGAGTCAATGATCACGCAGTCCTGCAAGGCAGACATGGCATTATTTCCCATGCATAAGTGAGGAAATTGAGGCACTAAGGAATACAATGAGGCTAATTCACAACAAAGCCATGGCTTCTCATGGTTACGACCATGGATATTGATATCATATAATTTCGGTTGAATTTTGGCTCAGCCACTTGCTACTTGTGTGACCTTGAGTAAATTAACCTCTCTATGCCTCAATGTTTTCACCTATAAAATGGGGCTAACAGCAATAGCTACTTCACAGAGTAGCTTTTCATTGAGAATTAAATTGGATAAAGACTATAAAGCATATATCAGAATGTGTAGTATAAATCATGCCTTCTATTTAATAGTAGCTATAACTTACGTGTTTTGATTTGGAGATCTTTCCAACATATTATGCTGCATTTCTAGTCCTTTATTAAAATCCTTCATTAAAAATAACTACTTATGGTCATTTCTACAAACATTGTGGGTTTCCTTGGGGGTGGGGAGAGGAAGCTTATTTATCTTTTCAGTTACAAGGCATATAGAAAGGTTTTGGACAAGGTCCCATTCTTAGTTTGATCTACCTCAGCCAATCTTACTTAAAGGAAGAGATGGATGGGTGGGGGCAATAAATTAATTATTTAACTCTTGTTAATAGATTAGCACTTATAGTACTAATATACTTATAGTCCCCCCGATAAGAACTGTAAGAATACAATCCTTTAAACTGAATAGCATTTTTTTTAAAAAAATAAATTTTATTGTATGTACTCAAAGTGTATAACATGACGTTATAAGATACATATTGATAGTAAAATTGTTACTATAGTGAAGCAAATCAACATATCCATCATTGCATGTAGTTACCCAGTTTGTGTGTGTGTGTGTGTGTGTGTCTGTGTGTCAAGAGCAGCTAAAGTCTCATTTGGCAAAAATCCTAAGTACAATACAGACCTCACTTATATGTGGAATATTAAAAGAAACAGCTTCTTAAGATTTGCTGTTATTCTTAAGAATAACATCAAAAGTATGGAATTTGGGCACAGTGGCTAACCAACAGAGGGATTATTTTGGACTAATAAGAACTATTATATTCCATAACACACACTTTGTGAGATTTGAGATGTATTGTCACCTACACAGAAGAGCATAGTAAGCCTGAATATGCCTAAATGTTCCATCTGCAATTGGGATAATTTCTCACCTGCCAACCTCATATGGGTATAGGAAAAATCAAATCTATGTGATATAACTACATGAAGTGTAAAATGTTATATAAATGGTAATGTAATATACATGAAGTTTAGTACATAACCTCTAGACTAGAGAAATATCTGTACATTTAAAAAAATTATCTTGGTCAGTCTCCAAGTCTCTATGATACCCCTAGGTCTGGTGCCTCTGCTGCTCCCTGGTCAAACTTAAGGCCCTGGGATCCCTGGGAAGCTCAGGCCTCAGGGACTTGGGCCCAGCCTCCCTAGACATACCATGATAGCCATAATTTCTGAGGTCTTGCACAGTCTCTGGGAAGCTACCATGAAGCAGGCTCTGGGTGCATCTATGCCAAGAAATTGCTGGCTTTGATTTCCTTGCACCTCTAGGAATTGCCCCAATTCTTCATCTGAAAAGTGGCTTTTTCCACCTACCATTTTTTTCTCCCCTATTTCTTTCAAAAAAAAAAAAAAAAAAAACTACCTCCTTCTGTAGGCTCAAAGGGTAACGTGGAAGGAAAAAGGTTATTTGGGAATAAACCCAAACAAACATTGCCCTCTTGCACCATGCTCTCCTCCTCTCCTCTCCTCTCCTCTCCTCCCCTCCCCTCCCCTCCCCTCCTCTCTTCTCCCTTCCCTTCTCCGCTCCCCTCCCCTCTCCTCCCAGTCTTCTCTCCTCTCCTCTGCTCCCCTTTCATGCCCTCTTCTTCTCTTCTCTATTTCTCTCTTTCATTCACTTACTCTCTTTCTGTCTTTGCTTGAATCCAAATATTTTATGTTATACATTATTTTATTTTATTTTTATTAGAATATAAATAAATGCTTAACAATTAAAAATAAAAGAAATGAACAGATTCAGAGTAATGTTAACAAGATCATCAATTACAGGTGGCTACTGTTCATCATCCATATAAAAAAGTGTCAAAACAACAAGCAGCCACAATTTGACCAAAGTGACTAAAGGAGAATGCTAGGGTACAGCAAGGGAGTGGTGGAAATGTTGTGGTGCACAAGGAACTCAGGATGGCCACCTAGAACAGGAAGAAACCACCTTGCTTCTGCCACCCATTCCCTCCAGTGGGGATCAGCTCAGAATCAGGAGGGGGCTTCTCCCTGTGAGGAAAAGGTAAGCAGGAGGTCACAGCAGCCGCCATCACTGTCATGGACACCTGCAGTTTTCACTACTTATGAGTCCTGCAGTCCTCACAGGTCCTGAGCCCAGCTTAGGGGGCTGCCTGGAGTTCCAAAGCCTGCACTGCTCCTGAGATGGAGCCCATGATTGTAGCTGCTTGTTGTTTTGGTACTTTTTTATATGGATGATGAACAAATTCATGATTGTGGCTGCTTGTTGTCCTCCTGTTGCCGCCTGATTTCTAAATAACTGCACCAATAATATAGTTTAGTTCGGTGTATAAACTTCAGTGTACTCTGAGCCAAGCAAGCTTATAATTATTTATCTATAATTAACATAGGTCTCCCCCGGCCATCTTGACCCACATTCCACCATGATCAAATAAGCTTTATTCCTTGAATGTAAGCTCGGCTCAGTATAGGCAAATCAATAAATGCGACTCATCACCAAAACAGAACTAAAGACAAAGGGCACATGATTATCCCAATAGATACAGAAAAAGCTTTTGATAAAATTCGACAGATATTCATGTTAAAAACTCATCTAAGTATGTATTGAAGGAATGTACCTCAAAATAATAAGAGCCATCTATCACAAACCTACAGCTAACATCATGCTGAATGGGCAAAAGCTGGAAGCATTCTTCTTGAAAACTAGCACAAGACAAGGATGCCCTCTCTCACCACTTCTACTCAATATAGTATTGGCAGTCCTGAACAGAGCAACCAGACAAGAGAAAGAAATAAAACACACCCAAATAGGAAGAGAGGGAGTCAAAATAGCCGATGTGATTCCTATGTCTAGAAAACCCCATAGTCTTTGCCCCAAAGCTCTTTAAGCTGATAAGCAACTTCAGCAAAGTCTCAGAATACAAAATCAATGTATAAAAATCACTAGCATTCCTATATACTAACAACAGTCAAGCCTAGGGAATGTAACCTAATTCACAATTGTTACAAAAAAGAATCAAGTACCTAGAAATACAGCTAACCATGGAGGTGAAAGATCTCTGCAAGAAATATAAAACACTGCTCAAAGAAACCAGAGATGACACAAACAAATGCAAAAAACTTTCTATGCTCATGGATAAGAATAATCAATATAATTAAAATGGCATACTGCCCAAAGCAATTTGTAGATTCAATACTATTCCTAGAAATCTTCCAATAACATTATTTGCAGAATTAGGAAAAACTACTTAAAAATTTAAATGGAACCAAAAAAGAGTGAATAGCCAAGGCAATCCTAAGCAAAATGAGCAAAGCTGGAGATATTATGTTGCCTGACTTCAAACTATACTACAGGGCTACAGTAAGCAAAACAGCATGGTACAAGTACAAAACTTCAGTAAAGACATATAGACTAACAGAACAGAATAGGAGACTGAGAAATAAGGCCACATACCTACAACTATTTGGTCTTTGACAAAGTTGGCAAAAACAAGGAATGGGGAAAGGACTTCCTATTTAATAAATGGTGCTGGAATAACTGGCTAGTTATATGCAGAAGATTGAAACTGGACCACTTCTTTACACCATATATAAAAATTAACTCAAGATGGATTAAAGACTTGAATGTAAAACACAAAACTATAAAAACCCTGGAAGACAACATAGACAATACCATTCTGGACATAATCATGGGCAAAAATTTCATGACAAAGATTCCAAAAGCGATTGCAAAAAAAGCAAAAAATTGACAAATGGGATTTAATTAAACTAAAGAGCTTTTGCATAGCAAAAAGCTTTGACAAATGGGATTTAATTAAACTAAATTGACAAATGGGATTTAATTAAACTAAAGACTTTTGCATAGAAAGTATCAACCAAGTAATCAGACAACATACGAAATGGAAGAAAATATTTGCAACCTGTGCAACTGACAAACGTCTAATATTCAGCATTTACAAGGGACTTAAATTTACAGGAAAAAACCCAAATGACCCCATTAAAAATTGGGCAAAGGATACAAACAGACACTTTTTGAAAGAAGACATACATGCAGCCAACCATGATATTTTAAAAAGCTCTGATTATTAGAGAAATGCAAATCAAAACTACAATGAGATACAATCCCACACCAGTCAGAATGGCTATTAGTAAAAAGTAAAAGAATAACAGATGCTAGTAAGGTTTCAGAGAAAAAGGAATGCTTATACATTGTAGGAGTGTAAATAGTTCAACCATTGTGGAAAACAATGTAGCAAATCCTCAAAGACCTTAAAACAAAACTACCATTTGATCCAGCAATACCATTACTGGGAATATACCCAAAGGAATATAAACCTTTCTGTCATAAAGACACATGCATGCATATGTTCATTACAGCACTATTCACAATAGAAATGACCATCAATGGTAAACTGAATAAAGAAAATGCAATACATACACACCATGTAACACAGGCATAAAAATAATGAGATCACGTTTTTAGTAGGAACACGGATAAATCTGGAGGCCATTATCCTCAGCAAATTAAAGCAAGAATAGAAAACCAAATATCACATGTTCTCACTTATAAGTAGAAACTACACTTGATCTTAGCCAAAAGGCTGAGAAGCGATATAAGTAGAAACTAAATGATGAGAAGACATGGACACATAGAGGGGAACAGCAGACACTGGGGCCTACTGGAGGATGTAGGTGAGGAGGATGGAGAGGGTCAGGAAAAATAACTAATGGCTACTAGGCTTAATACCTGCCTGTAAAATCTGTATAGTAAACCCTTGTGACATGAGTTTACCCATATAACAAACCTGCACATGTATCTCTGAACTTAAAATAAAAGTTAAAAAAGTAAGGAAACTGAATTCAACAGCATATCAAAAAGATTATACATCATTACCAAGTGGAATTTATCCCTGGCATGGAAGACTGGTTTATCATATGGAAATCAATCAATGTGGTATGTCACGTTAAAACAATGAATGATATCTGATATCAAATGAATGATACCACATGATTATCTCAATTGACTCAGAAAACACTTGACAAAGTTTAACGCCCTTTCTTGATAAAAACTCTTAATAGTTTAGGTATAGCAGGAAAATTTCTCAACATAATAAAGGCCAATTTATGCATAATCCACAGCTAATATTATCAGTAGGAAAAAGCAGAAAGTTTTCCATTAAGATTGAGTACAAGGCAGGGATACCTCTTCTTGCCAAATCTACTCACAATGGTGCTTCCAGTACTAGCCAGAGAAATCAGAAATAAAAGGCATCCTAATCAGAAAAGTAGAAATAAACTTATCTCTAATTGCAAATGATGTAATACTATATGTAGAAAACCCTAGAGACTGCAAAAACCTGAGACTGCACTGTTGGAATTAACGAATGCATTTTGAGAGTTGTAGGATATAAAATAAACACACAAAAGTCAGTAGAGATGGGGTTTCACCACGTTGGCCAGGCTGAACTCCTGACCTCAGGTGATCTGTCAATCTCGACCTCCCAAAGTGTTGGGATTACAGGCATGAGCCACCGCGCCCAAACCTCAGTAGCATTTTTATACACAGATAATAACCTGGCTGAAAAAGAAATGAAGAAAACAATTCCATTTGTGATATTAAAAAAAAAACGCTTAGAAATTTAACCAAGTGAGACACAGAAAGAAAAACATTGCATGATTGCACGTACATACGCATTTTTTGAGAAAAGGTCAAATATATGGACACAGATAATAACATGGTTATCAGGTGCAGAGGTAGGTGGAGGGGAGGAGACAAAATGGAGTGATGTACACCAAAGGATATGAAGTAGCAGATTATGCAGGATGAAAAGTTTGGAGATATCATATAAAAAGAAGACTTTGATCAGGAAAATTGCATTGTATTAGGAATTTTTGTTAAAGAAGTAGATTTTAGTTGCTCTTCTAACAAAAAAATAACTATGCAAAATAATATGTGTTGATTTATATCACTATATTAACTATTTTACTATGTATGTATACAACATCATATTATAAACCTCAAATATACACATTACAATTTCTTTAAAAATAACTAAATAACCGGTGAAGAAAAGAACAGGCTGTATGGTTCTTGTTATTTCCCTACATATAATGTCTATCAGCACATCTGTTATCAAAACATAATTATATCATAGGGTTCAATCTACCTAGATTCTATCACAGAAACTAGATTTTAAATTGTATTTTAATATCAGTGACAATGCCTCAGACAAATCACTTGGTGCTAGCTGAACACAATGGCATGAGGAATACAGAATGCCAGGTTTGCACTTTTCTCTACCTACCTGTTCTTGTGACCTACAAAGTGTCCCTTACATATTCTTACTCATATCTTCCTTTTAGCGATATTAATGCTTGTCCAAATGTTATTCTTGCAGAAGTAAACGAGAGTAAACCAACCTAAAAGCTATCAGAAAAAAAAAATAACCAAAATCAGAGCTGAACTGAAGAAAACTGAGAAGTCAAAAAACCATAAAAAAGATCAATGAATGCAGGAGCTGGTTATCTGAAACAATAAGTAAAATTGATAGACCATTAGATAGACTAATAAAGAAAAAAGAGAGAAGATCCAAATAGACACAATCGGAAATGACAAAGGAGACATTACCATTGACACCATAAAAATACAAAAAACCTGCAGTCTGCTACAAGCACCTCTATGCACACAAATCAGAAAACTTAAAAGAAATGGATAAATTGCTGGAAACATACACCCTCCCAAGACTTAACCAGGAAGAAGCTGAATCCTTGAACAGACCAATAATGAGTTCCAAAATTGAATCAGTAATAAAAAGCCTACCAAAAGAAAATGTCCAGGATTAGATGGAGTCACAACTTGTTCCTGCCAGATGTGTAAAGAAGAGCTGGTACCATTCCTACTAAAACTCTTGCAAGAAATTGAGTAGGAGAGGCTCCCGCCTAACTTATTCCATGAGAACAGTATTATCCTGATAATAAACCTGACAGAGACAGAGCAAAACAACAAAAACAACAGCAACAACAAAAACTCACAGAAACAACTATCAACAGAGTAAACAACCTACAGAATGGGAGAAAATATTTGCAAACTATGCATCCAACAAAGGTCTTATGCTCAGAATTTATAAGAAACTTAAACAAGTTAACAAGCAAAAACCAAAAAACCCCATTAAAAGGTGGGAAAAGACATAAACAGACCTTTTCAAAGTAAGGCACATAAGCAGCCAACACGCTTATGAAAAAATGCCCAACATCACTAATTACTAGGGAAATGCAAATAAAACCACAATGAGATATCTCATGCCAATCAGAATGGCTATTATTAAAAAGTCAAAAAAGAACAGATTCTGGTGAGATTGCAGAGAGAAGGGAATGCTTATACACTTATAGAGAGAATGTAAATTAGTTCAGCCATTGTGGAAGTCACTGTGGTGATTTCTCAAAGAAGTCAAAACAGAATTGCCATTTGACTCCACAATTTCATTATTGGGTATATACCCAAAAGGAATATAAATTGTTCTTCCATGGAGACACATGCAGACATACGTTCATTGCAGCACTATTCACAATAATGAAGACATGGAAGCAATCTAAATTCCCATCATCAGTAGCCAGAATTTCAAAAAAATGGTATCTATACACCATGGAATACAACCATGAAATACTATGCAGCCATAAAAAGGAACAAGATTACGTCCTTTGCAGGAACATAGATGGAACTGGAGGCCATTATCCTAAGCAAACTAATGCAGGAACAGAAAACCAAATACTGCATGTTCTCATTTATAAGTGGGAGCTAAACATTGAAAACAAGTGGACACACAGAAGAGAACAATGAACACCAAGGCCTACTTCAGGGTGGAGGGTGGGAGGAGGGAAAGATCAAGAAACTACTTATTGGGTGCTATGCTTACTGCCTAGGGGACAAAATAATCTGTAAGCCAAACTTTTGTGACATATAATTTACCTGTAACACAGCTATACATGTATCACTGAACCTAAAATGAAGGTAAAACAGAAAAAAAGTTCACTTGAATTAAGCTACTAAGGACCCCAGGATGCCATGAATGCTAACTACTGCAGATGGCTGCCAATGGCCACATATCTCTTGCAGGCCATGGTGACCAAGAGGGAGCACTCATCCATACCATCCAGGCCCCAACAAAATAGTGAGTAGTACAGCCAAGAAAGGATTTTCTCCCCCCATCTTTTAGGAAGCCTGAAAGCATCCTTGGACTGATGGCAGAAGAATAACAGGTGCCTATAAATGACAGGGAACTGAAAAAAAAGGACATGGGTTTGTACAGTTGAGATTCCATCCTGATGAGGATGATAAATAAGACACAAGTTCCAAATCAGGGTCACAAGGTAGTTCCCCAGGGAGAATGGAAAGAGGATGAACTGCAACTCTTATTTGCCTGAGAGTCCCAGGAGAAAAAACATAGCCACAGAGGTATGGTTTCCACCCCCTTCCATGGATCTGCTTGGTGTCATCTGCTGATAAAAAAGGAGAAAGAAGGAAATGGAAATGGGTTCATTTCCAAAAAAAAACAAAAAAAAATTTTTTTCGGTCATGAAGCTGGCTAAATATAAAACCTTGAATCATCAATGTTGAGTTAATTTACACCTTGCATGTACAATCATCAAACTTAACTGAAAAATTCTCCTTGATAAATATTTTTGTTGTTAATTTTGCTGAGGGAGGGCATTAAAATATCATTCTAATAATATGTAATAATGATGGATCGATATCATTAATATAACATCTCTTAAAATAATTTAATATTTTCTCATGCCAGGATTTGCAAATATATGTGACTGTGGACATCGGCCATGTTAGGAAAATACTGTCCTCTCCCTGTATGATGAAAAAGGAAGATTCTGCTTAGGCATGGCTCTGCTACTCATTCAATGATTGGAGAAGCCACTGACTCATGCTGAACCTCATGTGTAAAATGGAGATCTTGGAGTCGTTTCTTTTAAAAATCTCCTTGAGAGCTAACATTAAATGAATGTATCATCAGAAAATATTGACAATTCTTTAACTGTCTTTCTGGTTGCATAAAGCCTAGAGAGATACAAGAACAATGCAGCAGAACGGTAGCAGAGTCAAACACAAAGAAGCAACTTGGAAACTGATGTGGCTTCACCAAGTTAATTATTCTCTGAAGATTCCTGAGAAGTTAGATAAGACGAGGTTGAAAGCCATTATGCTTTCTTCTTTGGAGGTACATGTTTTTATTTTCTTAAATCAAAAACTTTTACAAATAAAATTTTTAGAACAGGGATTTTTGATCTTTGGGTCAGTGACACTTGTACAGATCTTTTAGAAACTACAGATCTTCGACTGAGAAAACTGCAATCACTTACCCCTTTTGCATACAGTTTTATTGAATCCTCAATCACCCTGAAGTCTATTAGTGATACCCAGGCTAAAGACTTCTCCTGTAAGGAAGAGTGACTTGAACTCATGTAAGGTTTAGGATGTTTAGGTGATTACATGGGGATGGGGAACCTGAGGCAGGATTTTGGGAAGTTCTTTACTCTTGTTCACTTTAGAGCCAGTTCAGGAAAAGCAAAGCCCTAAATCTTCAGCCAAATGATAACTAACCAAAAGAATATTTTTGCTTCAGGCACTATATGCTCTCTTCAAGATGCATTGGCTGTCATTCTCTCTAGATAGTCATTAGAACATCCCCCAACCAAACACATATTTACTTGGATGCATCCAAGTTAGAAAGAAAATGGAAAGATTTGATCAGTAGAAAATAGCTGTAAAATATAGCCTGAGAGTGTGTCTAAGGGCAGAAGTAGAAGTCTTAGGTATTTCCCCTAAGAAAGACTGACATTAATGAAATAAGCTGTGTGAACTACAAATATTTGTCAACATTAACGATCTAAGATGTCTTCCTTCTCCCCAACCATTTCCCAGTCTCCTAGTTACACAAATGAATACAACAAGAAAGTCCCCATAGAAGCATTAGGATATACTTAGAGAATTAGGTCCAAAGTGCTCTTTACCCAAAATCAGATCAGTCATTGCTTCCTGGTGCACTGTTTTAAGATAAATTCTGGAAAATTGAGACAATTAATTGGAAAAAGTCAAGGTATTTGTCAGCAATATGAAAGAGGAGAATGGTAGCAGATGGGCAATATATTTATCATTGCAGACTTATGACTTATGGGTGGTTCTGTCTGCAGTGAGATTGAATTAACAATGAAGCTTGTGAGATGAGAGCGCAAAATTGTATTCATTATCATTTTCTTCATCATAATCACCAACAATCTTGCAAACAAAGAGATTTAGTGATGAACCTCTCTTGCCTTTGAACATCAGAACTTGAGGTTCTCCAGCCTTTGGACCCTAGGGACTAGCTCAATACACATTGATATTCTCTTTAAACTATAACGATAAAGATAAACACACCAGCTGGGGCAACATACCAAGATCCTGTCTCTACAAAAAACACAAAAATTAGCTGGGCATGGTGGCATGCACCTGCAATCCCAGCTACTTAGGAGATTGAGGTGGGTGGATCACTTGACCCTGGGAGGCGGAGGTTGCAGTGAACTGAGGTGGCAGCCACTGTGCTCCAGCCTGGGTGATAAAGTGAGACCCTGTCACAAACAAACAAAAAACTGATATGCAGAGCTTCTTCTAATTTCCATTCAATATAGTAACCTTAGATATAGTGCACTGTTTACTGCCATATTTGTATTCTGAAAATTGTCTTCATTTCTGTCGTATGTCTCTGGAACCCGAGTTAAATGTTCATTGGATCTTCTTGCTCTATCATTCACATTAGCGAAATATTCATTATTTGTATTTCTCTGTTGTCTTGTTGTAATGTTACAGACATCTCTTCCAATAAATTCACTCTATCATAAATCATGTTAATTGGCTGCTTATCACATCCATCAAGTTTCAAATTTTACTTGTAATATTTTCTTTGGTTCAATTTTGCTCTTTTCCCAAATAGTTGATTTTGATAGTCTCTTGTTGTTTCATCACACTTTTAATAGCATCCTTTATTTAAATATATGAAATATGTTCATTCAAATTATTAGATAAATGTTAAATTTTGCAAGGCTGATTCTACAGTTTAATGTTATGGCTGATTCTTGTTTAAGATGCTCTATTTTCCTATGCGTTTAGTGAATTTTGATCAAAAGTTCATGTTTCTTTAAACTTTATCTGCAGGAAGCATTGAGGCTTGATTTTAAAATTTGTTCTTTTAGATCTTATTTATCTTACTTCTGTTAAGGCAACACCTCCCTAGAATCCCTTTAATCAATAATTTGGGGTTTCTCAGGGCCACAGTAGTTGTAAGATTTAGACCCCACAGCAAAAAATGTACAAGTTTGAGGTTAAGAACGATCAGAGAAGGCTTTTTGCTTTTTCTTTGTCTCCAAAACTAATACTGAGAGAATTCTGTACATCATTGTCTCAATTTGTTAGGTTAGGTTTTCTCTATGTTGCTCTTTGGGAGTGTCACTCTTGGGAGCTCTTTTTCAGTGGCATGGAGTCTGCTTCCTACCAACCTCGCTTACCATCTTTTCCTTCTACCCCTCATCCGCAGAACCATTAAAACTCACAAGGATTCTTTGCTTGGCCAAACTTTAGTCAGGCTTCTGAAGCTTCTCCCAGGCCCATCTGTGTAATTCCTCATAAAATTCAGTTTTAGTAAGGATCCCTCCTAAGTTAGTTTGTTTAGAAGCCCCTATCTTTGATACCTTATTGGACTCCTCATCCTCCACCATCCCCCAGTTGATGTGTGATCTTCTGACCCGTCCGAAGCAATAATTTTGTTAGGTCAGTTTAGTCAGAATCTCCCTTAACACATGATTGTTTCCACCTAGTAATTTTCTATCCACTGATCCCCATAGCTCTTTGGTTGTACATTTCTACTTGTCCATGCTGTATTGAAAGTTGAATCCAATCTCTCCACCCCATGGCACAACCCGTTGCCATGGTGCCATACCTATAGCAATGGTCCTGAATAAAGTCTTCCTTAGTGTGCTTTTATAAGTATTATTACACATATTTTTTTCTTTAACAAAACGATGTGTTAGGCCACCAGGGTTTAGTAGATCCTTCCTGAGAATGTTAGCCACAGTCCACAAGCTTCTTAGGTTTGTAGTTTCTTGTCATCTTTGTACTTTCAGGAATTTATTCCTTTCTCACTGGCCGAGACATGAAAAAATGTATTTTAGAGTTTATGTAGCATTTTCAGTTGTTTCTATGAATGTATAACCCACCACATTCCAAGAAGCAAGTCTAAAAACAATGTTTTTATGAAAGTTTTGGTTTCCACTGGCTAGTTTTTCTAAAAATTCCAAGTTATTTGATTTGCTTATATTTTCTCTCTGCCTTTTTTTTGGAGCTGGGATGCTCTTTCTCTCCTGCCCAGAACTTCAGGTTCTCCAGCCTTTGGATCCTAGGGACTAACCGGAGGCCCCCCTAGTTCCTCAGGCCTTCAGCCTTAGACTAAGAATGGCATCATCAGTTTTTCTGGTTTTTAAATCTTTGGACTTAGACAATGATATTACCAAATCCCAGGGTCTCCAGCTTGCAGATGGCCTATCATGGGACTTCTCAGCCTCCATAGTTATGTGAGCCAATTCCCCTAATAAATTCCTATCTATCTATCAATCAATCATCTACTTATATATCTATCATCTATTTAGAGAAATACAGAGAGAGAAATAGATATGTATCCTATTGTTTCTGTCTCTTTGGAGAATCATAATATACCCCCCTAAGATATTCATGCCCTAATTTTTGGACTTTGCAAGTATATTATCTTATGTAGCATCATAGAAAGAAATCATTTCTAGCAGGGCTAGAAGAAGGGATTCTGTACTTATATAACCCTGAAAGTAAGTGTCTTCTTAAAGTTTTTAAAATGAGTATTTCACTTACCTCATCCTAGTTCTGGCTTTGAATTCTAAAGCAGAAATTAAGAACTCAGTTAATAGTTTTGGGTGCTGGTAAAATCTTTTTATTTATTATTATTATTTTTTATCTCAACCTTGGGCATTTGGATATTACAGCATTAGCTGGGGAGTCCTATTTCAGGCAGTCACATTGGAGGAAAGTCATCTGGCTTGTGCTACCTAGCAGGACCCTGGAGGACAGGGCTTAAATAGCTTATATAAGAACAGTGTGGATGGGCATGGCCTAGGGAAATTAGACCACTCATATCTCATCGGCAGTTTTTGGATACTCTTTAAATCAACATTTGCTTTTGTTCTTTGTCAGTCTTTGGGTAGACTATCTCAGAGGGAAGATCTGGGATTCTGGGGCTGCTGTTCAGATTCTTAGGGAAACAAATGCTGAGAGAATTTTGCCAGGCTTTTATAATTTTTTGGTAGTTATATTACAGGCTTAAAATAATCAATCTCTGTTGGGATTAAGGAATAAAAAAGTAGAGAAGAAACAAATGGGAGAGATTTGCTGAAAAGCAGGACAGCAATCTACAATCTGATTTCTGACTGTGAAGGCAATGACAACTTGAAATAACCTGGAGAACACCAAAATTTCTTGGGGCTTCCCAGGAGTATTTTCCTAGTCCTCTTAGAGGGAACCTAGGAAAATATTGGACTTATGCAGTTATGCAGGATGGAAACTAACACTTTTAAAATTGTATATGAAAAGAAATTGTAAACACAGGCTGGTGAGATCAAGCACATATGGATACTATTTGTAATATCTAAACTTGGTTTTAGAAAAACCTGATGGCAGATAGGAAGCCAGCCCAACTTGCAGCTCCCACTCAGACAGACAGAGCAACATGCGGAGACTCACGTAATAAACTTTTGCTCAAGAACTACCACAGAAACATACCAGGAAAGCTGAGAGATTCCACAGACCCTTAGAAGGAAATGGATCAGCGCTGCAGGCTCCATGAGCTTTAAAAAACTGTAAGTCAGCTTTCCTTCTCAGTGGGGAGGCCTGTAGCCTGGGGCAAGTTGAGAGCCCTAATAACAGGCTGCCTGGAGATAACTCAGTGCTGTTGGGGGTGCATAGTGGAAGTGAGACCTGCCATTCAGGCTGTAGACCGTGTGGGAGCTGGGTGAGGCCTGTAACTGCCAACATTTCCCCACTTCTCTGGTGACCTGTATGACTCAGAAGAGGCAGCCATAATCCCCCTAGGAACAAAATTCCATTGGCTTGGGAATCACACCACCATCTCCTACAGCAGCCATAGCAAGCCACGCCCAAGGAGAGTCTGAGCTCAGACATGCCTATAGCTGCCCCCACCTGATGGTCTTTCTCTATCCACTCTTGAAATTGAAGATGAAGGACATAATCTCTTGGGAGTTCTATAACCCTGCTTAGTGCCTGAGAATTCTGAAGACTTATTCAGCCAACCATCGGGCAAGTTTACATCCTCCCTATATTACTGCAGTTGATGTGCTCTTGAAAGCACTACTTCCCAGCTGGAGGACAACCAATGCAAAACCAATGCACTAAACAAAAATACAATCAAGAACCCTCATAGAGTTCACTTCACTCCCTTGCTACCTCCACTGGAGCAGGTGCTGGTAACCACTGCTGAGAGAACTTAAGATTCCTCAAATCACAGGGCTCTTTACAGAAAATTCCCAGTACCAGCTGGAGCCTGGTAGCTCTGCTGGGTAGCTAGATCCAGAAGAAAAATAACAATCACCACAGTCCTCCTCTCAGGAAGCCCCATTCCTGGGGAAAGGGAGAGAGAATCACATTAAGAAAGTACCCTGTGGGACAAAAGAATCTGAAGAGCAGTCCCTGAGTCCCAGATCTTCCCTCTGGCAGTCTACCCAAATGAGAAGGAATCAGGAAAATAATTCTGTTAACATGACAAAATAAGGTTCTTTAACACCCACAAAATATCATACTAGCTCACCAGCAAAGGATCCAAACTAATATGAAATCTCTGATTTTCCTGAAAGAGAATCAGAAGTCAACTATTAAGACAATCAAGGAGGCACCAGAGAAAAATGAAGCCCAATTTAAAGGAATAAAAAAATATGATACAGGATATGAATGGAAAAATCCTCAGTGAAATAGATAGCCTAAATAAAAAATAATCACAACTTTTGGAAATGAAGGACACACTTAGAGAAATGCAAAATGCCCTAGAAAGTCTCAGCAATAGAATTAAACAAGTAGAAGAACTTCAGAGCTCAAAGACAAGGCTTTCAAATTAACCCAATCCATCAAAGACAAAGAATAAAGATTATTAAAAAATGAACAAAGTCTCCAAGAAGTATAGGATTATGTTAAACATCCAAACCTAAAATTGTTGGTGTTCCTGTTGGAGAAGATAAATCTAAAAGTTTGGAAAACATATTTGAGGGAATAATCAAGGAAAACCTCCCTGGTCTTGCTAGAGATCTAGACATTCAAATACAAGAAGCTCAAAGAACGCCTGGGATATTCATCACATAAAGATCATCATGTAGGCACACAGTCATCAGGTTATCTAAAGTCAAGATAAAGGAAAGAATCTTAAGAGCCGTGAGGCAAAACCATAGGGGAACTTATAAAGGAAAACCTATCAGAGTAACAGCAGATTTCTCAGCAGAAACCATAGAAGGTAGAAGGGATTGGGGTCCTATTTTTAGCTTTCATAAACAAAACAGTTGTCAGCCAAAAATTTTGAATTCTGCAAAACTAAGTTTCATAAATGAAGGAAAGACACAGGCTTTTTCAGACAAACAAACACTGAGAGAATTCACCACTACAAAGACAACACTACAAGAACTGCTAAAAGAAGCTCCAAGTCTTGAAAAAAATCCTTCAAATACACCAAAATAGAACCTCCTTAAAGCATAAATCCAATAGGACCTATATAACAATTACACAATGAAAACAACAACAACAACAAGGTATTCAGGCAACAAATAGCATGATAAATAGAATAATACTTTACATTTCAATGCTAATATTGAATGTAATTGGCCTAAATGCTCC
Source organism: Cebus imitator (assembly GCF_001604975.1). Taxonomy (NCBI): domain Eukaryota; kingdom Metazoa; phylum Chordata; class Mammalia; order Primates; family Cebidae; genus Cebus; species Cebus imitator. The sequence continues at coordinate 1,305,693 of NW_016107568.1, forward strand.
ACTTAAAAGATACAGAATGACAGAATGGATAAAAACTCCCCAACCAGGTTTCTGAGGTCTTCAAGAGACTTACCTAACACATAAGGACTCACATAAACTTAAGGGAAAATGTTGGAAAAAGATATTCCATGCAAATGGACACAAATGGTGAACAGGAGTAGCTGTTCTTGTAACAGACAAAATAAACTTTAAAGCAACAGCAGTTAAAAAAGACAAAGAGGGACATTACATAATGATAACAGGACTAGTCCAACAGGAATGTATCACAATTCTAAATACATATGCACCTAACACTGGATCTCCCAAATTTATAAAACAACTACTACTAGACCCAATAAATCAGAGAGCACTACATAACAGTGGAGAACTTTAATACTTCATTGACAGTGCTAGACAGGTCATCGAGACAGAAAGTCAACAAAGAAACAATGGACTTAAACGATACTCTGGAAAAAAAATGAACTTAACAGTTTTATAGAACATTTTACCCAACAACCGCAGAATACACATTCTATTCATCAGCACCTGGAACATTCTCCAAGATAGATCATATTATAGGCCACAAAATAAGTCTCAATACATTTAAGAAAATGGAAATTGTATCAGATACCTGTTCACACCACAGTGGAATGAAATGGAAATCAGCTCCAAAAGGAACCCTCAAAACCATGCAAACACATAGAAATTAAATAACCTGGTTCTGAATAATCATTGGAGCAATGATGAAATCAAGATGGAAATTACAAAATTCCTTGAACTGAGCAATAATAGTGACACACCTGATCAAAACCTCTGGGACACAGCAAAAGCGGTGCTAAGAGGAAAGTTAATAGCATTAAGTACCTATATCAAGAAGTCCATAAGAGCACAAATAGGCAACATAAGGTCACATCTCAAGGAACTAGAGAAACAGGAAAAAACCAAACCCAAACCCAGCAGAAAATAAAAGAAATAACAAAGATCAGAGCAGAACTAAATGAAATAGAAACAAAAGAAATGCAAAAGATAAATAAAACAAAAAGCTAGTTCTTTGAAAAGATGAATAAAATTGATAGACCATTGGTGAGATTAACCAAGAAAAAGAGAGAATATTCAAATAAGCTCAATCAGAAATGAAATGAAAGATATTACAACTGATATCCAGAAATACAAAAGACTATTCAAGGCTAGAATGAACACCTTTATGCATATAAACTAGAAAATCTAGAGGAGATAGATAAATTCCTGAAAATACACAACCCTCCTGGATTGAACCAGGAATAAACAGAAACTCTGAACAGACCAATAACAAGCAATGAAATTGAAATGTAATAAAAAAATTGTCAACATAAAAAGTCCAGCACCACATGGATTCATGCTGAATTTTATCAGATATTCAAAGAATTGATACCAATCCTATTGCCACTATTCTACAAGATAGAGAAAGAGGGAATTCTCTAAATTATTCTACAAAGCCAGTATCACCCTAATACCAAAACCAGAAAAAGACATAACAAAAAAATGAAAACTACAGACAAATATCCCTGATGTACATATGATATGGTTTTGCTGTGTCCCCACCCAAATCTCATATTGAATTGTAGTTTCTGTAATCTCCACATGTCATGGGAGGGACCCAGTTGGAGGTAATTGAATCATGGGGATGGTTACCCTCATGCTGTTCTCGTGATAGTGAGTTCTCATGAGATTCAATGGTTTTATAAGGGGCTTTTCCCACTTTGCTTGGCACTTCTCTCTTTGGCCAACATGTGAAGGAGGACATGTTTGCTTCATCTTCTGCCATGATTGTAAGTTCCCTGAGGCTTCCCCAGCCATCCAGAATTGTGAGTCAATTAAACCCCTTTCCTTTATAAATTAATGAATCTCAAGTATTTCTCCATAGCAGCATGAGAATGTACTAATACAATATAGATGCAACAATCCTCAATGAAATACTAATTAACCAAATCCAGTCATATACAGAAAAGAAAATCCATCATGACCAAGTGTGTTTCATACCAGGGATTCAGGGATGGTTTAATATATACAAGTCAACAAACATGATAAACCACCCAAAATTATTAAAGGCAAGAATCACATGAGCATCTAAATAAATGCAGAAAAAGCATTTGACAAAATCCAGCATCGCTTTATGATTAAAACCCTCAGCAAAATCGGCATAGAAGAGACATACCTTAAGATAATAAAAGCCATCTGTTACAAAACCACAGCCAACATTATACTGAACAGGAAAAAGTCAAAAGCATTCCCCCTGAGAAATGGAACAAGACAAGAACACCCACTCTTACCAATTCTATTCAACTTAGTATTGGAAGTCCTAGCCAGAGCAATCAGACAAGACAAAGAAATAAAGAGCATCCAAATCAGTAAAGAGGAAGTCAAACTGTCTCTGTTTGCTGATGGTATAATTGTATACCTAGAAAAGCTTATATATACCCTAAAGCTTCATCCAAAAATCTCCTAGAACTGGTAAATAAATTCAGCAATGTTTCAGGATACAAAATTACACAAATCAGAAGCTCTACTATACACTAACAGTGGCCAAGCTGAGAACCAAATCAAGAACTCAACCACTTTTACAATAGCTACAAAAGCAAAAAACAACAACAAAAAACCTCTTAGGAATATACCTAACCAAGGAGGTGCAAGGAAAATTACAAAACACTGCTAGAAGAAATCATAGCCAACACAAACAAATGGAAACATATCCCATGCTCATAGATGGGTAGATTTAATATTGTAAAAATGATCATATGGCCAAAAGCAATTTACAAATTCAATGCAATTCCCATAAAAATACAACCATCAGTCTTCCCAGAACTCGAAAAAACAATCCTAAAATTTACAGGGAACCAAAAAAAGAGCCCGCATAGCCAAAGCAAGACTAAGCAAATAGAACAAATCTGGGGGCATCACATTACTCAACTTCAAACTATACTATAAAGCCATGGTCACAAAACAGCATAGTACTGGTAGAAAAATCGACACATAGATCAATGGAACAGAATAGAGAATCCAGAAATAAAGCCAAATACTAACAGCCAACTAATCTTTGACAAAGCAAACACAAACATAAGGTGGAGAAAAAATACCCAATTCAACAAATGGTGCTGGAATAGCTGGCAAGCCACATGTAGAAGAATAAAACTGGATTCTCATATCTCTTCTTACACAAAAATCAACCCAAGATGGAACAAAGACTTAAATCTAAGACCTGAAAACATAAAAATTCTAGAAGATAACATTGTAAAAAGTCTCCTAGACATTGGCTTAGGCAAAGACTTCATGACCAAAAACTCAAAAGCAAATACAAGAAAAAAAAAAAATAGATGGGACTTAATTAAACAAAAAAGCTTCTGTACAGCAAAAGAAATAATAAGTAGAGTAAAGAGACAACCCACAGAATGGGAGAAAATCTTCACAATCTATACATCTGACATAGGACCAATATCCAGAATATATAAAGAACTCAAACAAATCAGCAAAACAAACAAACAAACAATCCCATCAAAAAGTGGGCTAAGGACATGAATAGACAATTTTCAAAAGGAGATATATAAGTGGCCAAGAAGCATTTGAAAAAATGCTCAACATCACTAATTATCAGGGAAATGAAAATCAAAACCACAATGCAATACCACCTTACACCTGCAAGAAAAGTCATTAAAAAAATAGTTGTTGGCACAAATGCGGTGAAAAGGGAAAACTTTTACACTGTTGGTGGGAATGTAAACTAGTACAACCACTACAAAATACAGTGTGGAGATTCCTTAAAGAACTAAAAGTAGAGCTACCATTTGATCTAGCAATTCCACTACTGTGTGTCTACCTAATATGCTACACAACTCTTTTTTCCTTGTTTTTTTTTTTTTTTTAAGACATTCTCGCTCTGTTGCCCAGGTTGGAGTGTAGTGGCATGATCTCGGCTCACTGCAATCTCTGCCTCCCAGGTTAAAGTGATTTTCCTGCCTCAGCCTCTCTAGTAGCTGGGACTACAGGCATATGCCATCACACCCGGCTAATTTTTTGTATTTTTAGTAGAGATGGGGGTTTCATCATGTCAGCCTGGATGGTTTCCATCTCCTGACTTCATGATCCACCTGCCTGAGCCTCCCAAAGTGCTGGGGAATACAGGCACGAGCCATGGCGCCTGACCCACAACTCTTAATTGGATAACTAGGGGCCCATAAAAAATGGACTGATGGGACTAGCTGTGAACATTTCGCACTCATTTTCTCTATCCAACACTACTGAGAATAATTAGTGGAAAATACTGTCTTCTGATAATTGCTTCTCTCGTTTTTTGTTTCCCTAAGAAAACATTTAAGAGAATCTCTAGTGGAAGGCATGTCTCCTGAAAAAGAACTCTATGCTATTCTGAGGACCAAGGGCAAGGCTGAGGTATAGGACTAAGGCAGACCAGCAGTGTTAGCCATATTCCGAGATTCTACCTAGGCACAGAATTGTGAGGGTATCTTTGTAAGTAATGTTGGCAGAGGCATCCAAGAACAATTTGTCTTCAGTGTCTCCAATTCACCATCATCACTTGCTCCATACTGTTCTTTGTTTTTCCCTTTCCTCTTCTGTCTTGCTCTCCTAACCCATGAGTGGGCTTCAAGTTAACAGGGTTTGCTGCTCCCTCTCATTATTTAACTATCTTCCCTTTTCAAATACCTATTATTTGTTGTTTTCTCATATTACCCTCACTTCTCCAATGTGATTACTTATGTTTTAATAGACACCAAGGTCTCTCAGCTAGAAGCGAAACCTCTTGTGTGGAATGTTAAGCATTAACCAGTATGAGAACTGGTAATGGTGAGTAGATGTTTCCTGAGAACACGCCAGGTAGGACCATGGTTACAAATTTCACGTTACCAAATTATTCCCCTTTTTGTTATTATTAACCCCAGCCATAAAAGATTTACCCTCGGCCAGGCGCGGTGGCTCACGCCTGTAATCCCAGCACTTTGGGAGGCTGAGGTGGGCGGATCATGAGGTCAAGAGATCGAGACTATACTGGCCAACATGGTGAAACCCCGTCTCTACTAAAAATACAAAAATTAGCTGGGCATGGTGGCACACAACTGTAGTCCCAGCTACTCGGGAGGCTGAGGCAGGAGAATTGCTTAAAGCTGGGAGGCAGAGGTTGCAGTGAGCCGAGATCGTGCCA
>NW_016107568.1:1310892-1374255 GCF_001604975.1 Cebus imitator
AAAAAAAAAAAAAAAAAAAAAAAGGATTTACCCTCAAAACTCCATTTAAGTAATAATAATTATTAATAATAAGAGTAAAATAACAAACTCTTACTGTAACAACTATTAATCAAGAGCCTGCTCTTGTATTAGGTACTATTTCCTGTCTTAACTAAGAGCTTTAAACGACCCTACAAGGTAGGCATTGTTATCATTTTATATATGATTAAAATAAAGCTCAAAGGAATTAAGTAATTTAGCTAAAAGTCATACCATAAACATATATTGGAATTTAACCTTCCTTTTAATAATAAATTTCTTCATTTTTATTAATCAAAGACAATCAAATCTTCTTAGTCTGACAGAGAAACCATAGTAAAGTGCTGTTATTCTCATGGAAAGCAAATTTAGTTGTTTAATTTCTCTGCAATGGTGTACTTTAGAATAAACGGATACATTTCTGTTAGCATTTGAAATATTGATAATGGCTTGTTGCTATTTTTGTAGGCTCTGGCAATTAATAAATATTGTAATTCTTAATATAGGAGGCAACTCACCAATAATTGATATTGGGCCTGCATACCTCTTACATTATTTTTTAACTTTAAAAAGCTAATGCTTCACATATTATTTGACCTCAGACATATCTAATGTGCATATTTTTCCATAAAAATCTTGGATGGTGCTAATTTAAGTCTGTTCAAAGGCAGGAAGATGAACAAAACAACATCTGAAAATTCCCATTAATACCAGGAAGGTGGTAGTATTTTCCAGCAATAGGAAAATCCAACATTGTTCCCTCCATTTGTTTAGATTGGAATGGTTCAACCTAAACAAAGCTTCATAGGTTCTGACAGAGTCTGCTGATTCTTGCAAAAAACTAATCTCTGCTCCAGAGTACATGGACTATTGGAAGTGTTCACGGAAATTTACGGGAGTGAACATGGGTCCCTTTTGGAATGAATTGGGTTCTTTTCCTTTAGTCTGTTGGAATATTTTGTTTCAAAACTGGCCTTTATGCAATGAAGAAATTAAAAATTAAATCATTTATTTTTAAAATTTTCTTTTTACTTTTTATTGCAAAATTTTTACACATCTACAAAATACATAAAGTATAAATGTACACTATTATGGTATAGAAAAACATTGTGTAACCACAAGTAACATAAAGAAATACAGCACACCATCATCCCAGAGGCCCTCTGTGTGTCTTTCTGAATCACAAAACCCTCTTTCCACACCTGATGTAACAATTTATTGCTTTACTTTATAATTCGCTATGTATGTATGTATCACTAACCAAAGTGGTTTAGTTTTGCTTCTTCTCAAGTTTTAAATTTTTGCAATCCTATTTAAATATCCTTTTGTGTCTTGCTTATCTTCTTAATATTATAGTTGCAACTTTCTTCCACGTAATCATGCAGCCATAGTGTTTCATTTTTATATAGCATTTCAGTGTATAGACCACAGTTTACATACCCATTCCACATTGATGGCTGTTTGAGGCTAACACAATGTTGTTCTGGAGAAGTAGACTTAATGAGTCATAAGGAATTACTATGTTGTGTGAATTTTCAGCTTTCCTGTTTTAAAAAGTGGTTGTCCTAGGTTGGAACCCCAGAAAACAAGCTGTGAGTTCAAAATTTGCCTGCAGGAAATTACTGGGGAATATTCTCAGAATCAACACCTGAAATGAAGTGGCTTTCCATGTACATTTTAGAATCGGTTTGTCAATAATTAGGTACTTTGTGTATTAGTCCTTTCTCACACTGCTTAAGAGACTGGGTAATTTAGAAAGAAAAGAGGCTTAATTGCTTCACAATTCCACAGGCTGTATAGGAAGCATGGCTGGGGAGGCCTCAGGGAACTTACAATCATGGCAGAAGGAGAAGCAAGGTACATCTTACATGGTGGCAGGAGAGAGAGCAAGCCAGGGGAGGTGCCACATTTTAAAACCATCAACTCTTGAGAGAACTTACTATCAGGAGAACAGCAAAGGAAAAATCCACCCCCATGATCCTGTTATCTCCCACCAGGTCCCTCCTCTGACACATGGGGATTACAATTCAAATTGAGATTTGGGTGTGGACACAGAGTCAAACCATGTCAGTGGCTCCACTGCTGGGGCATCAAGATTGTTACCAATGGCTTTGACCCTGTGTTAGTAGCTAGCATAGGTAGTAGTGGCTGGGGGTGGAGTATGTCCATGGGGTTCCAGGGATGTAGAGATACAAGGGCTGTTGCGCCCCAGGGCAGGATGCAATCTATTAGGGGTTGTGCTTTCAAGATGGCACTATGCTGTAGCTGCTTAGGACTCAGGGAGTATGTGGGATGCAGTGTGAGCTCCCTCTCTGGAGCAATGGTATCATATATTCTTCAGGCAGCTCTCTAGGTTAGTTTAGGACCCACATAGATTAATGGCTCTCCTATGGTTAAGATTGCCAGAATTCTTGGTGGAGATGTGGACCACTGGGGTTCTCTTGCTTATGATTTTCCTACGTTAGGGGGACTCTGCAGGCTCCCAGCTGATTCCAGCTGGGCAGGCTGCCTTGCTCCCCTCTCCTTCCTTACCATAGGTATTTCCTGTCACTTCTCTGTAGAATTCCAGTGTTCTTTCTTAGACAATCTTCTTGAAGTGTGATTGTCTACTTGCTATTTTGGTTCTTCTTTGTGGTGTAGGAGAGTAACAGATGCCTCTAGTCAGCCATCTTAAAGCCCCTCCTCCTCTTTCCCTCTATTTTTAAAAGCTCTTTCTTCTTTCCAAATTTCAGTTTTCTCACTTTTCTTGAAGTCTATTTTCTACATCATTTGCTGTTTTTAGTATCTTATTTTTGTCCTCATTTCTATTCCCACACAGATTTCATTTTTGTATTTCTGTGGTGTATTTTTTTCTCCTTCATAGCTGACTTATGCCTATGCATTTTTCATCCTCTTCTGTTATCTTTTCATTTCTGCCTTAAGCTTTCATATCTCTTGTTTTAACTTTTGTATTACAGATTTTAAAAAATTAACTGTTTTGATTCCATGGCAATATGTAGAAACCTCGTTTTTATCAGCTCTTGGACAACAATTTTCTGGTGTGTTTTCTTCATCTGCCATTTGTTTTACTTGTTCCTTATTTTTCTTGTTATTTTTGATGAATTTTTACAAAAATTATTTTGCTTTAATTTTAATTATTTCTTGCTTTCTTTGGATAGATTAAAATTCTTTTTACATTTTCTCCTCTACTTGTTAAATTTGCACATTCTATTTCTATTTTTTTAGTGATTACCCCAGAAACTTCATTATGTATCTTATCAAATTTTAACTTTAATCAATATTTTTATCATTTTCCTGTGGGATTCAAGGACTTTTGAAACTTTTAATTCTAATTACTCCTTAATTTGTATATGATTTTTATTTGTATTTTAATTTTATATTATTTTCTTGCCACATAAAATATCCTCATTACCAGGTTCATATAATGTATATTTTAAAAATTTATTATATATATTTCTACTTTCTATGCTTTTTGCTCTTACTACATCTCATAAGCTTCCATTTAAAATCACCTTCCTTTTGCTCGAATTACAAACTTCTTCAAGAATGCCCTTTGTCAGTGTCTCAGTGGTCTGTCCCAAAACATGTTGTATTTCCCTTCATTCTTCAAGTTAATTTCACTGGGCTGAGAATTTTAGGTGGACTGATTTGTTAATGTGTGTAGGGGGAGCAGCAATCAGGGTTATTTCCTCTAACTTGGATCAATATTTCACTTGGTTCTGTGTTCAGTGTGGATACAAGGTGGTTTATTTCAATAGAAATTGGGATAACAACTGACTTAGAGGTTTATACAGATTCTAGAATCACCAATGCAATAGCTGTGGAAAGGAGCAGTACAATTACGAAGTTTATTCTCTTGGGATTCTCTGAATATCCAAAGCCCATTCTTTTCCTCTTTTCAGTATTCCTAGGGATTTACTTCCTGATGGTGTCCTGAAATGTGAGTCTCATCCGCACTTACCAGGATAGACTCCCATCTGAATGCACCTATGTACTTTTTCCTTAGTAACCTGTCTTTTCTGGAAATCTTCTGTGTTTCCACTATAGCCCCCAAGATACCCTTAGGCTTTTTCAAGATGTATAAATTCACCTCCTTTATGGGGTGCACTATGCAGTACTTCTCTATCCTGAATCTGACTGAGTGCTATCTTCTGGCAGCCATGTCTTATGAACAATATGCTGCCATTTGTGATCCTCTGCTCTACACGGCCACCATGTCGCCCACTCTCTGTATGCTGATGGTGGCAGGATCTTGTACAACTGAATTCTTGGTTCATTTATCCAACTTTGTGTCTTGCTTCTGCTCCATTTCTGTGAGTCAAATAGCAGCCATTTCTTCTGTGACATGCCCCAGCTGCTGATTCTATCCTGTTCTGATGTCGCTTTTTTTTTTTTTCTCAAGTCATGACCTGCATGCTCACAGTAATCTTTGTACTCATGTCTGTATTGGTTATCATAATATCTCATGCTTATATCATTGCCACCATTCATCTCCTTTATGGGGTGCTCCATGTAGTAATTCTTCTCTAGCCTAGGTCTGGCTGAGTGCTGTCTTCTGAAAGCTATGGCTTATAATTGATATGCTGCCATTTGTGACCCTCTGCTCTACGTGGCTGTCCATGTCCCCAACCTCTGTGTGCACATAGTTGTTGGAACCTGTATAACTATTATCTTTGGCTCATTTATCCAACTATGTGCTTTGCTTCAGCTCCATTTCTGTGGGCCAAATAGCAACCATTTCTTCTGTGACCTGCCCCAACTATTGATTCTATCTTGCTCTGACACCTTTTTCTGTCATGACCTCCATGCTCACAGTGGTATTTGGACACATGTCTGTCTTGATTATTATGATATTTTATGGTTATGTCATTGCTACCATTCTGAAGATCATCTCAGTTAAAGGCAGGTCTAAGATCTTCAACATTGGTGCTTCTCTGATAGCAGTGACTCTCTTCTATTGCTCAGGAATCTTTGCCTATTTTTACTTTCACTCTGACAATTCTCTGAGTAGAAACAAGCTGGATTCTGTTGTATGCACTGTGGCGATCCCCTTGTTGAATCCATTGATCTACAGCCTGAGTGACAAGTAAATCAAAGAGGCCATAAAGAGATGGAAGAAGAGAATATTCTCCTGGCCTTATGATTATGGGGTGCTTTTTGGAGCTGTGAACATAACACATAGAAAACGGTGAATGAAAAATGGAAATAATAGATGTATAAAACCTGGAATAGACTATGTAGCTCTGCATCAAAATCTGCTTCTCTTCCACTCCCTGAGATTGTACTGTAGTTCATACCTTTGAAGTCCATGTGACTTGCTCTGGAAAATGAAATGTGAGAAGATGTGACACATCTCACTTCCAGGCAGAGGCTTTATATGTTTTTGTTTTATACTTTCTGTTTTCCCAATGCTCCCATTCATAACTGACTTCTAAGGAACATGATGATGATGTAGAAGAAACTCTCCCAGAGGACTCAAGATGAACATGTAGTGTTAGCAAGAAATAAATCTATTTTGGATTGTTTGCTACAATAGTTTACTCAGTCTATTATAACTGCTAAAGAAATTTGTATAGGTAGTAGTGTGCTATTGTAAAAAAAAGTGTTAACATTTGTAAGTTTCTTTGGGGGCAAGCAGTAGGTGCCAAAAAATCTGTTATTGCCAACTGGAAACAGCAATTCATGTTTAGTACAATAAAACATCTGGTACGACTGTTATCTATGATGACTTGGAAGGGAGATTATGCAAGAAAACAATGCTTGTAGCATTAGATAGTTCTTAGATGCATATTGCAAGGATCTACAAAAGAGAGACAAGTGCACAAATAAGCTGGGCAGTTTGTAAGGAAGAATGAGAGAATATAGGAGTTTAGAAATTTGTGGATTTTTAGAGTTAGAAAACTGATTTTCATTTCCCCCCAATCGAAGTAAAAAAAGGCCAATTAAACTCAGTCTTACAGCAAGGAGCAAAGCAAGAATATGGTCATCACAGTCCTCTGCTAAAAGCTCTAAATGGCTGAAGATGATGTAAAGAAGTAGATATTTTCAGTTTAACAAAATGTCTTATACAAAATAAGTTTAAGGAGTTAGGGTGACTCTCCTAGAGAAGGCTGATACCCTTAGGGTATTTGAAGTTAAAAGAAGGTAGAGAGTTACAAAAAGAGATAGAGATGATGATGGAGACAGGAATAGGCATAGGGATAGAGGTAGAGAGGAACAGAGACACGCAGAGAGAAAGAGAGATAGATCTGGAAAAGAATTATGAATCTGGCTGGCTATTGATCTATGCAGTTGAATTAAGTAAGTAGATAATAAGTGAACTAATAATCTGGAGTAAAAAGTTTTCACAATTTGAGACTTGTAACAATCCTTGGGCCACCAGTCTTCAATGGCCAAGAAGCAGACTGAGGCAGCTAACCAGGCTTCCAAGGAGGAGAAATTCTTCAGCTTTCTCTTCAAATGTAGCCAAGGAGGATAAATGCCCAAGCAAGAACTTGACAGAGGAAAGAACTGCATATCATGGAAAAGAAAAGATTGGGGAGAATAAAAACAGTGCCTAATCATGGAATAATCCACACCTCCAGTGTAAGGATCCTCACAAGATCTGCCCGGTAGGATTTTGGGATTGCTATAGACCATTGAGTGATTCTTTAACTTTCTAAAGAAGAGTGTTTGTTGCCATTATCCTATTCATGTTTCAGCACTGAATTTTGGGTGTGTGGAGTGATATATAAGTGGTCTTTTAGTCCACAGGTCTCCAAACCAAGAAGAACCATACAGGCATTATTATGAGACTTCTGGAAGTCTCTCAAAGATCCTGAATGCTGACCATGAAGCAGTGTTTGAGAGGAGTTTGGATTGCCTCTTTTGGAGAGGATATAAGTAGGTTCTACATGGAGGAGAAGGAAGAAATCAAATATTATGTGATTAGAAGGATAGATGGCAGTAGATTGTACTACTGTCCCTCAATTTGCTTTTCTTTCTTTTGTGGGATAGGATTATACTTTGTGAATGATCAAAATACCTCCTATAATTTCTTTTGATCATGGGACTTTTTTAGGCCAACAAAATAGGAATAGTTATGTAGATTTCTAGGCAGAAGCCTTAAGAGATAGTTCATCCTTTGCTCTATGCATTTTATTTTTTTGCCACAGGGACTGGCAGTGTTGTAGATGGTAGTTGCTCTATCAGTCATGGTGTGAAGGTGAGATAAAATTTACTGAATCTTGATGGAATGTAGTGTGAGTAAGAAGTAAACCTTTGTCGTTTTCAGCTACTGAGATTTTTGGTTGTCGTTTCTATAGCAGAACCACATGATAAGCTAAACATTATGGTTTCTGAATTCTAACTATTTCTTTTACCTTACATCAATGAAAGCCTAATCAATGAATGCCCACTTATTTATATGACTAGCTGCAAAATACCTCCTATAACTTCTTTTTAGTAGTTAGAGAAAAACAAATGGAATTTCATGAGGTCATCAATTATCCTAAGCTTGAATATATCAAGGAATATAAGACAAATGGATTCACAACAACTCAAGGGTGAGACTTTTCCAATAAGTTTATCATTTACCTGGAATGTAGGAAGAGTTTTTAAACTATTCTTACCTGAAAACACAACTACAGATTTTACTGATGTTATTCAATTTTTTTCTGGCTCTTATTTGAGCATGTTCTTTAAGTTTTCTAAAAATATTACTGAATAACTTTTAGTGCAAAAATTATTTGCACTAAAAATTTGAGGACATACATTTTTCATCTCTAGATTTGATCTATGTTCTTCAAAGCCATTAGAACTGTGTCTACCTGCAGCTAATATAATATCCAATAATGAAAAGTTGGAGGATTTTTCTGTAAGCTCAGGACAACACAAGGATCCTCACTCTCACCAGTTTAATTGAAAATAAACTGGAAGTTGTAGCCAGAAAAAATAGCCAAAAAAAAAAAAAAAGGAAATAAAAGGCATCCAAAAAGAAAAAGCTAATTTTTTTCTGTTTGCTGATGACATAATCTTATAAATAGAAAGCTCTAAATACTGTACCCCAAACTGATGGAACTAGTAAATAAATTCAGTGAAGTTGTAGATTATAAAATTAACATATAAAATCAGTGGCATTTCTATATACTAACAACAAACAATCTGAAAAAGAAATCAAGGCTGGGTGCAGTGGCTCACACCTGTAATCTCAGCACTTTGAGCAGCTGAGGTGGGCAGATCACCTGAGGTCAGGAGTTTGAGACCAGGCTGGCCAACATGGTGAAATCTCATCTCTACTAAAAATGCAAAAATTAGCCAGTCATGCTGGTATACATCTGAAATCCCAGCTACTCTGGAGTCTGAGGCAGGAGAATTGCCTGAAGCTGGGAGGCGGAGGTTGCAGTGAGCTGAGATCATGCCATTGCACTCCAGCCTGAGTGACAGAGCAAGACTTGGTCTCAAATAAAACAAAACAAAACAAAACAAAACAAAATAAATAAACAATAAAAAAGAAATTAAGAAAACAATCTCATTTACAACAGCATCAAAAACTTAAAAAATACCTGGAAGTAAATTGAATCAAGGAGGTAAAATATCAGTATACTGAAAACTATAGAATGTTGATAAAAGAAATTGAAGATAACATCAATAAGTGAAAATATATCCTGGTTCATGGATTGAAAGAATCAATATTGTGAAAATGTCCATACCTCCCAAAGTAACCTACAAATTCAGTGTAACCCCTATCAAAATTTCTTGTAATTCTTCCCAGAAATAGAAAAAAAAATCCTAAAATAGCCAAATCAAACTTGAACAAAAAGAACAAAGCTGGAAGCATCATACTACCTGATTTCAAAACAGAGTGCAAAGTTGTAGTATCAAAACAGCATGATACCAGCATAGAAACAGACACATCAACCAATGGAATAGAGAGCCCAGAAATAAACCCACAAATCTATAGTAAATTGATTTTTGACAAGGTTGTCAAGAATACACAGTGGGAAAAGGACAGTCTCTTCAATACATGATGTTGGAAAACTGGCTATACACATGCAGAAGAGTGAAATTGGATCTTTGTCTCACTTCTTGTACAAGAATCATCTCGAAATGGAGTAAAGATTTAAAAGTGAGACCTGAAACTGTAAGACTACTAAAAGAAAACATAAGAGAAAAGCTACATGACATTAGTCTGGGCAATGATTTCTTGCCTCAAAGGCACATGCAACAAAGGCAAAAATAGACTAATGGATTTGTGTCGAACTAAAAAGCTTCTGTAGAGCAAAGAAAACAACAGAGTGAAGATATAACCCACAGACTGGGAAAAATATTTGCAAATCAGACATCGGCTAAAGGGCTCATATCCAAAATACATAAGGAACTCAAAACAACTCAATTACAAGAAAACCAATAACAAATTTAGAAATGGGCAAACACCCTAATAGACATTTCTTAAAAGAAGGCATTCAAATGGGCAACATGTGAAAAAAGCCCTCAACATCACAGATTATCAGGGAAATGCAAATTAAAATCACAAGGAGATATCACCTCACATCTGTTAGAATGGCTATTTAAAAATGTAAGAGATAACAAGTACTGGCAAGGATGTGGAGAAAAGAGAACCCTTGTACATTGTTGGTAGGAATGTAAATGAGCACAGTCGTTATGGAAAACAGTAAGGAGGTTCCTCAGAAAACTAAAAATAGAATTACCATATGTTCAAGCAATCCCACTTGCGGGCATATATACACAGAAATTAAAATCAGTGAGTTGAAGAGCTGTCTGAACTCCCATGTTCATTGCAGTATTATCCACAATGTTCAAGGTATGGAAACAATCTTAAGTGTCTATGAACAGATAAATGGATTTTAAAATGGGGTATGCAGAATGCAATACTATTCAGCTTCAGCCTTTAAAAAGAATAAAATGCTGTGGTTTGTGACAACATGGATGAATCTGGGGAGCATTTTGCTAAGTGAAATAAGCCAGACACCAAAAGATAGATATTGCATGATCCCACTTATATGTGGAATCTAAGAAAGTTAGATTCATAGAAGTAGAGAGTAAAATGGTGGTTACCAGAGGCTGGGGAGGTGGTGGGCAGGGAAAGGGGAACTGTTGGCTAAAGGATACAAAATTTCATTTAGAAAAGAGAAATACTTCTGGTGATCTATTGCACAGTAAGGTGACTATGGTTAATAATAATGTGTTGCATATTCAAAGCTGCTAAAACAGTGGATTTTAAATGTTCTTAGCAGAAATAAATGATAAGTATGTTAGGTGATGGATATATTAATTAGCCAGATTTTCTTATGCCACAGTGCATACTTGTATTGAAAAATCAAATTGAGGTCTATAAATATATACAATTATTATCTGTCAATTACAACTTAAAATTTAAATTTTAAAAGAACTATCACTAGCAGACATTCAGATATTGTGCACATTTTTTTTCCTTGAGACAGAGTCTCACTCTGTTGCCCAGGCTTGAGTGTGGTGGCTTGATATCAGTGCACTGCAACTCCCACCTCCCCAGTTCAAGTGATTCTCCTGCCTCAGCCTCCTGAGTAACTAGGACTACAGGCACGTGCCACCATGCCTGGCTAATTTTTTGCATTTTTAGTAGAGATGACATTTCACCATGTTAGCCAGGATGGTCTCTGTTTCCTGATCTTGTGATCTGCCTGCCTCGGCCTCCCGAAGGGCTGGGATTACAGGCATGAACCACAGCACTTAGCCTATTGTATACATTTTATGAGCTATTTTACACTCTCTTAACTTCACCTGCCACTACTCCTTCCTAGAGACTTCCCTGTTAATACCAAGATAACCATCACCATCCAATTGATACCCATACATATTTAACATGGAAATATGAATAAATTAACAATGGGGCAAATTTTTGAGCAATAAGAGAAGAAAACTTAGTCTTCTATCTTACTTTTCCTGGGCACACTGTTCAGAAATATGCTTTATGCAGCCTTTTTGAGAGGAGTCATCAGCGACCAATCAATTAGTTGTGTATTGCAATAAGCAACTTGACTGTGCACTTTTGTGTTGGTTTCCTTCCTTTTCCTGTCTCACTCCCTAAAAAGTAGTGGTTCATAAAATTTTGTTTCAACTTCCATGTCCTAGGAAACACAGATTAAAGTATTATAAGATAGGTGGTACTGGAAGCAGGGTGATGATAACTCCTGGCTTGCAGTGGCATAAAAGTTAATAGGAATGAGGTTTGAGTGAAACATGAGGCATTAGAATATGCAATGGCTATGGTTTGAAATGGTGTGGAGGCAATGGTAATTATGAACATTTGTTGAATGAACTGGCTTTTATCAATGACAATGGAAACATTCATAAAAAGAAAATAATAAACTCAGGGCAGACAATTACCAACACAAGCTGATATGGTTTGGCTGTGTCCCCACCCAAATCTCATCTTGAATTGTAGTTCCCATAATCTCCATGTGTCATGGGAGGGACCTGATGGGAGGGACCTGATGGGAGGTACCTGAGTCATGGGGCTGGTTTTCCCATGCTATTCTTATGATGGTAAGTTCTTATGAGATCTGATGGTCTCATAAGGGGGCTTCCCACTTTGCTCAGCTGTCATTCTTCCTTTTGCTTCCACCATGTGAAGAAGGATGTATTTGTTTCCCCTTCCACCATGATTGTACGTTTCCTGAGGCTTCCCCAGCCATGCTGAACTGTGAGTCAATTAAACCTACTTTCTTTATAAATTACCCAGTCTCAGTTATGTCTTTATTAGCAGTATGAGAACAAACAAATACACAAGCTATGCTGTGAAAGTCAGAGGACCTCTGGAAGCTTCAATAAAAACTATTATCTCCTATAACAGTAGCTGAAACTCTGTTATTAATAAAAATAGAGTCTACTTTTTTAGAATAGCAGAGCTTCAAAGAAGACTGAAGGAACAACCTTAAGTATTCTATATCAACAACAGGGTACTTTCAGAAAAGATTGGTACTTTAAAACAGTTTGGGGAAAATTGTGGATATGAGCCCAATAGTCCTGATGTCCCAGATTTTGCTGAACCCTCTAGCAGAAGCTCGCCCTTCCTTTTTGAAGGAAAAGAGGCCACCCCTTGCTTGCTTTCCAAGCAATAACTTCACCTAAGGCAGCTGCCTTGTAAGATGGCACTTGTTGCTGCTGAGATATGCTGTGCCCTCTCTCATTACTTAAAGGGTGATAACCATAGTAAGTTTTCATCAACACCCAAGTGG
Source organism: Cebus imitator (assembly GCF_001604975.1). Taxonomy (NCBI): domain Eukaryota; kingdom Metazoa; phylum Chordata; class Mammalia; order Primates; family Cebidae; genus Cebus; species Cebus imitator. The sequence continues at coordinate 1,323,129 of NW_016107568.1, forward strand.
AGAAATAGACCAGCTCTAAGAGGAAATAAATTGCATACAAAACGTTTTGGAGTACATGGCAAATATGTACTCACAACAAAGTAAATCTTGAAGATGCTGGACCAGGGGACACAAAATATTATAACAGTGGAAAATTTATGAACAGGATTCAATATTTTGACAAATACACATGGAATTGATGTTAATAGCCTATTAGAAAGGGCTCCATAAAATCAACCTAGGTGATCAATCAATGGTAGATTGGATCAAGAAAATGTGGTACACATCTAACAACTGAATACTATGCAGCCATAAAAACAAATGTCATTTTCAGCCATATCGATGTACCTGGAGGTCATTATTCTATGTGAATTAATGCAGGAACAGAAAATCAGATACTACATATTTTCACTTATAAGTGGGAGCTTATCTTTGGGTACTAACAGACATAAAGATGGCAACAATAGACAGTAGGAAGGGAGAGGTGGGGCAAGGGTTTAAAACCTACCTATTGGGTTCTATGCTCACTACCTTGGTGATAGGACCCATGCCCCAGACCTGAGCATCATGCAGTATACCCAGGCAACAAACTTGCACATGTACTCCTGAATCTAAAATAAAAGTTGAAACAAAAGAAAAAAATAGAAATGGCTTCATAAATTTGAACAATCTGATGGCCTACATACATGACATAGAAATGCCAGAAGTTTCATAGGATAGTGTTGAGAAATAGGTCACAAGGCCCAAAGTAGTAGCAATGATAACATGAATTTACCAGGTAACAGCTGACTATGTTTTCATAGGATACTTTTTTTCTCTAAGGTACTAAAGAATGCATGGATGTGGGGTACTCATGCATCTTTGAGAAGCTTGGGGTTGGTTATCTTCTGTAGAATAAAGCTTGCAGTGGAATGGAACTTGGAACTGGGCTCATATTTAGGCTTGGACTGAAGCAAGTACAGAAGGCCTACGTAAATTACGAGAATAAGTGGCCCAAGCTCTGATGTCACCTTCTTCAATTCTACCTATGGCCTCATCTAGGCCAATTACCTATGACCAACTGAAGGGTATAGAAATAATTCAGGACTTATTTACAGATGTGTTTGTGTGCCAATGTAACCATGTGATCCACTGATTTTATATTGTGTATTATTATCCAGAAGTATCTGGCTTGACAGCCCAATTAAGGTGTTGACTAGAGAAAACATACTTTTGTGGTTAAGTCAGTATTCTCTGGGAAGCTGTATGTGCACTAATCAGTTAATATATGATGCTGTTTCCCCAACAACTAGAATATACGCAGCTAAGAACCAAAGAATGGAAACAAGATTTTTACTCCTTAACTGTTATTGTCAGTGACCCATTTCTATGGTTTGTGCTTTCTTTTCCAACAGATTTAGATTCCATTAAGTTAGAGGTTCTAGATTTCAGGGGCAAACACATCTTCCAGGCAACACAGTAGGATTCCAGTAAAAATGAAACTGAGACTTCCACCTGATGCTAACAGGCTAGCAGGCAAAGAAAGGACTTCCTGTATGGTGAGTATACTTGACTTGATAAGTTGGAGTTGCTTTTATGCAACAGGGACTGGAACATCTCTAGAGTCTAGAGGATTAACTGGAATATCCTGGGACATTCTGGTGGTTGGGGCAAATATTTAATTGAAAATTGCAGCAACCCAGAAATATTAAGAGCAAGGCAACTAAGGGATTAGATTCTTCAGGGATGTAGGGTCTAGATTAATCCTCTAGACAATCTAGACCAACAGAAGTAATGGCTAAGAATGAGGGAAATCTGAAATCAGTGGTGGAGAGGGTTAAGATTAATCAGCTCCCACCTCAGAACTACCTGCTACAGCAAAGATGATAACCTGCTTAACTAGCCCATTCATTCTACCTCACCTTTTGGAGAAGAATTGAGGATATCAAGTTCTTGCAAAAATGGAAGCTCCATATTGTAGTATTGGAGTCTGATACAGTGGTAAGGTGTGAACGGGTCTGAATGGTACAAAGGGCAGATACTTCTTACCTACCTTGTCAGATCATCTTAGCCTCACCTGTGTCTGAGAATTTTTGTTGTAGCACCAGCTATTGATGTGGCACCCAATATGTGAAGCTTTTAACTCATTTTATCAGGCACTGCCTGACAATATCTTGCCTCATGCTTGCTCCTCATTCCACACAAAATATTAACTGTATCTCTAATCTAAAAGAAAAAAAAATAACCTACTTTTTTCTTTTTCTCTTAATTGTTCTGAAATATTTGAACAGGTAAGCACACATTCTCTAATCAAAACCATCTCATTGCATAGCAATGAACAATGTTAGAGTAATGAAAGAGAGTTCATCACTCACATGAAAGATGCACAAGTTTAAAACCAGAAGATATATTTAAATAATCAGAATAAAACCCTATGAAATGTACTTACTGCTGAAAAAGATAGAAGCAGAAAAAGGCTTTTAAAAATCCACTGAAAGACACTTAGCAACAACCTATGAATCTACAGGACTTGTGATCATTTCTCATGGCTTCCCATAGGCTCTCGGAGAGGGAATCCAAGCAAAGCACTGCGCTCGTAAACGGACACGGACAGAGGCATGCAACTTCTAAATTTGGATATTATAAACAAGTACACAACATTATCTATGAGACAGTCTTGCTAAAAATATCAAAACTGAATCATATTAAGTATATCCAGGTTGGGCATGGTGGCTCATGCCTGCAATTCCAGCACTTTGGGAGGCCAAAGCAGGAGGATTTCTTGAGCCCAGGAGTTTGAGACTAGCCTGGGCAACATGATGAAATCCCATCTCTACTAAAAATACAAAAATTAGCCAGGCGTGGTGCCACACACCTGGGTGTGTGGTCCCAGCTACTCAGGAGGCTGAGGCAGGAGAATCACCTGAGCCAGGGAAGTTGAGGCTGCAGTGAGCTGTAATAGTGCCATTGCACTGCAGCCTGGGCAACAGAGCAAGACTCTGTCTCAAAAACCAAAAAAACAAAAAAAGAGAAATTCAACTGCCAATTTACAGGAAATATAGAGGACAGAAAATTGTATTAAACTACTACAGGGAGAGCATCAGCAAAATTCAGAGTGTGAGAAGCTCCAAAGGAAAAACATAGATTTGAGAAAGAGAGAGGGAGGGAAGGGGGGAGAGAGAGAGAGGAGAAAACGGACACATTTTAAAAAGGCAGAACTTGTCTTAACAACTTAACATTTAGGTACGTATATTTGAGTGATAAAACTATAAAGAAAAGTAAGGAAATAATTATTACGAGATCAAAATAGTGGCTACTGTTAGACATGAAGCATATTTTCATCATAACTCATTAAACTGAATATTTTAATGTTGTTTTCTGTATTTTATTATTTTTTTAAATAAAGTTAAAATTTTTAAATAGAATCCAAGTATAACCTGATATTTCTTAAAGTAAAGTTATAAATAAAAAGCTGGCAGGGTCATGCCAAGATAGCCGAGAGGAGGAAACACCAGAATGCATCTCCCAGCAAATGAGACACAGAGGGCTAGAGGGCTTACAGAGGGCTTACAGTTTCAAGTGAGGTGCTGGGTTTGTTACAGCAGGACTGGTAGGACACTGAAAATAGACCAGGAGAGGTGAGCTGAAGCAGGTCAATAGCAGCCCAGGGAGGGCAAACCAAGATAGGGTGAGATGCATCCCCACCTGGAACATACAGCTGGCTCAGAGGGTCAGGGACTTCACCCCCTCAGTGCTCTGATTCAGATCCTGCGCTTCCCTCATCCCTCAGTCCATGAAAGCACTGCCAGACTGAGTGGCGCCATGGGTTGTCGATGCATATCTGAGTGATGGCTCCTGCCTGGTGCCGCAACTTGTCAGCACAGACCTGGGTGGAAGTTTGGATTAACACCAGTGGGATGGAACTACCCATTCTACAGAAAGAGGCAGAGTCGAAAGCAGGGAAACAGGCCATAAGGCCTGGCAGACTCCACCCCCACAAAACTCAAACTGACACCCACATACTAGAGAGCTTCACAGTGAATACACCAGTTTGACCTCAACTGGGAAGATTGAGCTCAGGGAAACAGAGATGCCATTGGCAAGGCAGGGCTAATCTCACCTGCAAACAAACTCCAGGGGAAGACCACCCATCCAGTAGCCTTATTGTTGAGGCAGCCCAGCAGCGCCTCTACAGGCCAAAAAAGATATAGCTACAACCTCAACAGAAAGGACGTCCACTTAGAGATTCCTCCCGAAATCACCAACTTCAAAGATCAAAGGGAGATAAATCCACGAAGATGGGAAGAAACCAGCACAAAAAGGATGAAACCATCAAAGATCAGAACACCTCTTCTCCAACCAGGGATCACAACTCCTCACTATCAAAGGAACAAAACAAGACAGAAAATGAGTTTGAAAAAATTGACAGAAGCAGGCTTCAGAAAGTGGGTACTAACATACTTCTCTGAGTTAAAAGACCATTTTCTCACCCAATTCAAAGAAACTAAGAACCTTGAAAGAAGGTTAGACGAAATGCTAACTAGAATAACCAGCTTAGAGAAGAACATAAACAACTTGATGGAGCTGAAAAACACAGCACGAGAACTATGCAAGGCATACACAAGTTTCAACAGCCGAATTGATCAAGCAGAAGAAAGAATATCAGAGATTGAAGATCAACTCAATGGAATAAAACGAGAAGGCAAGATTAGAGAAAAAAGAGTGAAAAGAAATAAACAAAGCCTCCAAAAACTATGGGATTATGTGAAAAGACCTAATCTACACTTGATCAGCATACCTGAATGTGATGGAGAGAATCAATTCAAGCTGGAAAATACTCTTCAGGATATTATTCAGGAGAACTTCCCCAGTCTAACAAGGCAGGCCAACATTCAAATCCAGAAAATACAGAGAACACCACAAAGACACTCCTCAAGAAAAGCAACTCCAAGGCACATAATCGTCAGATTCACCAGGGTTGAAATGAAGGAAAAAATCCTAAGGGCAACCAGAGAGAAAGGTTGAGTCACCCACAAAGGAAAGACCATCAGACTCACAGCAGATCTCTCGGCAGAAACCCTACAAGTTAGAAGGTAGTGGGGGCAGATATTCAACATCCTTAAAGAAAAGAACTTTCAATCCAGAATTTCATATCCAGCCAAACTAAGCTTCATAAGTGAAGGAGAAATAAAATCCTTTATGGACAAGTAATTGCTGAGAGATTTTGTCACTACAAGGCCTGCCTTACAAAAGCTCCTGAAGGAAGCACCAAACATGGAAAGGAACAACCAGTACCAGCCACTGCAAAAACGTACCAAACGGTAAAGAACAATGACGCAATGAAAAACCGCATCAACTAATGGGCAAAACAACCAGCCAGTAACAAAATGGCAGGATCAAATTCAAACATAACAATATTAACATTGAATGTATATGGCCTAATGCCCCAGTCAAAAGGCACAGACTGGCAAACTCGATAAAAACTCAAGACCCATTGGTGTTCTGTATTCAGGAGACCCATCTCATGTGCAAAGACTCATATAGATTCAAAATAAAGGGTTGGAAGAAGATTTACCAAGCAAATGGAGAGCAAAAAAAGCAGGGGTAGCAAACCTCGTCTCTGATAAAATGGACTTTAAGCCAACAAAGATCAAAAGAGACAAAGAAGGGCATTACATGATGGTAAAAAGATCAATACAACAAGGAGAGCTAACTATCCTAAATATATATGCACCCAGTGCAGGAGCACCTAGATACATAAAGCAAGTTCTTAACAACCTACAAAGAGACTTAGATTCCCACACAATAATGGTGGGAGACTTTAACAATCCACTGTCAATATTGGACAGATCAATGAGACATAAAGTCAACAAGGATATCCAGGACGTGAATGCAGATCTGGATCAAATGGAACAAAATTAGCATTAAATGTAAATGGCCTAAATGCCTGATATAGGTGATGGGGGCAGGGGATGGAGACAGCAAACCACCATGTCATGTAGGTACCTATGCAACATTCCAGCAGGATGCAGGATGTGCACATGTACCCCAGAGTCCAAAGTACAATAATAATAATAATAAAGTCAGGGGGGAAAAAAGCTAGTATGACATGATATTACTGTTAAGGTTAATGAGATCAGGAACATCTGAGTTGCATTTATGTTATTAAGAAAACAAAATACAAGAGTTCAAGAGTAAAAAAATTATTAAATTTTGAAGTAGAATTTATAAAGTTTTAAAAACATATGTCTTGCAACAAAATCTGAATTAAAAAAATTATACCTATAAAATGAGCATAGTTTTTATAAAAATATGAATAGAAAAAATGGAGAAACTAAAACAATAAAATGCTTAAAAAAGATAATCAAGTGCCAGGTGTGGTGGCTCACGTTTGTAACCCCAGCACTTTGGGAGGCTGAGACAGGCAAATTACCTAAGGTCAGGAGTTCAAGGCCAGCCTGGCCAACACCGTGAAACCCCATTTCTACTATAAATACAAAAATTAGCTGGGTATGGCTGTGTACACCTGTAGTGCCAGCTACTTGTGAGGCTGAGACAGGAGAATTGCTTGAGCCTGGGAGGCAGAGGTTGCAGTGAGCCAAGATTGTGCCATTGTACTCCAGCCTGGGTGACAAGAGTGAGACTCCATCTCAAAAATAAAATAAAATAAAATAAGAAATAAAAATGATCAAGGGCCCATATCTCATAAGTACCAAGTCAAAATTTAACCCCAAGCAAATCTGTTCAAGCCAAAGTACATAATTATGAAATACACAATAAATGGCCAATTTTGACTTAAAAGGTTGGGAACCATACAACCTCATCTGCCTAAAACAATCTTTGTTTATGCTTGTTGTCCTGACATGATTATTAATAATTCCCTTTTTCATACTCAAAATTGTCCAGTTTAGTTAAAAAATGTAATGATCAGCCCACCTTGAAAGTCCCTCCCAGATGTCATGATTCTAAAAGCATGAAAAGATAGATTAGAACTTGATTCAATTAGGTGATGAGGGACACACTGTAGTGTAAAGAAATGAAATAAACTGGGAATATTTATCTAGTTGTTTTCTCTAGTGTTTCTCCTTACTCGAAAGAATAATTAATGGTGCCTTCTGTTAATTGCCTCTTCTCTCCCCACACCCAAAGGAAACATTTAAGAGAATGTTTAGTTGTAAACACCTTTCTTCCAGTAATGGCCATTAGGAGCCATGGCCAAAAGCACAGAGCCTAGGGGAAGCTGAACACTTGTATTATGTTTGTGGACTCTGATTTCTGAAAGAAAAAGACCCTCATCTGAGGACAAGAGCACACTCCAGTAGAAAGCAGCGTGGCAGAAGTACCTCCAAGAATTTCACCAAGACACACCTGTCAGGAGCCAAACACCAGCATGAATATTTGGGTGGGTGAAACCAGAATGGGGGCGACTTGGCTTTCATGCTTGAAACCCTTTCCTTCTTTCTTCTTTCTCCTGTAACCCTGCTCTCTTAATGCACTTGATAAAGACCTCGTGCATCCAGGCTCAACATCTATTTTTGTTTGTTTTTTGAAAACTTATGATCCCTCTTCCCCACTCTCATAGAATAATATTAATTTTACAGAAACCAAGGTATTGGAGCTAAAAAAAGATCTCACAGTATTTCAAACACTAGCCAGTGAATAAAGTGAAATGGGGGGTATGGAATTTTCCTGATAGCTTACCATGTGGACCATGGAACCTAATATTGTCACCACCACATAATCCCACTTTCCCTCTAAAAATGTGTTTTAGTTAGCAAATGATCTTTAGGATATAGTTATTATTATACATTATTAACATAACAACTCCCATTTTTGATAGCCTCATTGTTACTTTACACATCATAGTTAAGTCCTCACAAAAGACTATGAAGTGATGATTCTTCCTGTAGAGATGAAGAAATGAAGGTACACAGAAGTGAATTACTTTGCCCCAAATCACAAAATTGATTAACGGTGACACCAAATACACTCTGTTTTTCAGTAATTTAACCCTAGTTTATTTATCAGAGGTAATTAAAACTTTTGCTGAGTCTAAAATAGAGTAGCCAGAGGGAGTTAATGTATTTTACTCTAAAGAAAGTTGATGGCATTATTTTGTATATATAATTTTAATAACTTTATAAAATATTAAAAATGATCATTTATGGCCATCTTTGCATGCCCAGGGGATATTAATCATTGCAATAGTTGATGCAGGGAGTGATTTACTTTAGCTTCAATTTAAGGTTGGCCAGTGTGACCTTTAGACTCCACCTACTTTTATTTTATGTATAATTTAAAATGAATCTTCAAAGTTCTAAAAACTTGTTCACTAATTTAATTAAATGGTGCAATGCTAATAGTGACTAGGAAAATAAAGATGAAAGAGATACAAACTGTATGTAAATTGGTAGTAGAGTATAAATTTTTAATGCTGGATCCTGGTGTCAGTCTGAGAGAGTTCCCAGCTGTATCATTTATTAGTATTGAGATCACGGGAAAGTTCCCTAACTTCCTGTACTTTATGTTAAAATGATGTTGTTGTGAAGATGAAATACATATATTAGAAGAATAGCTAGGACAGTAAGTGCTGAATAAGTGTTATATAATATTATTATTGATGATATACTCTAAAAATTATAGTTGATTTATCTTTTTGATATTCAAAACCCATTGGTATGCAAACATTTTTAGGATAAAGTTACGATACCTTATTTTATAAGGGTTTTAATAAGAATCAACATTTATTTCACATTTTGGAGATTCTAAGTTCTGGTTAAAATCATTTAAATGTTAAGACTTAAAAGTTACAATATGAACATGAAAAAGTTCTCCTCACCCCAAATCATGAAGTATAAAGAACTTCAAGAATCAATGAATTAAATCTTCCTTATAGTTGAACATGCATGCCCTGCCTTTGTAAGTGGGTTGCTTTTTTCCTTAAATTTTCTAAATGTGGACTTCTTTCCTTTTTTTCTTTCTTCCCCTTTTTTCTTCCTTTCTCCCTTCCCTCATTTTCTTCCCCTTTCTTTTCCCTCCCTTTCTTCCTTCTTTCCCCTTCTTTCTTTCCTTCCTCCCTTCTTTCCTTTCTTCCTTCCCTTCTTTCCCTCCTTTTTTTCCTTTTTTATTACTTGCAAACAGTACTAGAGAGATAATAACTATTACAGATAGGACATATTTTCCTTTACTAATTTAATAAATTTACATCAGGTATTAGTTTCTAACCTTTTACGATGAATATTGCAAATCATGATGACACCACGTGCTACATAAAAGGCCTAAATTAAATCCATTTCACTGAAAGCAACATCACGAAATCTCAAGAGAATATTATTGCTTCAGGATGTTTGTATCTCCTATCCCTGAGGATGGTTCAGCAGAAGTCATCAGGACGAGGAGTGATGCGCATATAATTTGAGATATTTTTCTCACCTTAATTCAAGCTATTTTATCTTAAAGAACTGTAACTCTCTATTAGTCCTTGTATCTGTTTTGTGAGTTTTTATTTTATAGAGAACTTTTGTTTTCATGAAGTACCTTGATTTCACAATATTTGATCAGAATTTTCATCTGGCTTGGGCAACAGTTTCCTGATATATTTTCTTCATTTGCCACTTATTTTTCTTATTTTATCTACTTTTTCTTGCAATATATTTGTATCATATACTGGCACTTTTTCATGCACTGAATAAAGTGAGATCTTCCTCCAGTAGTTACTTGTGAAAGGAAGCTGTAGGAGAAGGCATGGCAGTACACTGACTACAAAAGAAGTTTCAATTGCTTATTATGAAGCCATGGGTATCTTTGTTAATCTATGCTTTCATTTTCTTTAACAAACAATATTGACAGATTTAAGCCACTTATCTCTCACTGGTTCTGTTCTGCTTATTTTCTTCACTCATTATATAATTATGCCTAGTGTTCCATTATTGGAATTCTAAGCCTGTGGGTTATTTTTATCCTGCTGTTCAAGGTTTTTCAAATCCAAAAAATTGTAACCTCAGGCATAAATGGGTTAATGTGAGTAAAATATTTTAATGACATAATCTATAAAAATCAGTAATTATAATTTCTAAAACAAAAATAGCTTGTGAGGAGTCGCATTGTTCTCCAGTTTTGAAAATGTCATAAATGTCTGCTTCATAGAAGGCAATTGACTTCTTATATTTGTTTCTCTTTTAATCTGTTGCAATATATGGTTTTGGTTGAGACAGATGAGGAAATCTGGCCTCATGTAGATATGTAATTGGAAAAAGAAGGAGTATTTTATTTTTTTATTTTTATTTTTTGGTTTTAAAAAGCGGAGAGTTAAATAGGCAAGAAGAGAGAAAGCAAAAGGAAGAAGCTCCCCCGTACAGAGACAAGAGGGAGGGGTGGCTCCAAAGCTGAAAGAGGAGACCCCAGGAAGGAGTATTTTAACAATCTTTTCAGAGAGTTGTGTAACAACTTATTTAATACTATGCCAAAACTCCACAGGTGGTAGTTTCTTAAAGGTTAATTGTAAAATTGAAGACCATATCAATGAACTTAGCATACTCAGTTACATTAAACTCCACTAGTCTATCTTGCCTTTGAATGGATTTTTTTTACCCATGCAGAATTTTGACCATTTAGACCACTTTTGAAAGGATTTCAATGGCCTCGAAATAAGTACCATACTTGGACTCAACTCTCTACTAGCCCTTGTATTTATTATTTGAGTTTTTGTTTTATAGAGGACTTTGTTTTCTAGAGAATTCACTTAGTACTAGAATTTGAGGATTATATTGTGTTTACATATTCTTCCTTATTAAATATTACTGAACCGCTTTCCAAAGCAATCATAGCAGTTTGCACTCCCATTAACAGGGGATGAAGATTCCATTCATTTTATGTTCTAGTCAATGCTTGATATTGCCCCACTTCTTAATTTTTGTCAAAATGGAAAGTGTGAAATTGTACCCACTGTTTTAATTTGCATTTCCAAAATTATTCATTAGATGTAACATAATTTAAATATTAATAATATTCACAAATAGTTTCAAAATATGCAATTAGTTTTCAATTATGATATTTCTCTAATTATCAGTTTGCTATTGATTTCTAATTTAACAGCACTGTAGTCAGAGAATGTTCTCTATATGATTCATTAAACATTTAAATTTAAGTTTTTCACAAACCAAAAGAGTCCTTCAAAATTATACTAGCAAGATATCCCCTAATGACATCACTTTTATACAATTCTTGCTATGTGCATTACACATAACCTCAGTTAACACCTGAGATAGGTTTACTATCCCTATTTTACAGATGAAATAACAGGCACAAAGATACACAGTTTGTAGGTAGCAGAACCACAATCCACAAACAGCAGTGCTCTTAGTCACTGAATTATATACAGGGATTATAATTCCATTAGCAATATGCAAAAATTTTCAAAGTGTCTTTTAAAATGTCCCTTACAAATGTTTTTATACTTTCTTTTGTTCTCATAAGAGCCAATGAAAGGTGTAATTATCCTCTTTTACATGTGTAAAAACTGATGCACCAAAACCATTGTGGTTCCTAAGGGGCAAAGTTAATCAGGGTTACTTCCTCTAACTTGGATCAGTACTTCACTTGGTTTGGTATTCAGTATGGATACAAGTTAGTTTATTTCAATAGAAATTGGGATAACAATTGACTTAGAGGTTTATGTTCTTTTTTCCTACAGATTCTAGAATCACCAATGCAATGACTGAGGAAAGGAACGGTACAACAATTACGAAGTTCATTCTCTTGGGATTCTCTGAATTTCCAAAGCTCACTATTATCTTCTTTTCAATATTCCTAGGGATCTACCTCCTGACAGTATCCTGGAACATGAGCCTCATCATCCTTATCAGGATGGACTCCCATCTGCATACACCTATGTACTTTTTCCTTAGTAACCTGTCATTTCTGGACATCTGCTATGTTTCCACTATAGCCCCCAAGATGCTCTCAGACTTCTTCAAGAAATATAAATTCATCTCCTTTATGGGGTGCAGTATGCAGTACTTCTTCTTCTCTAGCCTAGGTCTAACTGAGTGCTGTCTTCTGGCAGCCATGGCTTATGATCGATATGCTGCCGTTTGTGATCCTCTTCTCTACCAGACCATCATGTCGCCTACCCTCTGCATGCAGATGGTGGCAGGATCTTGTATAACTGGATTCTTTGGTTCATTTATCCAACTCTGTGCTTTGCTTCAGCTTCACTTCTGTGGGCCAAATGTCATCCACCATTTCTTCTGTGATCTGCCCCAACTTCTGATTCTATCCTGTTCTGACACCTTTTTCTTTCAAGTCATGATCTCTGTTCTCACAGTGATTTTTGGACTTACATCTGCCTTAGTTATCATGATATCTTATGGTTATATCATTGCCACCATTCTGAAGATCACCTCCGCTGAAGGCAGAGCCAAAGCTTTCAACACTTGTGCTTCTCACCTGACAGCAGTGATCCTTTTCTTTGGCTCAGGTATCTTTGTTTATATGTATCCTAATGCTGGTGATTCCCTGAGCCAAAACAAGTTGGCATCAGTCTTATACACAGTCGTAATTCCCATGTTAAATCCAGTGATCTACAGCCTGAGGAATAAGGAAATCAAAGATGCCCTAAACAGATGGAAGAAGAGAATCTCCCCCTGGTGTTATGGAATGAAATAATGAAATTTATTTCAGATGTATAAATAGTGTAGGAAGAACAACAACTAAACATTTATTTTCAACTCTCCTAAATGTGGGCATAATTGCAATTGGTATGCACTTCTTATGTAAACCCAGGGCTGGCACAAAATCACGTAAATGCATGAAAAGTATCTTCAAATTTAATATCAATTCTTTATCAGTTGTAATCTAATAAATTGATAGGCCAGGAAAACCACAGGTATTTTTTTGTAGCTAGTTGTGGCAGTGGGACAGTTCACCTTGAATATTCCATTTCTATCTAACATGGCACTACCTCAAGAACCAGAGATGCTAGTACTGATCAAGGCTTCCAAGAGACTAGCAAGCCTTCTCATACATCTTATTTTAGGTAGAAAACGGATTACTATTAATACAGACAAATCTTTTTAAAAATAATTTCCCAATTAAGTTTAAACTCACATTTAACCTATTCTTTCACCTCTGGAAATTTTGGATTAATTTCTTCATTTATGGATTTGTCCAAAGCCAAATATTCATATCAGGTAAAAGTCTTGCTAAAGTCACACAGATAGAAATTTGTTGTAATAGGAATGCTTAACATGTCTGCTATAGTTAAGATTTGGTTGACTAGTTAGCTAGCTAGGCATTCCTAGATAACTCCTTGTATGTTATTACTATAGTTTCTTTGTTTTTCCATCTTATCTCTACCATGTAACCAGAAAAGAGAATCAGAAATGGCCCCCTGTTGGTGAGGTAACCTAGTCCCTGATTTTGGCATTTCCAACTGTCTTACTGTTAACATTTTTGTTTCATCTAATAGGCCAAGTCCTTATTAGAAAGTTGTTTTTCCAATAATTAACAAATAGGAAGTGGTTAGTAAAATTATCTATAAAGGACTAAACCACTGGAACCACAAGAAAGTCTTTGGCTGTTGCCCTTATAACTTACTACAAGGTACAGAGGAATATTAGAGAATTGAGATTTAAAATACCAAACAAGGAAAGGAATATGGGGCAGAAAGCACACTTTTGTTATTTATCTTCTGGTAGGATTCTGACTTCCATTATCTCAGGCCTGAAATCATTGAAATTTTCAAGAGATTATTTCCAGTAAAAGGCATTTTGTATATTCTCCGACCTCTCTCTGTGTTCAGAAGGAAAAATTTTCAATCCTCATGAGTGTTCAGTTGGTAAAAACTTACAACAAACCTTTTAGATAACAGTAGGTACTGCAATGTGAGAGGTTCTGCTTCTAATACTTCCTGTCTCTGGGGGTAGAATTCAATTTCAGGGAGCTTGGAGGTGAAAGGGAAAGTTATTTTGTAAGACAACGGATTTACAGTTATCCAATAGGATTTTGTCAAGAGAAGTTTGAGATAGAGTTCCACGCCTAGATTTCATGTAAAGTTTTTTTTTTTTGTTTTTGTTTTGTTTAAAACTAACTCTTGTTAGTGACTCCATTCAGACTTCCCTTGGCTTCAGTTTAAAACAAAGTGTATTAACTGATGACTATACTGAGGTTGAAAGAGAAGTAACTCCATAAGTGCCATTCATTCACTTGGTTGGATGTTTAATGCTTTTGTGGTCACTGATTATTAGAATCTCTGAAGACAAATACTGCTTGGAGTTGATATCACAACCAGCAGAAATGCTTTATTATATAAAATTCAAAATCTCCTTAATTACGAAAAACATAATCTTCAGAAAAGAATAATGTAGGCTTTAAGTCAGAAAGCCCTATCTCTACAGAAGGCCAGAATTCTTTTTATTCTGATATTCAAAACATCTGTAGGATATAGATGTATAGGATACATATCCCTGTGCAGAAATTTCTTATAAACAACAAAGATTCAGAGATTAACTGGTCAGAACAGAGGCTCATAAATTAAAGACAAATTCTTGGACAATATCATATATTTCTCTTTTTGTAACTACTTGTGATTGACATTTTTATATTGGTGATGCTTTTAAAGAAATAATATACTTTATGTGATATACTAGGGAAAATTGTCTGCATATTTAATTATGTTCTATAATATTTGATCAGTCTCTAAGCAGCTGCAGAAGCTTATCACCATGGCTGGGAATGAAAGGCTCTGGGATATGGAATAGTAAATTCTGTGTTCTAAGAAGCTGCATTTTCCTTGCTGTGTTAGTAGAAAAGGATGTGGTTTAGTAGCTTCTAGGACTCTGGAAGTGTTTAGTAAACCAAACACTCCTGACTCAGCACTGATTGTTAATTGGCAGTTCTGTTTATCACTATATATCTCAATTAATTTATATTTAAAATTTGGACATATACCCAGTAATATGATTGCTGAGTCAAATGATATTTCTATTTCTAGATCCTTGAGGAATTGTCAAGTGTCTTCCACAATCGTTGAACTAATTTACACTCTCACCAACAGTGTAAAAGTGTTCCTATTTCTCCACATCCTCTCCAGCATCTGTTGTCTCCAGATTTTTTAATGCTCACCATTCTAACTGGCATGAGATGGTATTTCAATGTGGTTTTGATTTGCATTTCTCTAATGACCAGTGATGATGAGCATTTTTTCATATGTTTGTTGGCCACATAAATGTCTTCTTTTGAAAAGTGTCTGTTCATATCTTCTGTTCACTTTTGGATGGGGTTGTTTTTTTCTTGTATATGTGTTTTAGTTCTTTGTAGATTATGGATATTAGTCTTTGTCAGATGGGTAGCTTGTAAAAAATTTTTCCCATTCTGTTGGTTGCTGGTTCACTCTAATGATTGTGGCACTGTTTACAATAGCAAAGAGTTGGAACCAACCCAAATGGCCATCAAAGATGGAATGGATAATGAAAATGTGGCACATATACACCATAGAATACTATGCAGCCATAAAAAACGATGAGTTCATGTCCTTTGCAGGGACATGCATGAATCTGGAAACCATTATTCTCAGCAGACTGACACAAGAACAGAAAACCAAACACCATATGTTCTCTCTCATAAATGGGTGTTGAACAATAAGAACACATGAACACAGAGAGGGGACCATCACACACTGGGGTCTGTTGGGGGTTGGTGGGCTAGAGGAAGGATAGCAGGGGGTAGGGAGATTGGGGAAGGATAACATTAGGAGAAATACCTAATGTAGGTGACAGGGGATGGAGACAGCAAACGACCATGGTATGTGTATACCTATATAACAATCCTGCAAGATCTGCACATGTACCCCAGAACTTAAAGTAAAATTAAAAAAATAAATAAATAAAATTTGGAAAATTGTATTATATATTCCTATATAACATTTTGCATAAGTGTTCTAATACTTTATTTTTGGAACATGAAGGTAGAAAGTGAAGTAATAGTGGAGCTTTCAACAGGTCCCTAAGTTTTCTAAGTTTAGCCACATCCAGGGAAGTAGGCCAATGAATGGCTATACTTATGCAAAGGATGCTTGAGCAGGGTTAGCTCCTGCTACACAAGGAATCAGTATACCTGTTTTTCTCTAAGGACATGATCACTATGTCCACTATAAAAAGATCTGACTTGTTTTACAAGATATGCTTTCTACAAGAAACTCACTTCTTTTATAAAGACACTTATAGACTGAAAATGAAGGGATGGAAAAAGATAGTTTATGCAAATGAAAAACAAAAAAGAGCAGGAGTACTATACTTACATCAGATAAAATAAATTTTAAGACAAAACCTGTAAAAAAAGGCAAAGAAGGTTACTATATATTGATAGAGGGGTCAGTTCGGCAAAAGGACATAACAATTGTAAATATATATGTACCCAATGTTAAAGAACTCAAATATCTAAAGCAAATATTATTAGAGCTAACTAGAGAAACAGATCCCAGTGCAGTAATAGTTGGGAGTTAAGCATTCCACTTTCACCATCGTACAGATTATCTAGACTAAAAATAAAGAAAGAAAAATCAGACGAAATCTTCACTATAGACCAAATTGACTGAATAGACATTTAGGAAACCTTTTAGCCAACACCTTCAGAATACACATTCTTCTTAAGGGGACATGAAATATTCTTCAGTATAGACAATATATTAGGCCACAAAATAAGTCTCAAAAAATTCAACAATATTGAAATAGCATCGGGTATCTTTTTTGACCACAAAGAAATAAAAATAGAAATCAATAAGAGAAATTTTGAAAACTATAAAATGCACAGAAATAAAACAACCTTCTGAATGACCATTGAGTCAATAAAGAAGTAAATTTAAAAATGTATTAAAATAATGAAAATGGAAACACAACACACAAAACCTATATAACTTAGCAAAAATAGTACTGAGAGAAGTTTATATCAAGAAACATCTACATCAAAATAGTAAAAGGCTTTGAATAAATAATATAGCAATATATCTTAAGGAACTAGAAAAGCAAGAGCAAAATAAACTCGAAACTAATAGAAGAAAATAAATAATAAAGATCAGAGGAGAAATAAATAATAAATAATTGAGATAAGAAAACAGTACAAAATATAAAATAAAAATTTGTGTTTTAAAAGATAAATCAAGTTGACAAAACTTTACCTAGACTAGCTTAGAAAAAAGTGAGAAGACACAAGTAAAATCAGAGATAAAAAAAGAGGTACTATGAATGATAGCACAGAAATTAAAGGAGCATTAGAGACTATTATCAGCAACTATGTGCCAGTAAATTGGAAAACCTAGAAGAAATGGATCAATTTATAGACTCATACAACCTACCAAGATGGATCACGAAGAACAAAGAACCTCAATAGACCAATAACAAATAATGAGATAGAAGGAGTAATAAAAAGTCTCCCATCAAAGAAAAGACCAGGACCTGATGGCTCACATTTTCTTTGCTTTGTTCGTAGAAGAGGATGGAGTTGAGTAGCTTCTATTCATTGTTAAATTTCACCAAACATTAAAAAAAGAAGTAATACCAATCCTACCCAAACTATTCCAAAAAAAAAAAAAAATCAAATACAAGGGAATACTTCCAAACTCATTCTATAAGACTAGCATAATCCAAAACAAGGCAAAGACACAACACACACACACCCAGAAAATCTCGAGGCCAATATCACTGATGAACATAGATTAAAAAATTATCAACAAAATACTAGCAAACCAAATTCAACAACACATTAAAAAGATACTTTATCATGATCAAGAGGATTCATCCCACAGATACAAGTAAGGGTTAACATATTCAATTCACTAAATGTGATATATTACGTCAGTCAAATGAAGGACAAAAAACATATGATCATTCCAATAGACAGTAAAAAATTATTCCATAAAATTCACCATTCCTTCAAAATAAAAATTCTCAACAAACTGGATATAGAAGGAACATACTTCAACATATTAAAGTCCACATACAACAAACCCATAGTTACTATCATATCAAATAAGAAAAAAATAAAAGCCTTTCCTCTAAGATGTGGAACAAGAAGAGAATGCCTACTTTCACCACTTTTATTCAACATAGAGAAATGTAAGGCATAAACATTGGAAACAAAGAAGTCAAATTATTCCTGTTTGTAGATATATAATCTTATATTTAGAAAAACCTCTAACTATTAAAACTGATAAAGACTCTACCAAAAACTATTAGAACTGATAAATTTAGTAAAATTGAAGAATACAAAATCAACCTACAAAAATTAGTAGCATTTTCATAGGCTAATATTCAGCAGTCTGAAGATTCTTGGATTTATAATAGCTATGAATAAAATAAAATACTTGGAAATAACTGAAGAAATGAAAGATCTCCACAATAAAAAATATAAAACACTGATGAAAAAAATTGAAGGAGGACTCAAATAATGGAAAGATATCCTATGTTCATGGATTGGAAGAATCAATATTGTTAAAATGTCATTAATACCCAAAACTATCTTGGGTAGTATTGACATTTTAACCATATTGATTGCATTGGATTCAATGCACCCTATCAAATTACCAATAACATTCTTCACATAAATAGAAAAAAAGATACTAAAATTTATATGGATTCACAAAATACCCAGAATAGCCAAAGTGACCCAAATCAAGAAAAACAAAGTTGGAGGCATCACATTAACTGACTGAAAGCTATAGTACCCAAACAGCATGGCACTGGCATAACAATAAACATATAGACCAATGGAACAGAACAGAAAACCCAGAAATATATGCACACATTTACTGTAAAATTATTTTTGACAAAGCTGCCAAGAACATGCATTGGGGAAAGAACAGTCTCCTCAACAAATGATGCTGGGAAAACTAGATATCTATATGCAGAATAATGAAACTAGACCCCTCTCTTACCATATACAAAAATCAAATAAAAATGGATTAAAGACTTAAATACAAAATCTGAAACTATAAAACTGCTAGAAGAAAATATTGAAAAGGTGCTTTAGGACTGGTCTAGACAAAGACTTTTTTAGTATGACCTCAAGAGCATAGGCAACCAAGGCAAAAATGGACAAATGCAATAAGTTTAAGCTGGAAACCTTCTGCACAGAAAAGTAAACAATCCATAAAGTAAAGAGACAACCTCTTGAATGGCATAAAATATTTGCAACCTATTTGAAAAGAAAATATCTTACAGCTAAGAGTGCCATATATAATGTGTAGAATTAAAACAAATTTAAAGTAGTTTAAAATATTAAATAGTCTAATTGTTCTGTAAGATCCTTAAGCAATATTTCATTTTTTTAAGCTGAAGACCACCAACTTTATAAAACTATTTTTGCTCTGAAGACAGAGAGGAAATTGACAATTGTGATAAAGTGAATTTTACCAAGATTATTTTATCATTTTTCAGATAATCAGTTTCATCTCATAACAAAATGACTGTGAAATGATTAACAAATCTCTATCCAAAAAATCCAGGATAGTAGAAATAAACATCTCCTATTAATAAATGAGTAGAAAGGCATTCTTTGACATTCCCAGCCAGATGTGGCTGCTTTTAAATTGATTGTCTGAAACCCATTAGCGAGCAACCGAAGAGGAGTAATGTCTTGAGACCTGGGTCAAAAATATAATGTAGGCAGTGCACATAGAGAACCTGGTTTTTGTTTTCTCTGTCTTCCTGCCTCATCTGGCAGAGAAAATTTCAAGACTAATTTTAGATTTTCAGCACTAATTAATGATTCAGTAAAATAAACAGATACATCATGACCTATAGCTCTTCCTCCTCTTTGCCCCTCTTCCCTTCCCCAAACAATCAACATCCACATAAACTGAAGTGTCCACTACCTGTCTGGCTTTTTATGGCCTCCCATAGATGAGGTCTTTCCCTCCATCTGGGAAGCAGCTGGGCAGCCCTTTCCAGTGAACATGCATCAACCTAACGCCTGGCTCCAGTCATAACTGCCTCTGTTCCTTGAAATTGAGCCCTGCCAACAATGCCACTTTTGAGATCAAGCAACTTCAGGTGGTTATATTTTTCCCAAGTCACATCACCTCTGGATAATATGTAGAGCTACTTCCAGGTCTATTTTAAGAGATAACTTGATGTCGCAATGAAACAAGAGTTAATTGGATGCATGATTCCCAATGACTCAATGCTTGCTCGCGTTCCTGGTCTCAGAAAACTTTTTAAAGAAAGGCTCAGGGTGGGTTCTCTCAGCAGGGGATACCACAGAATTGTGGCTTCCCAGAAAAGTGTCTACCCCTCCCACCACTCCAAGCAAAATCAAAGAATCAGTCTCTTTAAAGAATAGAAAGCAGACGCCATGTGTGGAAGGCTACACATACCCTACAGATGTGGTTAGGCAACTATTTTCTAGGTTTTACCATGCTGATTTATAAGTCTACTTGAAGACTAAGAACAGATTTCAGAGAATACCATCTTCTATTTACCATGAATACAGTAAAATAAACAATGTTTACATTATTTTCAATGAGTGAAAACAGCTACTTACAAAGACAGACAAGATCTGCTTTAAGCAAAGGTATAAAATTCTACAGCTTTGTCCTCTGTGCCACTGTGTCCCTCTTTAAGCCCCTCTCATCCTGATTCTGGGTTCTTTGTTTTTTCCATTACCACTTGCCTGTGTTCTCATGCAGCTGTCTTTTCCTGTGACTGGAGGCATCAGTTAAATTCTGGTCCTACCAATGACTGGCTGTGATATTGTGAGCAGCAAAGGCAGAAAACCACTGTCTCAGAGTATCCCTTTCTGAAAAACACTGAAGTGTTTGTTTCAGTCTCAAAACCTCATCCAGTTTCCCCAATTTTGAGGTTTCCTTTGCTTGACATTGCCAGTTACTGTTCCTACTTTTCCATTTTCTTCTCTCCTTTCACTGCTAAAGAGGAATAACTTCCTTCAATACTTGGCCTTGCTCTAATCCCTTCTGAGCCCCATTCCAGCTATACCTATGTGCGACTGATGAGTTCTACTCTTACCAATCTGTTGAAATTGTGCTGGGAAGACCACACTTTCTTTCCTTCTTGCCGAATCAATGGCACTCTGTTCATATTTTCCCCCTTTGAATTCCATGTCATGTTCACTAAGTATCACTGGGTGGTGACAGCCTTGAGGATCAGGATAAGGAATTTGGATATCATCAGGCCATGAATGAACAAAAAAACTAATGAACTCCTTCACTTATAAAGCATAATTTGGCTTGATATGAAATTCTGGGTTGAAAGTTCTTTTCTTTAAGGATGTTGAATACTGGCCCCCACTCTCTTCTGCCTTATAGAGTTTCTGCTGGGAAATCTGCTGTGAGTCTGATGGGCTTCCCTTTGTGGTAACCCAACTTTCTCTCTGGCTGTCTTTAGCATTATTTCCTTCAATGAGAACATGTGGCCACAGGGAAGGGAACAATACTCACTGGGGTAGGTGAGGGGGGTGTGGAGGGGAGAGGAGGGGAGACATAGTGGGGGGGATGGGGAGGGATAACACCTGCCTATGGGTGAAAACATGCCTTGATTGGTTTTCTGTTCTTGTGTCAGTTTGCTGAGAATTATGGTTTCAAGGTTCATCCATGTCTCTACAAAGGACACGAACTCATCGTTTTTTATGGCTGCATAGTAATCCATGGTGTATATATGTCACAGTTTTTTTGTCCAGTGTATCATCGATGGGCTTTTGGGTTGGTTCCAGGTCTTTGCTATCGTAAACAGTGCCACAATGAACATATAAGTGCATGTGTCTTTGTGACAGAATGATTTATAATCCTTTGGGTATATATCCACTAATGGGATTGCTGGATCAAATGGAATTTCTATTTCTAGATCCTTGAGGGATTGCCACACTGTCTTCCACAATGGTTGAAATAATTTACACTCCCACCAACAGTTTAAAAGTGTTCCTTTTTCTCCACATCCTCTCCAGCATCTGTTGTCTGCAAGTTTTTAATGATCGCCATTCTGACTGGCATGAGATGGTATCTCAATGTGGTTTTGATTTGCATTTCTCTGATGACCAGTGATGATGACCATTGTTTCATCTGTTTGTGGCTGCATATTTGTCTTCTTTTAAAAGTGTCTGTTCATATCCTTTGCCCACTTTTGAATGAGTATTTTTTTTTTTTTCCTGTAAATCAGCTTTAGTTCTTTGTGGATTCTGGATATTAGCCCTTTGTCTGATGGGTGGATTGCAAATATTTTCTTCCACTCTGTTGGTTGCCAGTTTACTCTAGTGATTGTTTCTTTTGCTTTTCAGAAGCTCTTAAGTTTAATTAGGTCCCATTTGTCTATTTTGGCTTTTGTTGCCATTGCTTTTGGTGTTTTAGTCATGAAGTCCTTGCCTGTGCCTATGTCCTGAATGGCGTTGCCTAGGTTTTCTTCTACGATTTTTATGGTGTTAGCTCTTATGTTTAAATCTTTAAACCATCTGGAGTTAATTTTTGTATGAGGCATAAGGAAGGGGTCCAGTTTTAGCTTCCTGCATATGGCTAGCCAATTTTCCCAACACCATTTATTAAACAGGGAATCCTTTCCCCATTGCTTGTTTTTGTCCAGTTTGTCAAAGATCAGATGGTTGTAGATGTGTGGCATTGCTTCCAAGGCCTCTGTTCTGTTCCCTTGGTCTACATGTCTGTTCATGTACCAGTACCATGCTGTTTTGATTACTGTTACCTTGTAGTATAGTTTGAAGTCAGGTAGCGTGATTCCTCCAGCTTTGTTCTTTTTGCTTAGGATTGTCTTGGCTATGCAGTCTCTCTTTTGGTTCCATATGAAGTTTAAAGTGGTTTTTTCCAGTTCTGTGAAGAAGGTCAATGGTAGCTTGATGGGGATAGCATTGAATCTATAAATTACTTTGGGCAGTATGGCCATTTTCACAATATTGATTCTTCCTAACCATGAGCATGGAATGCTTTTCCATCTGTTTGTGTCCTCTCTTACTTCCTTGATCAGTGGTTCATAGTTCTCCTTGAAGAGATCTTTTATCTCCTTTGTTAGTTGTATTCCTAGGTATTTTATTCTGTTTGTAGCAATTGTAAATGGGAGTTCACTTATGATTTGGCTCACTGTTTGTCTGTTATTGGTGTATAGAAATGCTTGTGATTTTTGCACATTGATTTTGTATCCTGAGACTTTGCTGAAGTTCCTTATAAGCTTAAGGAGATTTTGTGCTAAGACAATGGGGTCTTCTAAATATATAATCATGCCATCTGAAAATAGAGACAATTTGATTTCCTCCTTTCCTAATTATATCCACTTTCTTTCTTTTTCTTGCCTGATTGCTCTGGCTAGAACTTTCAATACTATATTGAATAGGAATGGTGAGAGAAGGCATCCTTGTCTAGTCCCAGTTTTTAAAGGGAATGCTCCTAATTTTTGCTCGTTCAGTATGATATTGGCTGTGGGTTTGTTGTAAAAACTTTTATTGTTTTGAGTTACATTCCATCGATACCTAGTTTATTGAGAGTTTTTAGCATAAAGTGCTGTTGAATTTTGTCCAAGGCCTTCTCAGCATCTATTGAGATAATCATGTGGTTTCTGTCTTTGGTTCTGTTTATGTGGTGAATTACATTTATAGATTTGCATATACTGAGCCAGCCTTGCATCCCTGGTATGAAGCCTACTTGACTGTGGTGGATAAGCTTTTCGATGTGCTATTGTATTCGGTTTGCCAGTATTTTATTGAATATTTTTGCATCAATGTTCATCATGGATATTGGCCTGTAGTTTTCTTTTTTAGTTATGTCTCTGCCAGATTTTGTTATCAGGATGATGTTCGTCTCCTAGAAAGAGTTAGGCAGGATTCCCTCTTTTTGTATTGTTTGGAATAGTTTCAACAGGAGTGGTACCAGCTCCTCTTTGTATGTATGGTAGAATTCAGCTGTGAATCCATCTGGACCTGGACTTATTTTGGTTGGTAGGCTATTAATTGCTGCTTCAACTTCACCCCTTGTTATTGGTCTATTCAGGGTTTCAACTTCTTCTTGGGTTAGTCTTGGGAGTATGCAAGTGTCCAGGAATTTATCCATTTCTTCCAGATTTACTGGTTTATGTGCATAGAGTTGTTGTAGTAATCTCTAATGGTAGTTTGTATTTCTGAGGAATTGGTGGTGATCCCCCTTTATCATTTTTTATTGAATCTATTTGATTCTTCTCTATTTTCTTTTTTATTAGTCTAGCTAGTGGTCTATTTTGTTGATCTTTTCAAAAAACAAGCTCCTGGATTTACTGATTTTTTTAAGGGTTTTTTTGTGTCTCTATCTCCTTTAGTTCTGCTCTGATCTTAGTTATTTCTTGCCTTCTGCTTGCTTTTGTGTTTTTTTTTTATCTGGCTCCTCTAGCTTTTTCAATTTTGACAATAGGGTATCCATTTTAGATCTTTCCTTGTTTCTCACATGGGCATTTATTGCTATAAATTTCCTCTAGACACTGCTTTAAATGTGTCCCATAGGATCTTGTACGTTGTGTCTTCATTCTTGTTGGTTTCGAGGAATGTTTTTATTTCTGTCTTCATTTCATTGTTTATCCATTCAGGAGCAAGCTGTTCAGTTTCCATGTGATTGTGCAGTTTTGGGTGCCTTTCTCAATCCTGAGTTCTAATTTGATTGCGCTGTTGTCTGAGAGACTGTTTGTTATGATTTCCGTCCTTTTGCACTTGCTGAGGAGTGATTTACTTCCAATTATGTGGTTAATTTTGAGGTAAGTGCAATGTGGTGCTGAGAAGAATGTGCATTCTGTGGATTTGGGGTGGAGTGTCCTGCAAATGTCTATTAGGGCCGCTTGGTCCAAATCTGCATTCAAGTCCTGGATATCCTTGTTGACTTTCCGTCTCATTGATCTGTCCAATATTGTCAGTGGAGTCTCTTTGTAGGTCTTTAAGAGCTTGCTTTATGTATCTGGGTGCTTCTGCATTGGGTGCATAAATATTTAGGATAGTTCTTCTTGTTGATTGATCCTTTCACCATTATACAATGCCCTTTTTTTTCTCTTTTGACCTTTGCTGGCTTAAAGTCTGTTTTATCAGAGGCTAGGATTGCTACTCCTGCGTTGTTTTTATTTTTTCTCTTAATTTGCTTGGTAAATCTTCTTCCATCCCTTTATCTTGAGTTTATGTGAGTCTTTGCATGTGAGATGGGTCTCCTGAATACAGCACACTGATGGGTCTTGACTTTTTATCCACTTTGCCAGTCTGTGTCTTTTGATTGGGGCATTTAGGCCATTTACATTAAATGTTAATATTCTTATGTTTGAATTTGAGCTTGCCATTTTGGTGCTGGCTGGTTGTTTTGTCCATTAATTTATGTGGCTCCTTCATTGTGTTGATATCCTTTACCATTTGGTACATTTTTGCAGTGGCTGGTACTGGTTATTCCTTTCCCTGTTTAATACTTCCTTCAGTACCTCCTGTAAGGCAGGTCTTGTAGCGACGAAATCTCTCAGCAATTGCTTGTCTGTAAAGGATTTTATTTCTTCTTCACTTATGAAGCTTTGTTTGGCCAGATATGAAATTCTGAGTTGAAAGTTCTTTTCTTTAAGGATGTTGAATATTGGCCCACACTCCCTTCTATCTTGCAGGGTTTCTGCAGAGAGATCTGCTGTGTCTGATGGTCTTTCCTTTGTGGGTGACTCAACCTTTCTCTCTGGTTGCCCTTAGCATTTTTTCCTTCATTTCAACCCTGGTGAATCTGACAACTGTGTTAAGGAGAGCCTTGGGGTTGCTCTTCTTAAGGAATATCTTTGTGGTGTTCTCTCTATTTCCTGGATTTGAATGTTGGCCTGCCTTGTTAGATTGGGAAAGTTCTCTTGGATAATATCTTGAAGAGTGTTTTCCAGCTTGGATTCATTCTCCCTGTCACATTCATGTACACCGATCAAGCATAGATTAGGTTTTTTCACATAATCCCATGGTTCTGGAAAGCTTTGTTTATTTCTTTTCACTTTTTTTCTCTAATCTTGCCTTCTCATTTTATTTCATTAATTTGATCTTCTATTTCTGATATCCTTTATTCTGCTTGATCCATTCAGCTGTTGAAACTTGTGTATGCCTCGCAAAGTTCTTGTGCCATGATTTTCCAGCTCCATCAAGTCATTTATGTTCTTCTCTAAGCTGGTTATTCTAGTTAGCATTTCATCTAAACTTTTTTCAATGTTCTTAGTTTCTTTGCATTGGGTTAGAACATGGTCTTTTAACTCAGAGAAGTTTGTTATTATCCACCTTCTGAAGGCTGCTTCTGTCAATTCGTCAGATTCATTCTCTTTTTTTTGTTCCCTTGATGGTGAGGAGTTGTGATCCCTGGGAGGAGAAGAGGTGTTCTGTTCTTTGGTGGTTTCATCCTTTTTTCGCTGTTTTTTTCCCATCTTTGTGGACTTAGCTCCCTTTAATCTTTGAAGTTGGTGATTTCAGGAGTCGTCTCTGAGGGGACTTTTTTTTCTATTGAGGTTGGAGCTATATTTTTGTTTGGCCTGTAGAGGGCGATGCTGAGCTCTCTCAGGTTCAGTAAGGCTGTTGGGTGGGTGGTCCTTCCCTGGAGTTTGTTTGCAGGTGAGATTGGCCCCGCCTTCCGAATGGCATCTCTCTCACAGCTCGATCTTCCTGGTTGGGGTCAAGCTGGTGTATTTGCTGCCAACCTCTTGAACGAATGCTTCCGTCTGAGTTCTGTGGGTGTGGGGCCTGCTGGCCTTATGGTCTGTTTCCCTGCTTTCAAACTCTGCCTCCCTCTGTGGGACACTCTGTCCCACTGGCCTTAGTACAAACACCCAGGTCCCTGCAACAACTTGCTGAGTCTGATGGTAGCTGCTGCTCAGATTTGCATCAGCTACCCACGGCGCCCCACTGTCTGGCAGGGCCCTCATGAACTGTGGGTTGCAGGAGGGATAAGGCAAGCACAGGATCCAAAACGGAGCACTGAGGTGGTTAAGTTCCCTGGCCCTCTGAGCCAGCTGCATGTTTCAGGTGGGGATGTGCCTCTCCTATCTTCATTTGCCACACTGGGCAGCTCTTGCCCTGCAGCTCCTTTGCTGGGCCCAATTCCAGTGCCCTATCAGTCCTACAGAAAAGAACCTGGCACCTCGTTTGGAACTGTGAAGTCCTCCAGCCCTCGGGGTCTCATTCACACTGGGAGCTGCATTCTGGCACTGGCTTCTCTCGGCCATCTTGGTGCCCCCCTCTATTTTTTTGGTGTTTTTTTTTTTCACAAAAATGATTCAACTACAAACTACTGCATTGGGCATAGTAATCATTTTCCCAATATCTAGCCTTAATGAGAGACCCAAGAATGTATGCATGATGTCCAGAGCTGGGAACTCGAGGAAGGGGTATATTTTGTTTAGCTTCATACTAGGAGACTGGCCCTGGCAGAGGAGAAGCTGATGGGGGTTTTGGATGGAGAATATTTTTCTCATCTGGATGCAAGTTGAAGAGCTGCTAACATCAACAGGTTGCGGTCAACCATCTTTCACAAATCCTTGAAAGAAGCTGCAGTGTCCTGTGGGTTTACACAATGCTCACTTCCTTCTGTTTCATGCATGTTCCTCCCCAAATCCAGCCCTGACCTGTTTTCGTATAAAGATTTATTGGAACAAATTCATGCACATGCATTTTCTTATCACCTATTTTGTACTACAATGGCAGAGCTAAGTAGTTACCACAGAAGCCTAAAATATTTACTAGCTGATCATTTAAACACTTGTCAACTGCATTCTAAAGAAGTCCTAAAATGGATTTTTTGATAAAGTAACCAATCAATCACTTCTTTTATTTTATTTTTTTTTTCTTTTTTGAGACAGAGTCTTTCTCTGTTGCCCAGGCTGGAGTGCAGTGGCTCAATCTCGGCTCACTGCAACCTTCACCTCCCAGGTTCAAGTGATTCCCCTGCCTCAGCCTCCCAAGTAGCTGAGATTACAGGGGTGCACCACGTTGGGATTGCAGGCATGAGCCCCTGTCACCGGCCACAACCAATCACTTCTCATTTACCTGTCTCATCAATCCAGATGATATTGCAACCAGATTGTTTTCCTTAGATTCATGCCTTCATTTACAATATTACTAAACAATATTCAGGTGGTCTCTCTGAGTCAATATGATGTCCCATACTATCAAATGGGTAACCAGGGGGAAAGTCAAGCTCATGAGATTCTCTAACATGCTTTTTCCCCCAATCCCATCCTGAAGACTGCACAGCAAGCTCAGCAAAGCTGAGACCTGATATATACTGAGCTCCTGCCTGCACCTTGTAGAGCTTTACATGGAGGATTGCAGGCAATCCTCTTAGCAACTGCATCTACTCTATAGAGGAAGCTCCTATTGTTTGTGTTTCACAGGTGAGAAGATGAAGTCTTAGGGAAAAGCCAGAACTTGAGCCAAGTGACCTACTGGGCTAGAATGTTGTCTATATTTCAATTCTGAAATCTCTAGTTCCCATCCATATTTGTCATTCTAACAGTTGAGATATTTGAGTGACTAGCCAAGCAAGAACAAGGTCTAGAGACTGAATAGTCTCACAATCCAGGCTTTGCTCTTAATCTTGTATTGAGATTGCCAGCAAATAGATGAGGCAATAGGAATATTTCAATAGAGGACTCTAAACTCTCAATTCTACATAATTCTGTGATGAAAGAACCACTTCACTTAAATTGCTTGTTTTCATCTTAACTTATTCATGGTTATTTCTGGTAGAAAGAAAACTGGTAGCAATTTTTACTTTCTTTAGCTCAAAGTTCATCTGAATATCCCATGATACAAGAGGAAAAGATTTAATGTGAGATTGGTTTTACGTTCCCCAGTAATGAAATAAATTTAGAAATGTGAAATCTGCCAGTAGTTAACCTACAGAGACCGAACACAGTTCAGTCACTTCTTTTGTTCAAATTACTCAAGAAGGAAGTCATATGACAGGGAAGATGTGGAAACTGAGAAATGAGGACATAAGAGAAATTTCACTATGTGTGTTTCCAGTCTTGCGTGTGCAAAGATCTTCATGTTAAACCATTTTCAGCTTAAGGAGAATGTAAGAGGCACTTTTTACGTCAGGCTGATGTCATTTGGAAGCCTGAAGGCAGATGGGCAGGGGAAGTGAGTTGGTCCTAATGCTCAATCTTTGTAGAGCTTAGCTTGGAGGGCAGCTGGATAGGGAACAAGGGCTCTGAGGGCTCACTCTGTCTTGTAGACTCTTCAAATGACAAATAATAGATGCTCAAGGAGTATTTATTTAATGACTGATAAATTAGTCTTTCACTAGAATGTCCTGGAGAACTGTGTTGAGAATAATGCTAAGGCAACCTCAGAATAAAGTAAAAATCAAAGGTATGACTGCTCCGTTATGTCTGCCATGAAAAGGCTAAGCTTTTCCACATCAGAGTGTCCTCCTTTTTCTTTCTTCCTTTCTTCCTTCTCTTTCTCTTTTCTTTCTTCCTTCCTTCCTTCCTTTCTTCTTTCTTTTTTCTTTCTTTCTTCTTTCCCTCCCTTCCCCCCCCTCCTTCCCTCCCTTCCTTCCTTCCTTTTTCAACTCACTATTTTGCCCAGGCTGGCCTTGAACTCCTGTGCTAAAGGGACCTTCTGTTTTAGCCTCTTGAGTAGCTGGGATGACAAGCTCACACCATCACACCAGATCCTTTTTAGTTCAGTGGAAGTACCACCTCAAATCACTAACATATGTCCTCCAAATCTAAATTTGCAAAAGGCAAAGAGAAAAAAGGAGCAGAAAGGGAATAACCGATGATGAGAAAATAGATCAGGGAAAGTGAAAGAGTGAGGAAGCAAAAGTGTGCTAATGGAGAAAAGAAATAAAATGGCATGGGCCATCAAATTCTGGCCTACATTTTAATGGTAATATGCAAAATTTCACATGGGCCTTCTGTTTTCACCCTCCAAATTCAAAGGAATTATGAAATCACTATGTTCTTATTTCTGTGCTCAGTACCTAAACAATGCTGGTGGAAAGAACAGCCTCTGAGGGGAAGGAGCTGACAAGGCAACCCTTAACACATTAGGTTAGGAGTCAATTGTTCTGAAAAGAAAATATCACTTTGTTCACTGATACCTTCCATATTTTTAATAACAAAGTTTATTCCAAGTCTATAAAATTCATAGTTCTGGATCCATTTAGTGATTATTTGACTATCAGTTTTCACACCAGTATCCTAGATTCCTGCTGGAAGAGAATTGTCCCAGCAAATGTAACTGGACTTTTCTCTCCATTTTAGACCACAGGTGAAATGCAGAAATAGGAAGCACCTGGACTAGTTCCAAGCCCGTACAGGACTGAACCCAGTCATGGTTTGACTCCGTATGAGATGGTGTCAGAAGGTTGCATGTGCTGAATCTGAGAAAGAAAGCAGTTGTGGCATTTCCCTCTTGCCTCTTTTTTGAAAAAGAAAAATTGCTCTTTTGCAATGTAAATGCATAATTTTTGTAGACAAGATGCCTCTTTCTTATAGAGATGAAAGTTCAGTTTTAACCTTAGGCTGTTGCTGCTTAAGTGTGGCCATCTAGGGAAGTTACACGAAGGTATATGCATTCTATTACAATAAAAAGCAGAGGAAATTGCTGGTGAACAGAGTAAAACAGGGAAGGCATGGGTGAAACGTATTGGCCACCACGTCCTCACACTGACTATTATGAGCAGTTCTGCTTCTGGCATGCAAAATTAAATTAAGCCAAAATTCCCATCATTTGCACTTCTTTCACTGTTTTCCAGTTAATTGAAAAGAGGACGTCCATGAGCACAGCAGTCACAGAATCCATAGGCTTTGGGTCATTTCAGGCATAAAAATATTCCACAAATAATTTGTTTCTTTTGTTTTTTAAATAAGTGTGTGTTGGTTATTTTCCTGAGCACAAAACTGACAATTACCCAATATCCATCATTGTTTGGTACTTAGTAGGTTCTCAAAAAAATTTTTCTCAAGTGAATAAAGACATGCTCATTGTTGAAAACTCAAAAAACATGGAAAAGAGAAAAAAATTAAAATAATTCAGAAACACCTCCCAACCAGATGTAATTACTGTCTATGCATTGGTGTACATCCCTCTAGTTATGTACATAGTTGGGGTCATGCTGAATGTACATCATGCTTTTTTCATAACATTATTGTCAGAGTCATTTGAACCAGAGTGACTCCAACTTGCATAGGGGTTGGTAAAATAAGGCTGAGATCTGCTGGGTTGCATTCCCAGTAGGTAAGGTATTTAAGTCACAGGATGACATAAGAGGTTGGCAGAAGATACAGGTCATAAAGACCTTCCTGATAAAACAGCATACTGAAAAGAAGCTGGCCAAAACCCATCAAGACCATGACGGCAACAAGAGTGACCTCTGGTCATCCTCACTTCTCATTGTACACTAATTATAGTGCATTAGCATGCTAAAAGATACTTCCACCACTACCATAATAGTTTACAAATGCCATGGCAATGTCAGGATTTTACCCTATATAGTCTAAGAAGCAGAGGAACCCTCAGTTCCGGGAATTGCCCCTCCTTTCCTAGAAAACTCATGAATAATCTGCCCCTTGTTTAGCATATAATCAAGAAATGACAATAAGTATCCTTAGTCAAACAGCACATGCATCTGCTTTGCCTATGGCGTAGCCATTGTTTTGTTTATTTACTTCTCTAATAAACTTGCTTTCACTTTACTCTATGAACTCACTTTGAATTCTTTCTTGTGCAAGATCCAAGAATCCTCTCTTGGCATCTGGATCAGGACCCTTTTCCAGTAACATCTTCCTGGTGACCACGAAAAGATTATACTGAGGAGACCCCTGACCCAAAGGAAGACTGCAACATGGATTGGCTGACTTTGGGTAAGTTGTGGGCTATCCAAGTAGGGGATGGAATTTGGTTAGAAGCCAACTTTAGAGAAGTTAGAATCTCTGCTAAGACAGGGAGTATTAAAGGCCCCTCTTAATAAGGACTCTTGACTAAACTTGGGTTCGAGGCCCAACTTGGAACAGTTAGAGTCCTTCCTAAGATTTAGGAGTTAGAGGCCCTGCCTCAGTAAAGTTCCTCTGGGCTAAGAACAGGTTTGGCACCACGGGATGTTAACCATTATTCTCTTTCAATTAATCTGCCTCACACTCTTTGCTGATGGCTATGGGTGATAGGATTAGGCATGTACAGGACCATAGGACATGAAGAGCTTTTTCCTCCCTAAGAGGGGAAAGTTGAGAGCTGATGGGACTGCTGGAAAAGATCTTTTGACACTGACAAGGGACGACCTGAACTTTACAGTGTCACTGTAAAGGGTGTGTCTTTCTCTGGCCTCCCTGAACTCCTCACCTTTCCCACTCTGCTGTAGGCAACATTTTTCTCCCTTCCCTTTCCTCTCTCTGCTCAGACTGGTGGAATTAATGGCATAAATCACTGTTTATCTGCTCTGTGAAGGTTTGATTAATGAGACAAAGGATTCGTGAGGCTAGTCTTAAGCTGTAGCAAATCTGATATACCTTGTGCTATAAACTAGGCTTTCTGTATGATTCTGTCATAAAGAGGGGTACCTTAGGATAGAATGTGGGCCTAGGACCGCATAAGATCGCTGTTCAAGCCAGCCCAGCAAACTGGTCAGTTACAAACTTCATTGTAGGTCCTGGGAAAAAAAAATTGGATGAAGTTTCCCTCTCATCTTGTTTCATGTCTCTGGAAGCTTGACCCTATAACCATGTGGCAGAATTTTCAATTGGTCTCTACCACCAGGGAACAGGAATTTGGGGGTTCATGTCAGCTAGCCCTAAAAATTATCTTGAGTAGTTAAGTCTTTGCAACCTCAAAATTGGCTGCCTTTAGGCTCCTTCTGGGAAGGGTAATGGGAACTGCCTAGTGCTATAGCTCAGCAGCTAAGGCTTTGCCATTTTACAATGGTGGCCAGGGTTCAATTTCTGGCTTAGAGAATGAGTCCTTTCTGGTTTGATATCTGTGTGACCTTTACCATTTGTTAATTCTGCTCCCCTCCTTGAACCATCTTAAGTCTCCCTTTCTCTGAGCACCTGGGAGGTTACATGGGAGGTTATGTTTGGTAAAGTTAAAAAAAAATGTTGGTTGTTTGGCCTAAAGTCAATACACTAAAGTCAAGTAATGAGATAAGAGGACTTTTTTAATTTTTATTTTTGATTTTTGACACGGAATCTCACTCTGTCACCCAGGCTGGAGTGCAATGGTGTGGTCTCAGCTCACTGCAAGCTCTGCCTCCCAGGTTCAAGCAATTCTACTGCCTGAGCTTCCCAAATAGCTGGGACTACAGGTGCGTACAACCACACCTGGCTAATTTTTGTATTTTTAGTGGAGACAGGGTTTCAGTATGTTGGCCAGCCTGGTCTTGAACTCCTGACCTCGTGATCTGCCTGCCTTGGCCTCCCAAAGTGCTGGGATTATAGGCATGAGCCACCGTCCCTGGCCAAGAAGACTTTTGTTTTTTTTAAAAAAAGAGTGCTATGCTTCAAAGTCAGCTTAATTAAAAGTGGATGATCAAGCCTGGAACTCTTAGGGAAAAACAGGAGGAGCCACAGACCTCATTTTGGAAAAAAAATCTGTTTTTCTCATGAAACCCCAGGAATTGGAAGTGGATAGATTCCTTTCAAAATCTAAGGCTCTGCTCTGTTTTGCATTGCATAATCTGACATTTTTGACTCTTGTGGGAGTGTATCAGAAATTACTTCACATTATGAGAGCTTTGCTGTGTAATAACTAAGTAGAAAATATACTTTGGGGAAGAGTTAATGGCATTTATGGGGGAATACTTGGCTCTTTGCATGTCTGGATTAGAGAAGTATGCTCTTGGCCACCTGGGGTATGGAGATGTCTCCACCCCTGCACTGAGAGATAAGACTCCCATTGGGGGATGGGCTAATCACAGAATACGCTGATTGGCTTTAGATTGCTTTGCAATAAAATGCACAGCAAAATCATAGGAATGTCTTGTTCCATAGCCATTTCTCTTCTGGAGATATAGGATCTGATATAAAAATGAGATACTTAATTGTTGGAGATCTGTTTTGCCTTCCAGCTGTGCCTGCTAATTTGTCTGTAGAGCCTGCATGGTTTCTTGGCCCTGTTCCTCCAAGGGCTCTGCCCTGAAGCCAATAATCCAATTAAAAAACTGGCAAATGAAAAACCTTACGAGTACTGTATCTTCTGTATGTCTATGTATTTATATGTGTTGTGTGTGTGATATGGAAGAGCTTTGATTAGTTGGCTTAAAAATAAGTGTTTAAGTCACATATTTTGTCAGAAAAATTAAAACTGTAATGACTTTTAGTTCATGTGACTTAAGTAATCTTTGGGAAATAAAGACGGTTCTAAAGATTGTTGATCAAATAAAAATATCTTCAAAAACGTAGACATTTGGTCTAATTTAGGTCGGTCAGATATTAGGTTTACTAAATGCTTTAAGGTCATAAACTTCTTTGACTTTTGAAAATTGTTCAACATAATGAAAATTGCTTACTAACTAGGTTTTTCACCAAAAGTAAAAGTTACTAAGAGTTAACATTATAACATGTAATTGCGACTTAATGAAGAAATAGTTTTACAGTCAAAGTGTGTTGGGAAAGTGAAATATGTTTTTGGTAAAGATTAAATAAGAAGTCATGGAAATGTATTTTTTTTTTTTTTTTGCCTAGATTAATGGGTTAAAGGATTGTTTTAAGTTAGATAAAATAAAGCTGAAGGTTTCAGCAAGTTGTGGAAGGTTATAAAAAATTAATCTTGTAAAAGAAATTCTGTGTGAACATATTGGCTAAAGTTAAAGGAATATTATTCAGTTTTTCCATAAATCAAATATTGAAATAAAAGCATAACAGTTTTTCTCACAGCACTGATCTGCTCTTTAATAAAAATTTGTAAAGGTTTATAAAACGTTTATGAGAATCTTACCTTAGGATCAAACTGGGTAGATTTAAATTGGGTAGATTTGTCTATAAGGTTTTATTAAGAATTAGGTTTAACATTAATAGTACACTAATGTAAAGGTGAAATGTGGATTATTTGGTGTAAAAAATCATACAGGAAGCATTGTCAAATATGCAATGGTGTTTGGCTTTCTTTGGGCTTTAACTACGTTATTTGTATGTGTTCCAAAATTATGAGAAATGCCCATAATTATGATATGGCTTAATATATGCTATCAGTAATAATTTTAATTGTTATGTAAAATTGCTGTGGCCAGGCATGGTGCTTCATGCATTTAATCCAGCACTTTGGGAGATCAAAATGAGTGAATCACTTGAGGTCAGGGGTTTGAGATCAGCCTTGCCAACATGGGGAAATCTTGTCTCTACTAAAAATACAAAATTTAGCTGGGCATAGATGGTGCATGCCTGTAATCACAGCTACTCAGGAGGCTGAGGTGGAGGCTGCTTTGAGCTGAGATCACACCACTACACTCCTGCCAGACTGGGTGACAGAGCAAGAATCCATCTCAATGTAAATAAATAATTAGACAAATACATACATACATGAAAATAAAATGAAATAAAAATTGTTGCATGCCACAAAAGAAACCCAAATTCCTAGCCAATTGTGGTTTTAATAGAGGGTGCCCTAAGGCATTTTGTCATCCATGGACAATTGTTGTATTGATTTAATCCTTTTTAAAAGGTGGTTTTTAATCAGCTATAAGACTTTGACAGGTGCTTTTAAATGCAGGTTTCTGATAACTGGAAATTGTGACATTAAAATAGAGTAAAAAAACTTTCTGAACTCATGGAGAGCTGAAATGTTCTTGAATATCAAGCATAACAGGAATTAACTATATGGACTGAACTAATAGAAGACTGAAGTAATCTTTTTCAACTTTGCAAAACATTGCTGATATTTTGTTTTGTTTTTCAGAACCAAGAAAACTTTTAAGCTATTCACATCTTTTAACAATTGAGTAAAGTATACTCTTATAAAAAAATTTGGAGCATATTTGTTTCTCTCTACCTAATTTTCTCAGAATTTTGAAACTATTTCTGAGTATTCTTAACTTATGGCAATATAGTTATTTGTATAAGTGCAGTAAGAATCTGTTTTCTTTTGCAAGAGGACACAATTGGAGAAACTAGTTATTTTATTAAAGCTTTGACTAAAATAAAGTGCTTTCCTTTAAGGAATCAAATTTGACTTGCAGAGCCAATAAAAGCCTGTTGGGAAAACTGTCCTCATATCTTGTCTATACAGTTCCTGTACAGGGTTCCTAACCTGTCTTAAGTCAGAATGCCACTTTCTGACAGGCCCAGGAGCCCCAAGTTATCCTGGGACTTCAAGAGGAGAGGAATTTGCTCAACTCATAGGTATTTGAATATGCAAACACATGGTTGGGCTTGCCTTTAAAAAAGTTTTATTTGAGATTCCTTATGGTGCAGAGTTCCATCAAAGCCAATTTTAAAAGCTTATGTGAAAACTAATTATTTTTGCTGCACTTTATACAAATAATCAGGCCAAGTATAATAAAGCAAATTGGTCTTACTATGATTTATCATTAGTAAAAATGGGAGACTGGAGAGAGAAAAAATTATGTTTCAAAAACAATAGTACACCTGCTATTAGATTCTAGTCTCATCAGTTGTTTTTGAGTTTTTTTTTTCTGCAACGTAGAATGATTTTGTTTATTCTTATGAACCAACCAGTGTTCTCTGGCTGGAGCTCAGAAGAAACAAGAGGGATGAGTAATGCATAAATCTAGATCAATATTCTAGTTCTGGACACATATTAGAATCAGCTAGCAATCCCAAATTAGCTTGGTTCCAACAGTTGCCCATTTCATGGAAAGCTATCTTATTTAGTTTACTTGGGACAATTTTACTTGTTTTGCTTTATGGTTTTGGATTATATTTACTGTTGTATTCTTTGTATATGAATGCACAATAAGCTTACTGAGATGTCTTCATAAACTGAATACTTATTAATTTTCCACACATCACCTTTTGTCAGAGTTACAAATGACCCTCACCATATTGGCACTTTCCTACTGTGCTCCTTTCTACCCTGAATACCAAAGACCCTAATAATTAGGCAGAAATATCTTGGCTCCTATTTAGCATAAAAAATTACAGAGGATAGATCTTTATCTCTCTAAAACCCTTAGGATTAAGGGTTCTCTTATAAAAGGGATGGGGGAAATAAGTCAGAGGGGTTTGAACCAGAGCAACTTCATCTTGACTAGAGTCTGGGTAAAATAATGTTGAGACCAGCTGGACTGCATTCCCAGTAGGTTAGATATTCTAAGTCACAGGATGAGATAGGAAGTTGGCTCAAGATACAGATCATAAAGACCTTGCTCATAAAACAGCATGCTGTTGGCCAGGCACCATAGGTCACAACTGTAATCCCAGCATTTTGGGAGGCTGAGGTGGGCAGATCATTTGAGGCCAGGAGTTTGAGACCAATCATGGCCAACATGGCAAAACCCATCTCTATTAAAAATACAAAAATCAGCTGAGCGTGGTGGTGTATGCCAGTGGTCCCAGCTACTCCGATGGCTGAGGCAGGAGAATTGCTTAAACTCAGGAGGCAGAGGATGCAGTGAGCTGCCATTATGCCACTGCACTCTATCTTGGGCAACAGAATGAGTCTGTCTCAAAAAGCAAGCAAACAAACAAAAAAGAAACCAAAAAAAAAGAGCATGCAGTAAAGAAGCTAGCCAAAACCCATCAAAATTGAGATGGCAATGACAGTGACCTCTGGTTATCCTCACTGCTAATTATATGTTAATTATAATGCATTAGCATGATAAATAACACTCCCACCAGTGCCATGACAGCTTATACAAATACTATGGCAACATTGTCAGGAAGTTACCCTAAATGGTCTAAAAAGGAGAGGAACCTTTAGTTCTGGAAATTTCCCACCACTTTCCTGGAAAACTCATGAATAAACCACCCCATGTTTACCATATAATCAAGACTTACAATAAGTATCCTTAGCCAAGCAGCACATGCCTCTGTTCTGTCTATGGAGTAGCCATTTTTTTGTTTCTTTACTTCTCTAATAAACTTGCTTTCACTTTACTTTATGGACTCACCCTGAATTCCTTCTTGCGTAAGATTCAAGAATCCTCTATTGGGGTCTGGATTGGGACCCCTTTTCGGTAACATTATGGCATAAGAATCTCTTGTGCTATTAAAATTGATTGAAATAATTGTGATGCTGTAAAATATTTTGTCTTATGGATACATTGTAATTTTACTCTCGTTGGCTCTTTTGACTATTTTCCACTTTTTTTTTCTGTGTTAAAATGAAGACAAAGTCTGTAGAAGGAATAAAAAACACAGTGACTTGGTGTCTGGAGACATAGGAAAACCTGAATATAGAATTGTTTGTATTAACCTTGCTTGTACTCTCATTTCAGGAGAGTGAAGGCTCAACAGGATCTACTAAAGAGAAAGCAGACAGTAACAAATTGTCAACTTGTCTCCAAAGCAGTGTAAGTGACAACATATTCTAATTTTGATGAACCAGCCCAGAAATAGTTTGAAGAAAAATATGTAGATATTTCAACAGACTTATTGGAAGTACTCAAGGGCATTCAACTCTCATTTTTCTAATTCTGGGATCATGCTGCTAAGGTATATATTTATAACTAAATGATTTATAAATTAACCAGAAGCTCTTATGCAAAAGTTTGGTTCTCTAGCAAAATGTAGATTGGGCACTAGTTCATAAATTAATCCCTCTTGGATAGCTGCTGTCAGTTCCCAGAAGCATGACAACTGTGGCACAAATAGACTCGGAGTGTCCAGGTGCAGTGGCACATGCCTACAGTCCCAGATTCTTGGGAGGCTGAAGTGGGAGAATTGCTTGAGTCCAGGAGTTCTGGGCTGTAGTGTACTATGCCAATCGGGTGTCTGCACTAAGTTCAGCATCACTATGGTGACCTTCCTGGAGCAGACCACCAGGTTGCCTAAGGAGGGGTAAAAGGACACAGATTGGAAATGGAACACATCAAAACACCCATGCTGCTCAGTAGTGGGACCATGCCTGTGAATAGCCACTGCATTCCAGCCTGGGAAATAAGTGAGACCCTGTCTTAAAAAAAAAAAAAAGAGAGAAAGATAGAGAGAGAGAGAGAGAGAGGGATCCAGAATCCAATATTTCTGAATTTACAGAACACCATCATGTTTTGTATAATAACTAGGGAAGCCGAGCCTGAGAAGCTAGGCAACTAGCCTCATTCTTGCTAAAAACACTTCTTAGTTGCATGAATGACCATCAGAGGAATTCAATTCCTTGGAACCTTCTTTCCAGAATGCATACAGGTGACGTGTAATGATACCTGTGAACTGCAACCTGACTTTTTCAGTCTCAGAACCGCATCTGGTTCATGGTATAATTTTTGGAACATTAAGGATGAAATTGGGAGCTTCATTAACTCCTCTGGATTCCCTGGCTACCACTAAATGGAGTAAGACACAGCCGGATTGTCCTAAAAAATTAACAGAACTGGCATTCAATCAATCTTGGCACCAGATCAATGGTCCTGGAAACACTGTTTTAAATTATGAACTCTAATAGAGCTGGCATTGGCATATGAAAAGACATTTATGAAATTATATTCTTCTAATTATATAACAAATGAATTATTGCTTTTAGAAAACAATTTGAGTTATGAAGAACCACTTTCTTTAAATGCCCCTAAACTGATTACATACACTTAGCGATGCCATGAAAAATTAAAAATATAACACGTACCAACTTCATGCAAAATACACACACACAGAGGATATATAAATGTGTGAACACATACACATATATTCCTTGGACGCTGTCTGCCACTGATAAATCAAAACCTAGATTATAGTGTGGTTTTGTCTTGAATATTTCTATCTGAAAGAAAATAAGACAGTATGGGGGCCCCTTGCCCTTACTCTGAATGCTTAGGACTATGCAAACTGGGGTTCCCAGCTTATTGCAACTGAATCCTCTTCAGGCCCCATCAGCTGTGCTCCAGACAATGTTATCCCCACAGACAGACTATTAGGGCTTATAACAATGAAACCCACAGGACAAGTGTCCAAGAGTTTCACTCCTTTCTTTTGTGGAAACAGCCTCTGCTCCAGGCAAATGGGAAATCCAGCTTTGGCCTTGACTTACAGCTTGCATGGGTATGGTGGAGTCATGGTGTTTCAGTAAGAGTAATGTTGTCATTTGCCTCTGTGTTTCCAATAAAAGGAAACTGGTATTAGAGTCCCAGGAAGGAGGTGTCAGAGAAAATGTGAAACATCAAGTCCAAGAGAGTGAGAAAAAAGCAAAGAAAAACTTTCTGGTGGAGGAAGCAGTAGGGTGTAGGGTCACACTTTTTCTAAGTGCTCACCCATGCAACAGAGTAACCAGCCAGGTCTGGGGGAAAAGTAGGATAGTTAACATGTAGGGCTGTGTTTAGATGTTTAGTATAGCACAATTTCTTCAGTCTTGATGAACTTTAATATTCCAACCAACTCTCATTTTACAATTAGATTAGTTTAAAGAGAAACTGGTAGCTTTTGGAGAACTT
Source organism: Cebus imitator (assembly GCF_001604975.1). Taxonomy (NCBI): domain Eukaryota; kingdom Metazoa; phylum Chordata; class Mammalia; order Primates; family Cebidae; genus Cebus; species Cebus imitator. The sequence continues at coordinate 1,363,576 of NW_016107568.1, forward strand.
GAATTTTGGAGACCTGTTTTCACAGCTGCTTTATTTTTCTCTATTTAGTTTGCCTGAAGCTTGCTGGCTGCTGTGTAGACTTCTGTGTGGCTGGGGCTGTCTGAGCCATGAACTGCTTCAGGGCTACCATCCTCTTCTGGGCAGTGGCAGCATGGGCTAAACCAGGCAAGCCTCCAGGAGAGACAGATGAAGTTGGATTTCAAAAATGCAAGAATGCCTTGAAACTACCTGTCCTGGAAGTCCTACCTGGAGGGGGCTGGGACAATCTGAGGAATGTGGACATGGGACGGGTGATGGACTTGACTTACACCAACTGCAGGACAACTGAGGATGGACAGTATATTATCCCTGATGAAATCTTCACCATTCCCCAGAAACAGAGCAACCTGGAGATGAACTCAGAAATTCTGGAATCATGGACAAATTACCAGAGCAGCACGTCCTACTCCATCAACACAGAACTCTCTCTTTTTTCCAAAGTCAATGGCAAATTCTCCACCGAGTTCCAAAGAATGAAGACCCTTCAAGTGAAGGACAAAGCTGTTACTACCCGAGTTCAGGTGAGAAACCTGATCTACACAGTCAAAATCAACCCAGCTTTAGAGTTAAGCTCAGGTTTTAGAAAGGAGCTCCTGGACATCTCTGACTATCTAGAGAACAACCAGACAAGGATGGCCACCTACCTGGCAGAACTCCTTGTCCTCAACTATGGCACCCATGTCATCACCAGTGTGGATGCTGGGGCTGCTCTTATTCAGGAGGACCACATCAGGGCCTCCTTCTTCCAAGACAGCCAGAGCAGTCGTAGTGCCCTGACTGCATCTGCTGGAGCTGCCTTCCAAAACACCGTGAACTTCCAATCTGAGGCAAACCACGCCTCACAGAATGTCCTCACCAAGAGCTACCTCTCAAACAGAACCAACTCCAGGGTGCAGAGCATCGGAGGGGTTCCTTTTTACCCAGGCATCACCCTCCAGGCTTGGCAGCAGGGCATCGCCAACCACCTGGTGGCCATTGACCGCACTGGACTGCCTCTGCATTTCTTCATCAACCCCAACATGCTGCCTGACTTGCCAGGCCCCCTGGTGAAGAAGGTGTCACAGACAGTGGAAACTGCAGTGAAAAGCTATTACACGTTCAACACCTATCCTGGCTGCACAGATCTCAATTCTCCCAACTTCAATTTTCAGGCCAACACTGATGATGGCTCCTGCGAGGGGAAAATGACCAACTTCTTTTTTGGTGGGGTTTATCAGGTATGTAGCCAGTCTTCAGGGAATGGGAGTGTCTTCCTCTGCCCAGAGTTGGAGCAGAAGAATCCACTGACTGGTAATTTCTCCTGTCCCTCTGGCTACTCCCCGGTGCACCTGCTATCCCAGACCCGTGAGGAGGGTTACAACCACCTGGAGTGTCGTAAGAAGTGCACCCTCCGCATCTTCTGCAAGACAGTGTGTGAAGATGTATTCAAGGTGGCAAAGGCTGAATTTAGGGCTTTTTGGTGTGCATCCAGTAGCCAAGTACCTGAACACTCAGGACTGCTTTTTGGGGGCCTCTTCAGCAGTAAGAGCATAAACCCCATGACAAATGCGCAGTTATGCCCAACCAGCTACTTGCCACTGAAAATCTTTGAAAACCTCAAGGTATGTGTTTCTCAGGATTATGAGTTGGGAAGCAGGTTCGCGGTCCCCTTTGGTGGGTTCTTCAGCTGCACAGTTGGGAACCCCCTGGTGGATCTAGCCACATCCAAAGATTTAGGGGCACCTTCCCTGAAAAAGTGCCCAAGGGGCTTCAGCCAGCACCTAGCCCTCATCAGCGACGGATGCCAAGTATCCTACTGCGTCAAGTCTGGGCTCTTTAGTGAAAAGTTTCTTCCCCCTGCTAGTCTCCCACCTTTCACCCAGCCGCCCCTCGTGAGTCAGGCTGACACCAACACTGTCATAGTGACCAATTCTGAGAATTCAAGAGCCTGGATTAAGGACTCCAAGACCCATCGCTGGAGGCTGGGAAAGCCGTTAGAGCTGCGAAGCGCCATGAATGGCATCCATGGGGATGATGGTGGCATGTCAGGAGGGGCTACAACTGGGATCGCAGTGGGGACCACCATCATTCTGGCTGTTGTCATCACCCTGGCCATCTATAGTACCCAAAAGTTCAAGAAGAAGGGATACCGGGTATTTGGGAAGAGGCAGAGTTTGGTTCCAGGCATTGCAGCAACTGGAGACACCCCCTGACCAAAAGCAGGGGCAGAGTCCAGTTTAAGTGTCTCCCAGAAAAGGGTTTCTCTCATCTCCAAATAGCATGGTCATTTCTGATTACTTCTGTTTTCCTAAGCATTAAAATGGAAAATGCAACCAAAGTCACACAGATATTTGTGACTTTTTATTTAGGTCTCTGGGCCAGGCAATTCATACTGCTACATGAACCAGGGTGGGGGAGGGAAAAGGGAACAGCTGGGACTCTTGAAGCAAAAACCATCCTGGGACAAAAACAGGAAGGCAATGTCCTTTCCCAATGTGTGTCACTTTCTTCAGCTGAATGCATTTGTGTAAAAAGAGAGAAAGGAGAATGTTAATATTTGGATTTGGAAGCTATGCATTTACTCTGAAGTCTGCTGTGGTTTCTAACATGTATGCTGTAAGAATGTCTGCCTTTAAGCACTACTCTCTCTGTCTTTTTAAGTTGTCTGGATTTCATGCTTCTAGAGCCTGGCAGAACCCTTGAAAGATACAAGTCCTGCTTGGTCACTGCTCTTTAACTTTTAGGCCTCCCTGTTGACAGACTGTGTTATCTCCTCCATGTCTTCTCGACAGCATCTGAAAAGAAAGATGTTGACTTTGTCAATTCCCCTTTTTTCCAGCTGCCCCATGGTGAGAACTTCCTTAGACCAGACCACTCTTGGACTTCTGACTAATGTCATGAAGTCCTCTGAAAGTATTTTAACATATAAGCTCCTATATAGGGAAAGCCTCTGTAAAGGAGGAGGGACAGTTTGTCAACAAGGAATAAGGAAAGAGAGATAAAATCTGAAAAAGATTCTGATGCTCAGGAGAAACTGGAATTCTTATACACAACCAACTACCTGATTCCTTCCTCTTAGCTCATCATAAATGAGGCATTGAAAGGAGCTGTAGATTTGGATACACCAAATTTTACGGTTTCTTGTTCTATGTTACCAAAGTACAACCCCTTCCTCTTCCAAGGATGGTTCTTACGTCTTCCTGTTATATGTACACACACACACACACACAGACACACACACACCCCACATTTCAATAAGTCTGCATTGTCCTGGGAGTAAAATAGGCAAGAAGTTAAAGCAAGCCCACATCTAAGTATTATTTCCTCCCTAAAGCCAAAACAGAGTAGGTAACACCAATTCTGGACCCTACCTTTTTTTTCACAGCAGAAAGGGAACTGACATGATCAAATTCATGTTTTCAAATGAACTGAATAAGGCATTCAGCACCACTTGTAACATATTTATTTCAGTTCCAGGCTGAGAGCCCTGGGGCATTTAGCAGGACACATGATTGTCAGCTGGGAATAGTTGGGGCTTTGCTCAATCTTAATACCAATCTCACCTGATAGCAATTACCTCCACTACTGTCATGTTCCTTCACAAAATTTTTAAAAAATAATATATTTATTCACCAAATCAAATATCATTAGTGAGTTATCTTCTATGAAGAATGACTGTTCTCTTTGTTAATGTTCACAATCAAGATCATAGGCTGAGAAGAGGCCCTTCCCCAAGGAATTTGAAGCATCACAGCATGTGGGAAGATGGGAACCAGGATACCCATTCATTTCCAACTGAGGAACAGAGATATGAGTCACAGAATTTGAGCCCTGCTCTCCTGACTGCCCAGTCAGGAAAACTGATTCCTGTAAGCCAGGAACACTGATTCCTGTAACCCCTTCACTTAACCCTGCCCCTTAAGCATTAAAACATTCTCTTAAACTTCTGAGTGTTTTGTGGGTTCTGGGTGTTTTGTACATTTTAGCCAAGGTAACCACTTGTCTGCGAATACTGACTTTCCTATGAATTCTTTGAAGACTATTGAGTCAGAAAGGCAAAATATAGCCCCAAATTCCCAGGCTTTTAATGCATTAACTGCCTACCGAAATGAAAAGTTTCTCACAAACTCATATTCCCACTAACAAGATCGCACATAAATGTGCATTAAAGTATGCACTAAGAAACCCTCTGTCCAATGGCTCATGCATATGAAGTCAGAACGTGGAATTTTGCAGGTTGCATTCATCAAGTCATTTTGTAGAGTCAGATCCCTGATGGAAGAGCTCACAGGCTCTGCCTTTGGAGTCCTGGGTTCCTAACTGGTGGTCTTAGGCTGGGGTAAGTGGGGAGACCAACCCTGGCTTTCAAGAAAACCACATTCCACATACTACCAGAAATAGACACAGATTTGGGTAACAAAGGTAGTTCTGCCTTTGCATTTTTTTGTGTGTGTTTTTGTCAGTTTTGAGATGATTAATATTAAACATTTATTTGAGAAACAACAGGCAGAAACAACTATTTAAGCATACATTATAGTCAGGTGAAAGACCCTTTAAAAGTGAATATTTGTGATTTTAAAGGTGGTTTTTCTCCCACATGTTCACTTACTCATTTTTCCCGCCATGTGGTCTGTTCCATTAGGTGAAGTCTAACCAGGTCGAATGTGTGGGTGCAATCAATGTGGAACATACATATATATTTTAAGTGGGGGCTGAAGGGACTGTTCCCCCACCCAGTGGAAAGGCTTGTGATTGCTTACAGACTCAGGGAGGTAACCCAAATCCCTCACAGATAGGTGCACTTATCTACACAAAGCTGAAGGTCAGCAACAGCAACAATTTTGTGGTTGTTTGCCATTTATTGTTCTGCACAGACACCTCATGAGCACCAGGTGGCGATGTCCTCTCACAGAGCAACACCAAGGACTTCAAAACACTCCAGTTACAAACAGAACAATTCATTTAGGACATTCACCTGCCTCTCCCAGAAACCCAATCTAATGCTGGGACCACAGACAAGGAAAGGGGTTACGGGTCTTTTCTTGTACCACATGGGTATTCCTCCAATTTTCTCATGCATACAACAGTGCAATACCAAGACGAGTACTTTTGACCAAGTATAAAACCACAGAAAAGACCAAATTTTACAAAAAGGGGAAGAGAATGAAAACACAAAGGCACACAGCCACATATACACAATGAAGCTTTTAGAGGATGGTCACCTGATGAGGTTTGTCTCCACTTCTGTTTTCCATCCCTGAAGACTCAGGAAGGGAGAAAGTAGGCTGCTGGTGCTAAGACCATGAAAGGGAAGGCATGGAATCCCCTACCTTGGCCAGGAGAGCACAGCAGGGCTTCTGGTGGGAAAACATCCTGTGTCAAGGTAGTGGATGCACAGGGCTCATCTGGCAGGGTTCTCACTGAAATCCAGACCATACCTTTCTAGGTTGGCACAAGAGAAAGGGCAGAGGAATGCTCCTTGCCTTGCCCGGCACAGTGTTAGAAAAGAAATTCAAGACGTTGTTGCTTAGAAAGTCACACAAGAACAGCATGAGGATGAGGTAGCCCCTACTGGGCATCTGCAGAGAGGACAAGAAATGGGGCATAGACACAATCAAATCCTAGGGGGAAAGGCTTGAAGGCATGAAGACTACCTCTCCAAGTGGTATTGCCACGGGTATAGTGGCTCCCTTTCCATCTTGAATCCTCTTCCTTCTGCTCCTGGCCACCCCCTTCCCCACCTATACCTTCTTCTGCCTGATGTAGGGAAACTGGTCTCTCCCCACTGCCTTCTTCCATTGTGAAAGTCTGTCTTCTTTTTTTCCCCATCTCCTACTGCCTCATTGTGTCTTTCTTCCCATGGACACTCAGCCTGTTTCTTCACCCCTCTGTGACCACCTTTCTGTGACCTAGAAGCCCAGTACATACCTGATCAGGTTGCTAAAGGCAGAGATGGCATAAGGCTCTCTAAATTATCTCTGGTACATGGTAACCTGGCAGTGGGCACGGTTGTGACACTGAACAACACAGGGATCTCTTTCATTTAGTTCAGGGGTTTCTTTACTAACTGTGGCAGGAAATTGCCCTGTGGTTCAGTAAGCTCAGGACCATTATCACTCTGAAGGTACTTAGGGAGTCCAAAGCAAATAATTATTTCATTGATCAGTACTTTTATTACCTCAGAGGCTTTCTCTGTCTGGCATGGGAATACTTCTACCCAGTTAGTGAAGGTATCCACCCATACGAAGAGATAATGGATGTCCCTTATCCTTGGCATATGACTGAAATCCATCTGCCACTCTTCCCTTGGGTAGCCTCCTATTCTTTGTGTTCTGGGGAAAGAATCTGTCAGTTGAGGGATTTATTTTTAAGGCAAGTCTCACAAACATTAAGTACCTGTTTGACCATTTCAAATAAATTTTTACCTAAAACAGCTTTTGGGTCAATTGAGAGGTTTTATCCTTTCCTAGGTAAAAAGCTTGGTGGAGGGTTTTAAGAACTTTCCATTGGCTGGAAGTTGGTGGAAGAATTTTGTCATCCTCTGATTGTCACCATCCTGAGAGCTGAATGCTCTATCCCTGAGAGGTGGCCCATTATATCTCCACATGAGAATATTGAGGATTTTTCTTTCTCTTCCAGAGCCCTTCCAGATCAGGGGGACCTCAAGGGGATGAGAAATATGGGGCGCTCTTGCTGCCAAGTTAGCTTGGTCTGCCAACTTGCTTCCCTTGGCTATTTTTTCTGTCCTTTTGGTGGTCTTTACAATGTATTACTGCCACTTCCCATAGAAGGAAGATTGAGGGTGGTAGTCTGTCAATTTCCTGATGGTATTTAATGGGAGACCGATTGGCTGTGAGAAAATGTCTCTCTTTCCAGATAGTGTCATGGGCATGGAGAACTAAGAAACATATTTAGAATTAGTATAAATGTTAAAGGTTAGGTTCTCTAGAGGGACAGAACTTTGTGTGTGTGTGTGTGTGTGTGTGTGTGTGTGTGTGTGTGTGTATAGCTGATTTTCTTATTAACTCACATAATCACAAGGTCCCACAATAGGCCATTTGCAAGCTAAGGGGCAAGGAAAGCCAGTCTGAGTCCCCAAACTGAAGAACTTGGTGTCCAATATTCGAGGGCAGGAAGCATCCAGCATGGGAGAAAGATATAGTCTGGAAGGCTAGGCCAGTCTAATCTCTTCACGTTTTTCTGCCTGCTTCATATTCTAGCCACGCTGGCAGTGGATTAGATAGTGCCCACCCCTATTAAGGGTGGATCTGCCTTTCCCAGCCCACTGACTCAAAATGTTAATCTCTTTTGGCAACACCCTCACAGACACCCCCAGGATCAGTACTTTGCATCTTTCAGTCCAATCAAGTTGATACTCAGTAGTAACCATCATAAACCTATTCCTGGTCAACTTGAACCCATCTACATCTCCGAAGATTATACGTAATCTTCAAAAAAGGCAACAATAAAGTCGTAATTGCACCTAACATAATACAACTATCCTTCATACAACTGGAAATGCACCAATCCCAAACCCAAATATTATTAAATAAACAGTACTTAAATTCTGAAATGAAGTAAAAAAATCTTATGTCACATGATAAAGGAAAAAGAAAATGAAGACATTTTCTTAGTACAAGTGTATACGTGCACAAACGTGTTTTTAACATAAGAAAGAGAAAATCTTAATGACAACTACAGTCCTCATTTCTGCAGCTGGTCATGTGGTCATAGCTGTTATTGATGACTACCTTCTTCTACTACCCGTTCTGTGTTTTCTTTCCTTTAGCAAGCATCTCAGCAGGCTGTGCTTTTTTTTTTTTTTTTTTTTTTTTTTTTTTTTTTTTTTTTTTTCCCCGGTGGAGCAACCCCAACATTTACTTCTGAAGCATCTGGGGTATTTGTAGTCCTGCCTGGATTAGGCTGTTATAGTTTTCCATTGACCTTAATCACAGGGCATGACAACACTAAGAAAGGCCCTAATGGATCTCCTGTATTCCATGCATACTCTTTCTTACCTCCATTGTGGAGTAGTAGACTAATTTCATCTTGACAGTCTGGGTCAATCACCCCAGCCATCACTGTAACTCCCTTCTTATCCTGTTGACTTAAAAGTAGGAGGAGCCCAAAGTTTCCAGGTGGCAATCCTAACTTCCAGTTTAATGGAATAATTGGGTCAACTGGTGGCAGCATTCCTCCCTCTGGAACTAAGGCCTCTAGGCTGGCAGAACGTAATGTTGTAGAAACAGGAAGCAGAAATTTTGCTAGTGGATCACTAGGGGTGGTGATGGGTGGTGCCATTTCCACTTTCACCCCTTGATTCCTGGACCTGTGAATCCTGGCTATGAGAGAAACATATTGGATGCTGATTCAGAGCATACATGGCCTTCTGGAGAACTTTGCTCCAGACCCACAAAGTATTGTCATCTAGTTGACATTATAATTGTGACTTCAAAAAGGCCATTCCACCATCCTATCAATCCAGCTGCTTCAGGATAATGGGGAACATGGTAAGACCAGTGAATTCCATGAGCATGAGCCCACTGCCACACTTCTTTAGCCATAAAGTGAGTGCCTTTGTCAGAGGCAATGCTGTGTAGAACACCATGATGGCAAATAAGGCATCCCGTGAGTCCACAGATGGTAGTCTTGGTTGAAGCATGGCATGCAGGATAGGCAAACCCATATCTACAGTAAGTGCCTATTCCAGTGAGGATAAACCTCTGCCCTTTTTGTAATAGAAGAGGTCCAATATAATCAACCTGCAACCAGGTAGCTGGCTGATTACCCTGAGGAATGGTGACATATTAGGGACTCACTGTTAGTCTCTGCTGCTGTCAAATTGGGCACTCAACAGTGACCATAGCCAAGTCAGCCTTGATGACTGCAAGTCCATGTTATTGAGCCCATGGGTAACCTCCATCCCTGCCACTCTGGAAACTTTGTTCATAGGCCCTTTGGGTGATGACACGGGTGGCTGGGAAAGAGGCCTTAGTGGTGTCCACAGAATGGGTTGCCCTATCCACTTGATTAAAATCCTCCTCTGCTGAGGTCACTCATTGGTGAGCACTCACATGGGATACAAATGTCTTCACAGTTTTTGGCCTCTGGGAGAGGTCTGTCCACATAACTCTTCCCCAAAGTTTTGGTCATCAATTTTCCAATTGCTTCTTCCAAGTCCCTGAATACTTAGCCAAACTATTGGCTACAGTCCATGAATCAGTATATAATCACACATCTGGCCATTTTTTCTTCCATGCAAAGTGCACTACCAGGTGTACTGCTCAAAGTTCTGCCCACTGGGAAAACTTCCCTTCACTGCTGTCCTTCAGGGATGTTCTAGAAAGAGGCTGCAGTGTTTCAGCTCTCCACTTTTGGGTGGTACCTGCATATTGTGCGAATCATCTGTGAATGATGCCCTAGTCTTCTCTTCCTCTGTCAACTGATCATACAGAATGCTCCATTGGGCCATTGGTGCAGGCTGGGGGACAGAAGGCAGGGTGGCAGGAGTGGAGACCATGGATATTTGAGCTGCCTCCTCATGTAACCTGCTTCTGCCCTCGGGACCTGCTTGCGCCTGATCACATATATACCACTTCCATTTGATGATGGAATGCTGCCGTGCATGACTCACTTTATGGCTAGGTCGGTTAGAAAGCCACAGTTTATGACAGGCAGTTCAGGTTGCATGATGACTTGATGACCCACAGTCAAAAGTTCAGTTTCCACCAAAGCCCAGTAACAGGCCAAGAACTGTCTCTCAAAAGGAGAGTAGTTATCTGCAGAAGATGTCAGCGTCTTGCTCCAAAATCCCAGAGGCCTCTGCTGTGATTCACCTAATGGGGGCCTTCCAAAGGCTCCAAAAAGCATCCCTATCTGCCACTGACAACTCATGCACCATTGTATCTGCTGGGTCACATGGCCCAAGCAGCAGAGCAGCTTGAACAGCAGCCTGGACCTGTTGCAGAGCCTTCTCCTGTCCTGGATTCCAATCAAAACTAGCAACCTTTCAGGTAACTTGATAAATGCTCCAGGGTAACACATCCAAATGAATAATGTGTTTCCTCTAAAATCCAAATCGTCCCACTAGGCGTGGTGTCTCTTTCTTGGTTGTAGGAGGGGCCAAATGCAGCAACTTATCCTTCACCTTAGAAGGAACATCTCCACAGGCTCCACACCACTGGACCCCTAGAAATTTTACTGAGGGCTGGGGACAGTGGCTTATGCCTATAATCCCATCACTTTGGGAGACTGAGGCTGGCAGATAACCTGAGTTCAGGAGTTCGAGACCAGCATGGCCATCATGGTGAAACCCATTTCCACTAAAAATACAAAAGTTAGCCAGGCATGGTGGTGTACACCTGTAATCTCAGCTACTCGGGAGGCTGGGGCAAGAGAATAACTTGAACTCAGGAGGTAGAGGTTGCAGTGACTCTAGCCTGGGTGATGGAGCGAGACTCTATCTCATAAAAAAGAGAAAGAAGAAAGGAAAGAAAGAAAGAGAAAGAAAGGAATAAGGAAAGAAAGAAAGAGAAAGAAAGAAAAAAGAAAGGAAGACAAAGAAAGATAAGAGAAAGACAAGAGAAAGAAAGAAGGAAAGAAAGAGAAAGAAAGAGAAAGAAAGGAAGGAAAGATTAGGAAGAAAAGAAAGAAAGAAAGAAA
>NW_016107568.1:1374419-1379910 GCF_001604975.1 Cebus imitator
AGAAAGAAAGAGAGAAAATGAAATTTTACTGAGGCGGAAGGTCCCTGAATTTTAGTTGGATTTATTTCCCATCTTCTGGCACAGAGATGTCTCATCGATAAGCCCAGTGTGTTTGCTACTTCTTGCTCACTGCATCCAATCAGCACAATGTCATCAACATAATGGAACAGTGTGATATCTTTTGGAAGTGAAAAGCAACCAAGGTCTCTCCAAATAAGATTATGACACAAAGCCAGAGAGTTGATATACCCTTGAGTAGGATAGTAAAGGTATATTGGTGACCTTGTCAGCTGAACAGATTGGTTCTGGTGGGCCTTATGGACAAGAATGGAGAAAAAGGCATTTGCAAGTCAATGGCTGCATACCATGTACCAGGAGATGTGTTAATATGCTCAAGCAACAAAACCAAATCTGGTACAGCAGCTGCAATTGGAGTCACCACTTGGTTAAGCTTAAGATAATCTGCTATCATCCTCCAAGATTCATCTGGCTTCTGCACAGGCCAAATGGGAGGTTTGATGGGGATGTGGTAGGAATCACCATCCCTGCACCACTGAAGTCCTTGATGGTGCCACTAATCTTCACAATCTCTCTGGGGATGCAATATTGTTTTTGATTTACTATTTTTTCTAGGTAGAGGCAGTTCTAATGGCTTCCATTTGGCCTTTCCCATCATAATAGCCCTTACCCTACCAGTCAGGGAGCCAATGTGGGAGTTCTGCCAGCTGCTAAGTATGTTTGTGCCCATTATGCATTGTGGCACTGGGAAAATGACCACAGGATGAGTCTGCGGACTCACTGCACCCACCATAAGTCAGACCTACGCTAAAACTCTATTAATTATCTAACTTCCATAAGCCTCTACTTTAACTGGAGGAACATGATGATGCTTTGGGTCCCCTGAAATCAACATCAGCTCAGAGCCAGTGTCCAGTAGTCCTCGAAATGACTGATGATTTCCTTTTCCCATGTAATGCACAGTTATCCTGGTAAAAGGCCAGAGGTCTTTTTGGGGAAGGATGGGAGAAAGACTAACAGCAATTAAATTCTTGGTAGTGTTGTAGGGTCCTTCCCAAGAGGACCTGGCCTCCCTTTCATTCTGGGTCTATAAACTGACTCAAATCTGGAAATTCACTGAGGGGCCATGATTATCTATTTTTATAATTTAAATTTGTCCTTTTTTCCATTGATCTAGAAGTTTTCTGCTTATATAAATTAAGTAGGAATGCAGTAGGCTTCCTATCAATTTCACTTCTAGGAACACCATAATTAAGTAGCCAATGCCAGAACTCTACACAAGTCAGACTACTCTTATTGCTGCTCTGCCTCTGCTACCCATTACAGTAGCTATGCCCACCTTGCCTTTGATGATCAAATGCTGCCACATAACTCCTGCCACCTAGGAATTCATTTTTTCCCATTGTATTTAAATTTTGTAGTTGAGTGACTGCAATTCTGTTAGATCTGACATATAGTGAAGAGCAATTACAGGGCCATTCAAAGATGCAGGTGCTTCCCTCACAAATCTATTTCACAAGGCATTGGTCAAGTGTATATCTTCTGGGCCCTCCCAGCTGGGATGAGTAGGTCTAATGTGACTAATTCACTTCATCATCTCAATCTCCCTAGGCCTTTGAATCCCTTCCTCTACATTAAGCCAAGGGAGATCAGGCACTTTCAGCTTGCTTATCTTTTAATCCACATTTCAGCTAACCAAGCAAATAAACTATTAGAACCTCTTTTAACTCCCTGAGCTGCAATATTAAATGCAGAGTCCCTACTTAGTTGGCTCAAATCAAAGAATTCAGCCTGATCAATCTCTATGTTCTTTCCACCATTATCCCACACCCTTAATATCCATTCCCATGCCCATTCTCCAGATTTCTGTTTATATAAATTAGAAAACTCAAGCAGTTCTTTTCAAGTGTAGTGCACCTCTTAATGGGTCACACTCTCAACCTCACCTCTAGGGGACCACTGGGACTTTAGTCTAGTTATAGGTCTAGAAGTGAACCGAGGTGTTGGGGGTGGCTCCTGAGGAGAATCAACATTATCTTGCCTGGCAACCACCTCAGAAGAGGCTGTCACTATTGTCTCTGGCAGCACAGGGTTTATCTCCAAAAGTGGAAAGGCTGATGACAGTGTGGGTCAGGGAGGAGATGTTGCCACTAGTGGGGGTGGGGAGGTTGTGTCTTCTGGCAAAAAAGATTTATCAGAGTTTACAAACTCAGCATCCCCAAGCTTCATCAGGGTCCTCCCACACATCCCCATTCCAAGTTGCAGGGTCCCATTCTTTTTCAGTCAATGCCCTCACTTTAACAGTAGACACCTGTCAAGGCTGTGCATGCACCTTTCCTTGCAGGTCAGCCACTTGCATGATAAGAGCTTGTGTCTGTTTTTCCATAATTTTAGCTCTTTCTCTACAGGACATAAGACTCTCACTCAGGTCAATCTTAGCAGATTTGAGGCTCAGTATCTGCCTTTGAAGCCAGGAGTCAGAATCCCTGAGCTCATCATTTTCTTTCATCACTTTGTCCACTGAACTTAGGAGCAATCAACTAGCTTCATCATATTCCTTGGTTCTCCACATATTTTTAAAGGTATTATGTATGAAGTCACTAAACTCCTTGCCTCTCACTAGCAGTGAATCAGGAGTGTTAATGCATTTATTTTGCATAACTCTCTAAACTGTTCATGCCAAGGACTATCAGTGTTCTCCATACTTTTAGAAGTAGAGTCCTTAGCATTTTTGAGTCTAATCATATTAAGCAGCCAACTCCAGAAACCCCAAAACCACCAAAAGAACTACACCCTTAATATTCTGTTCCTTTAGAACAACCCTACTCTCAGTACCAAAATCTGTATTAGGCTCAGGTCTCTAGAGGGACATAACTAATAGGATATACAGGATATGTCCTCTCTTTCTCTCTCTCTCTCTCTCTCATATATATAAATATATATATATATAGCCACAGTTCTCTCGAGGGACACAAGTATTTATCAAATACATATATATACACGAGTTTATTATATCAGTGATCACAAGGTCCCACAATAGGCCATCTTCAAGCTGAGAAGAAGGAAAGCCAGTCTGAGTCCCAAAACTGAAGAACTTGGAGTTCGATGTTCAAGGGCAGAAGCATCCGGCATGGGAGAAAGATGTGGGCTGGGAGGCTAGGCCAGTCTAGTTTTTTCATGTTTTTCTGCCTGCTTGATAGCTGTTGGCTGATTAGATGATGCCCACCCATATTAACGGTGAGTCTCCCTTTCCCAGCCCACTGACTCAAATGTTAATGTTTTTTTGCAACACCCTCACAAACACACTCCAGATTAATACTTTGCATCTTTCAATGCAATCAAGTTGACATGCAGTATTAACCATTACAACTGCTTTCCCTTTGCTTAATTCAAGCACCCTTGTGAGGGCAATCTACTTGTGCCTGAGGAGAGAGGTGTACTCTCAATAATGTCACTCAGGGTGACTATTGCATATGCTGCTTCATGAATCCCTTGTTCCATAAAAGAACTGTCATCTGTGGAGTCCAGTCTGAGTTTTCAAAGGGGGTTTGTTTGAAGTCTTCTCTGGCTGCATAGGTTTGTACCACTATCTGTTGGCTCTCATGTTTAGGTTCTCCAGCTTTCTCTAGGAGGAAGCTTGCTGGGTTTAGAGAAGAACAGATTCTTAACTGGATTGTAGACCCCTCTAATAGTAGAGCCTGATATTTGAGGTGGCAATTTTCTGTTAGCCGGAGACTTCCTTCAGAAAACAGCAGTCCTGCCACATGATGTGGGGTATAAACAGTTAAGTTATGCCCCATGGTTAACTTAGTAGCTTTTGGCACCAACAAGGCTACTGCCGCATCTGCACAGAGGCAGGTTGACCATCCTCAGCCACCAAATCAAGCTCCTTGCTTAGGTAGCCTATGGGCTGTTGGGCTGGACTTGGGGCCTGGGTTAGAACTCCCAGCACCATTCCCTTCCTTTTTGATACATAAAGATTGAATGACTTGGGGGTGGGAGTGGTGGTAAAAAGGCCATGTAGATGCCACATTAATATTATAATAAGCTGGGTCAACTTAAGGACATTTAGTTGATTCACTGTGCCTGTGGCTAAGTCGGGACAGTCCATTCTGAGCAAACATCCTGGCTTAAGAGGAAGTTCCTAACCACATCTCCACCTGCTAGCTACATAACAGGGGCAGTGCACATGCTTCCCTGTGGGTGTTGCTTCTCTCCCGAGACCCTCCATCTCTACCTGCGTAGCCAGCCCCTAACTGCCTCCTCTCACAAAAGGTATAGTGACTGGCCCAAGGTCATGCAGAAAATTGGTTGGCAGAGGGGTGTAGACCTGCCCGAGGCACAGGGACAGAGCTTTTTAAGGCCAGAACCAATGCATAAGGCTGGGCCCTCACGCCTGTGCAGGTTGAAATCCCAACCCTACAACAAGAAGTCACTTCCTCTGACAACACCTGGGTTTACTGAAGAGGTGACAGAAAGCATCCCTCAAACCCAGCTAAGAATGATGTGTCTTGCCTTGTAGTCAGCTTTGCCATTCCTTAGTGGGTAAAGGGATCAAGTTGAGTGTTGCCAGCAAACACACAGCTGGCCTGGCGACCAATATTTACAGCTTGCCCTGGGGCCCAGGGAAAAGGGCAGGGAAGTGTCCCAACTGGGCAACTTTAAAAACATACGGGAATCGGGGGAAGATGGCTGACTAGGAACAACTCAGGATTGCAGCTCCCAGTGAAAGTGCAGAGGGTGAGTGGACGCCGCATTTCCAGACAGATTTTTATTGCCCACAGACCAGGAGATTCCCAGGTGGAAAAGCCCCACAGGTCGCCAGTGCAGCTGTTTTGGCCTGCGCGGCTGTTTTGGCCTGCGCGGCTGTTTTGGCCTGCGCGGCTGCTTTGCCCGTGCCCTGGCATGGCGGTTCTTCATACAAAAGACACTGGTCCGGGTGCCCTCTTAGCTGGCGACTGGAGCCCTGAGATGGCAGAGTCGCCCATTCATCTGAAATAGCGAGCCAGGCCAGGAGATTCCTAGACAAAAAAACCGCCAGGAATCTGAGCACCGCTGTTTCAGCCGGCTCAGTGAGTCACGGCACAGGAGATCCCGGCACCTTTTCAACAGGCAACTGGAACACTGGGAGACAGTCGACCATTCAACAACATCAATAAAAAAAGACTGTGAGTCAGGGAGCCAGGTGATCAGGCTCGGCTGGCCTGATCACCCCCATCCCCCCACAGAAAAAAAACCAGTAATTGAAAACGCTCTGGGTTGAGAGTTTCACAGCAAGCACAGCTGAACCCAGGATGATCTGGCTTTGTGGGGGAGGAGTGTCCGCCATTACTGAGACACTCCACCACTACGGAGGCAGTCTGACCACCGCTGAGGCAGCCCGCCGTTGCCGAGGCAACCTGCCACTACAGAGAGAGTCCGCCATAACAGAGGCAGGCCACCATTGCCAAGGCAGTTCTAACTACACCCATAT
>NW_016107568.1:1384815-1428728 GCF_001604975.1 Cebus imitator
GGGCTGATATCCAGAATTTACAAAGAACTAAAACACATATACAAGAAAAAAACAAACAAGCCCATTCAAAAGTGGGCAAAGGATATGAACAGACACTTGACAAAAGAAGACATACATGAGGCCAACAAACATATGAAAATATGCTCATCATCACTGGTCATTAGAGAAATGCAAATCAAAACTACATTGAGATACCATCTCATGCCAGTTAGAACGGTGATCATTAAAAAATCTGGAGACAACAGATGCTGGACAGGATGTGGAGAAAAAGGAACACTTTTATACTGTTAGAGTGAGTGTAAATTAGTTCAACCATTGTGGATGACAGTGTGGCGATTCCTCAAGGACCTAGAAATAGAAATTCCATTTGATCCAGCAATCCCATTACTGGGTATATATCCAAAGGATTATAAATCGTTCTACTATAAGGACACAAGCACACGAATCTTCATTGCAGCACTGTTTACAATAGCTAAGACCTGGAACCAACCCAAATGCCCATTGATGATAGACTGGACAGGGAGAATGTGGTATATATACACCATGGAATATTATACAGCCATTAAAAATGATGAGTTCGTGTCCTTTGTAGGGACATGGATGAACCTGGGAACCATCATTCTCAGCAAACTGACAAAAGAGCAGAAAATCAAACACCGCATGTTCTCACTCATAGGTGGGTGTTGAACAATGAGAACACATGGAAACAGGGAGGGGAGCACTACACACTGGGGTGAGTTGGGGGGAAATGGGGGAGGGACGGGGGGGTGAGGAGGTGGGGAGAGATAGCATGGGGAGAAATGCCACATATCGGTGAAGGGGAGGAAGGCAGCAAATCATACTGCCACGTGTGTACCTATGCAAAAATCTTGCATGTTCTTCACATGTACCCCAAAACCTGAAATGCAATAAATAAGTAAATAAAAATACAGCCCCAAACACAAGGAAAGGGTGAAGGGACTTATTTGGGAACTTCTAGCTGGAGGACATGGGTTTTCTTGGTTTCTGTTCTGGGAGGTCTGAGAACCTAGTACTCTAGTTCATCGAGGTGTGGGGTGTATCAAGGAGGAACCAGCTCACAGGGGGCCAGCTGCGCACCTCAGTGCCCAAGAACAGGCCATACTCCTGGGCCCTTCCTTAGGCCTCTGGCATGGACGCCTCACATCTGGGAGACAATTACTCCGAGGTGTAATTGTAACACTGGCACCTCGGAGACAATTACTCAGTTTCTTTGTAATGATGATATTACTCCATGAAGATGATCGTGTGTTCATGGAGATACTGACAAGTCTTGTCTTTTCCGTTTCCTTTAAGAAACTGTTTCAGGGAGTTCTGCATTAGAACAATGTGGGTGCCTTTGCTCTTGGTGGGAGGAAATCTTAGCATCTTGGTTCCAGCTGGCCAAGCTGAGGATGGACTTTACCATGAACCCAGCATGTGGTTCAGCCCCAGCTGGGATTTGACAGGATAAACCGCAGAGGAAGGTTCAATCAGGCCTGATGGAAAAGCAGCTGCCCACCTTGAGTTGTATATAGAAATGGGCTTCCAATCACTCCAACTCTGTAAGCCTCTCTCCAACGTATGTGCCCGAGAAAAAAACAAGTGAAGACTTACCTTGACTGTGTCACATGGGTGTACCCCAAGCATAACTGCCACACCTGGAAGAGGAGAGAGGGACTTGTGACCTAAATGGTTCAGAAACTTGCAGTGTAGGGTGCAGGTAGGACAGGGCTCTGGCAAGGAAGACTAAGCAGGAGCTGCTGGAGGGGAAAGGAATATTGACCAAGCACCTGCGGGGCACCTGGCACATCTTGTGAGCTCCTGTAGTCATGTCCAGTGGGTGTGTCTCTGTGTGTGTGTGTGTGCACGTGACATCCCAAGGTCAAACCAGCATCTGCCCAACTTGATGCTGGTGTCCTATCTTCGGTCTGCTGTTCTCTACAATTGATTGGTCTGGGTGACTGATAGCAGAAGTTGTCCCCTGGGAGGTTGTACACGGTATTTCTGTGATGTCCCATTGTTCCAAACACCTGGCATGGGCAAGAGGCTCCAGGGAGGCGGGACTATGGGGTAAGACCCTCCCCAGCTTTGAATCTTCCCTTGGCCACTCATCAGCCCAGCAACCTCACAAATGATTCAGTGTCTCTGAGCCTCACTCTTCTCACCTGTGAAGGTTTACCTCCCTCCCCCAGGGTGTTCATGGAGATTGAACAGGGCGATGGCCTCCTGGGGAGTGATGACCCCCAGATCCTGATGCACTGGCTGATCCCTCCATTCCCTTCCCTGAGTGGGAGCCACCTTGGGCCCATGATGACAGCTTGTGATTTTTGCACTGATGCTTATTTATTATTTCAGGTTCTGCTAAAAATCCAGTCCCTCTCAAAGGACAGAGATTCATCCCTCCAAAACAGCTCACAAACACTTCTCAGAGTCCTGTGTGCTGTGTGCTTACATCTCTGAAAGTCTTGCCAACACTGTGAGTAAGGTAGCCTTTTTACTCATTTCACAGAAGGAGAAACTGAGGCTTAGTGAGGTCTAGTAACTGACTCTGCCTCTCACACGTCCCTCCCTAGAGTTTCCTGTGTGCATCTGTTAAAGTTCTTTTATTGCCAGTAGTGTTTATGTATAATTAAAATTGCTCATGTCTGTAGTCACGTTACAACCTACACTAAGTATTCCACTTAATGCCCGTTAAAGGACTAGTAACCCATTTTACAGATGAGAAAGGCAAGGCACAGAGAATGAATATCCATACCATGCTTATTAGTGGGTGGAGCAGGGATTCAAGCCTAGACCTTTTGGGTCTAGACCCCTCCTCAGCCATCACCTCTCATTCCGCATTAGAGTTGGTTATCATGTGAGTTCAAGTCCAAAGGTTAACGGAAGTTATTATTCATCTTCTCCACAAATTGATCTTTTTATCTTTACCTAATGTCCTCTTCATTCTTTTAATGCTTTGGACCCTAAAACCCACTTTGATATTAACTTTGCCAATTCTTTCTTTTTGGTTACATGTGCCAGGTATACTTTTGTCCAACTTGTAATTTTGGGTTTGTTTTGTTTTTTGTTAGGGAAACAAGATCTCACTCTGTCACTCAGGCTGGAGTGCAGTGGCACAATCTCGGCTCACTGCAACCTCTGCCTCCTGGGCACAAGCAGTCCTCCTGGATTGGTCTGCTAAGTAGCTGAGACTACAGGCATGAGCCACCACACCCAGCAAATATTTGTAATTTTTTTTGGTAGAGACAGGTCTTGCCATGTCACCCAGACTGATCTCAAAACTCCTGGGCTCAGGCAACCCACTCATCTTGGCATACCAAAGTGCTGGGATTACAGGTGTGAGCCACTGCACCTGACCCAACTTGTAATTTTGAACCTTTCCTTACTAGCCTGTTTCAGATTTTTTTTGGAAACAACTATGGCTGGATTTTGTTTTCTTACCCAGTCTATGGCAGTCTCAGATTTTGTTGGAACAACTGAGGGATCTGACATTTTTATGTCACTTTATGTGAATGGTTTATTTTACTCCTTCCATATTTTTGGTGGTTTGGGCAAATTAACATTTTTTCTTTTTCTAATTGTTAATCTGTCATTTCAGCAAAGGGTTGCTTCCTAATCACTATATAGAAACAGGGTAAGCACCTGCCTCCCCCTAGGACTCACTCTGCTTTCTTCTGCCCTACTCACCACAGTAAGAGTTACCCCAAGAAGGCTCCCATCCCTCCCACCTTCCTATAAACTGTGAGACTCAATTAATGATGATTCCCTCTCCTTCCATCTTGCGGTCTGTACTCTGATCAACTGCCATTTCATTAGAGCCTTTCTTGATGATTTCCCTCAGATGTAACGCAAGCAGGAAATATCCTCTAAATTCCTCTTGCTCGTCTGCAAAATATATTTCTTAGTCTGGTCAGGAAACACTGTTAACACTCTGGTGAGGCTTCTGGGCCCAGACCAGGCAGAGTCCTCTGGCTTTCAGTGCTACAGATGAGGAATCTGCTGCCAATGTGATTTTTTTTTTCTTCCTCCTTTGTCAATTATTTATTTATGCTGTTGGGAAGCCTCTTCGATTTTATCTGTGGATTTCAAGAATGCCACCAGAAGATGCCAAGGGTGTCTTTTTCTTTAATGTAACCCTGACTGGAATTCTATCAACTTTTTCACTGTGCAAACGCATGCCCTCTTCGATCAGGGAAAATTTCAACTATTATTTATTGATGATATTCACCATCCCCAGATCTGCTTCCTTTTCTCCTTCCAGAGCCCCTAACATTCACAGGTAGATGGAAAAACATCCACCAAGCCTATCTTTTCTTTCGTGACTTCCACCTGTGTTTCTGGTTTTCTAGGAGGCCTCTGTTTCCCAGAAACAGGAAAACCATCATCTTTTCCATTTGATTTTTTGAATTTTGTAAATTTGAAAATCCTAGTTCTAGAAGCTTTTTTCTTGGTCAGTATCTGGGTTTCCTGGGTTTGGTCAACCTAACACTTGCCCGACATGTGCTGCTTGGCTTTCCTTCTACCTCCGGCTGGAGGTCCCTCAAGGCCCCTCCAATGTCCCCTGCAGCCAGGTCCAGCTGTGGTGTCCCCTTCCTGAGGGTGCATGGTTATGCCTCTAGCCCCAGACCTGCCCAGGGGCAGCAACAGCTTTCAGCAACCTCTGGGACAGAGGGCAAGGGAAGGAGAGGGCAGAAAGACTCTTATCCTATCTGCCTTTGTTGGGAGGCCCCACTCAGGACTTCAAGGACAGGAACTGGTTCCCACTTTCTCTTCTGACTTGTTTCAGCACCCTTCGCTGAGGGGCTTGTCTCCCTCACCCAGAACAATCCATCCTCAGGAACAGAGTGGGCTGTGGTGCCAGCCTCCATCAAGGACTCCATCACTGGGAGAGCCAGGAAGCCTCTCCTCACCACCTCCCTGAGTGCAATCTGAGGCCTCCAGTCACACCAGCAAAAGCGGACCCTGTCTCCTAACTCCAAAGCCACTGCCTAATGTCCTGTGTAAGCTGAACTCTTGGAGTAATCCCAACTCAATGGTTCTCTAGGTTGGGGCGTGGGAGGGGACCAGTGTCCTGAGGGCAGCTGGCAGCAGAGATGGTGGGAAGAGGCACCAGGATGACAGATCTGTCCTCCCCTCTAGGGCCTCCCACCCTACCTGAGCTTCTCCAGAGCCCAAGGACTTGAAGATTTGGGACTGGCCCCCTGTGGAGGGTAGGAAGGGATGCATTCCAAACCTTCCCATCATGCAAGGCCTCAGGGATGCTATTAATCAAGATGGCCTCCCTTAGTAGTTAAACAGGTAACCCACACTATGACAATAATACGGTATGGATAGTCCCCCTCCCAGTGGTACCAGGTGGGGATAACCAGCCAGCTACCAATGAGAAGGACTGCTATCATCTGGCCTGAGCCTGTAGGTTGGTGGGACGGAACCAGCCAGGGGCCTCTGGGGTCTAGGACTCAAGGTGGGAGTACCTCCCAGCAGTCTGTCATGACCCAGGCCATGTTAGGAGCCTGGAGCCTGGGATATCACAAGGATTCAGCTCACTGTCCTGGCCCACCACCACACCCTGGAGGAGGGATGAGAAAAGTGCAGACCCACCGTGGCCCAGCAGAGGAGCATGTGGTGTTATTTTGCTCTAGTCCCTCCACTGGGCTTAGGTTTCTCAGTCAGATGAGATCACGAGTACGCCTCCAGGTGACTTCTGTCCTTGTCCACCTTGGAGCCTCAGGCTTATGCTTGCAGAGCCTTGAGCTAGGTGGGCACTATGTGCTCCGGGCTTGCATGCAGAACAGGGCCTGGGGGGGTGGCTTGTGCCTCAGTGCTATAGCGTCAGATAGTGCCAGTCCTTGCCTCACCCACAAACCTGGGGCAGAGGGCATGGACATGATCTCTCCCAGGTAGGCTCATGAGGATGGGCAGAGAAGGGCATTCCAGGCAGGGAGGCCTGCAAGAGCGAGAGTGCAGAGGAGTGACTTCACAGGTGTGTCTGGGAGTCTCCAAGCAGGTCTGCCCTTAGGGTGAGTGTTCCTACCCTAAACCTCATAGTGCCCAAGACAGCAGCACTGACTGCAGTGCAACTGCAGAAGGAACCTTGCCCCTCTAGGGAAGGAATCCACACTCCCCAAAAGTTGGAAGGAGGTGTTGGCCTGGGGACAGCCTTTCACCACCACTTGCTGGACCTGAAGGTGCGTAGAGGAGGGTAGATACCAAGCATGGAGCAAAAAGAGGCAGATTAGAGAGCAGAGGGGAAGGTGAGAGCGGAATTCGCAGAGGCCCCCTTTGTCTCCAGGGCACCCAGCGCTAAGGAGAAACCTCCCAACCATTAGCTGGACTTTCTCCTCCTCTGCAGCTTCCAGAGGTCTGACAAGGTAACTGGCTGGAAAGTTCGAACTCCCTTCAGCGTACCTCACTTCCCGGACACACTACCTTCTTGACCAACCTCTCTTGCCCAGGTAGAAGTAGGCTCTGAAGCCACAGGTATAAATACTTAAAACTACCTCTAGCCACTCTTCCCACCAGGGCTCTCAGCGCTGGCTGGGAGCCAAACCCAAGCTGATGAAGAATAGAGAACAAGGGCGGGTGCTGGGAGAAAGACGCGGGACCAGATCCGGATAACCAGCCAGCCCTCTCTGCAACACCACATGCCTCCCCGATCCATAGCTAACCCCGCCTGTGGATAAATATCCGCTGAATAAATTAACCCTCAAGGCAAAAGCAGAGAAGTCAGCGGTCAGTGGCCAAGCAGGTGCCATGCCCGATACCCACGATCGGGGGAACAGGCAGGGCCTAGAGTGCACACTCCCCTGGGCCCTCCCGGGGACACCGGCTTGGGGAGGAACCCCAGACCCTTGGCCGGGCCTCAGAGAAGGTGCCCCACACTGGCTCTCTCGGCCCACCTCACCACCGGGAGGCACGGCCTTTCCCCAGCAGCTCACAGAACCTTGTAGGAAGGGGCGGCATTCTAAAAGCTTGACTCCATGCCTTGGGTCTGGCTAGAGGGGTTCAGTGCCCACCAAAGCCAGTGGGGTAGGGGGTCGCCCAGTAGCCCCAACCCTACCCAGACAGCTACGCAGGAGGGGATGGAGTCAGCTCCCAACTTTATGGCAGTGGAGGGGACCCTGCTCCCGTTGGGCGCCGCCAGATGGGGATGGGGGAGAGGAGGGAGATAAGCCGGGGACCTCGGCGCGGGGCGGGGGGGGGGCAGCGGGACATCCTCCCGGCAGTCCTGGCCTCCGCCAAGCCACGGAGCTGCCCAGACGCCCCTGACCTTCCGTCCAAACATGCCCCTGGGGACTGCAAAGACACCTGCCTCCGCGGACAGTGAGCTAGGCGCCCCGGGCACAAAGTCAGTTTTGGCGCACGACAGCCGCACGAGGCAAGAGCATTGTCGTCCGCATTTACAGACGCGGCGATCCCCGCCAGCAGGAATCTGCAGGGCCAAGAGCTCGCAGGTGAGCCGGCCTCCCACCCCGGACGCCTGGCTCCAGCCTGGGAGATCTGGGAGCCGCGTCCCATCCCACCGCCTCCTTAGCCCCCGCGTATCCAGTCAGGAAGTTGAGCCCCATTGCCCGGTCCCCGGGGAGGCCGCCCTTCCTCCTCGTCCTCCTCCTATTGAGGCTTTATTGCCAGGCTGGGCGCCGTCGGGGTCCCCGGACTTGCTGCGCGGTGCTCAACCTGAGCAGGCAGAGTCGGGGACGGCTGCTGGGCGTGAGGCTCCCGGAACCGCGCCGGTCCCTCGCCCACCGCGGCACACTCACTCCATCCCCTCCCACCGCGGTCCCTCACCTCAGGCTGCGCGCCCAGGCCCTCAGGCTGTGGCTTATTGGGCCCCGGCGGGAGCGCAGAGCGAAGCCAATGGGCGAGCGCGGCGCGGACGACGCCGAGAGACCTGAGCACCGCCGCCGCGTGTCATTGGCCGGGCGTGCGCGGGTGGGCGGGGCGCGCGCGAGGGCGCTGCAGACAAAAGAGCGCGCTGGTGCTCCCGCGAGTGGCTGGCGACGCGCGAGGCCGCGGGGTCTGGCCGGGAGCCTCCCAAAGTGAACCGGGCTGGGAACGTAGGAGCTGGGATTCCAACACCGTCGCAGAACCTCGGTGTCCTCGCCTATGCAGTGGGGACCCTGCTGCGATAACGGATGTGGAGCGCTGAGACCTTCTGGGATCCGCAGGTACACCGCTAGTTGCGAAACTCCGCAGGCAGTGAATAACCCCATTGGGGAACCTCTGCCAGTCCCACCTGCGCGCCTGCGGTGACCATGGCCTTCTGGGCTTCTGGCCTCCTGGCCAAACCCCTGGGGTTCTGAGGGTCAGAAGTGCCCAGGCCAGTGGGATCTGAGGGTGGATTTGAGCAGAGAGGAGGGAGCTTTAAAATGGAAAAGGTCCCTAGGGTGAAGGGCGCCGCCAGGCCTTGAAGCAACAGCACCTTCCCTTGGACTGCGGGTCACAGGAGCCACAGAAGGTTGTAGAGCGCGGGACGTTCCTCGACAGGTCCGATCGCTGCGGACTGGAGCCAGGCCTGATCGCGGTGCATCTGTCAGCGGTGGCCAGTGGGGGCGAGACCGGAGGGGCCGGGTAGGGGCCGCACTCAGGCGGAGGGGAGGGAGTGTGCAAAGCGCTGAAGTCGGAGGGTGCTGACTCTGTGTCACTAGGGTGTCCACGGGCTGCGGGGATGAGTGAGAGCCGATTCTGACTCGGCCACCAGGAATCCCTGACATACGCAGTGGCAAGGGACCCCCCTGGTCCCTGTGGAGGGTCCCAGTCAGTGACTTCCCCCAGCCCTTCTCCAGCGCCTCTGGAGGTCCAGACTGTCCGACTGGAGCCTGGGAGCAGGGCCTGGCCAGAGACTGTCTCTTCACTGCAGGAGTAAGATCACAGCCTGAGGCCAGACCCAACTCCCTTCCATAGAGCCTGCAGGCAAGGCCACACTCTGTGCCACAGTTCCCAGTTTAGGGTCACAGTTTTGTTTATCTGAATTCTAGTGCATATGTGCTGCGTGGAGGGTCAGGTCTAAAGGTTCCGTGGGCACGCAGGTAGGTGTTGTCTAGTGCAGCCTGGTGATAGGGGCTGGGGGTTCCCCAACACTCACGTGTAGTTTCCTTTTAGAGTAGAACTAGAATGTTCATTAAGCCGAGACCCAAACCCCAGGTCAGCTGACTCCAAGTCCCAGGGCTTGTGATGGCTGGTGGGCCCTGAAAGAGGGATCTGGAGGCCTGAATTTGAATTATCACCAGCCTCTCTCAGACCCAGCAGGGTACCTCAAGGAGGCAGGTGTGGGAAGTGGGGAGAGTGGCTCATGGGCCAGAAAAACAGTATCCTGGGGGCCCCAGAAGAAGCCCAGACCCAGACAGGGGAGGGGCTGGAGCTGGCTATGGGACTACTCAGGTGGCTGGAGGCCTCCCACGGATGTGGTGATTACACTGGACAACCTACATCTAGTCACTTACCTTACAAACAGGGTGTCCTGGGGCTGCTGGAGGGCTCAGGAAGTAAATTACAAATCTCTGCACATCCATTCCTGTTTTTTGGAGGTTTGGGAGGAAAATAAAGTACCTTGACAGGATATGGCAATAGTGAGAAAATTATGGCAACATTGATAAGGAGACAAGTGTGACCTCTTTTGCTTTGTTTTCAGGAGAATATACATCCCTTTAATGTCATGCTTGGGACAGGTTGCACTGAGCTCTGAGTCCCTGGGGTCCTCAGTAGGCACTCCATAGTTGAGCTTCAGAAACCTCCTTGAGGCTGGGTGCAGTGTCTCATGCTTGTAGTCTCAGCACTTTTGGAGGCAGAGGCAGGAGGATCACTTCAGGCCAGAAGTTCAAAACCAGCCTGGGCAACATAGCGAGACTGTCTTTACAAAAAGAAACAAACAAAAAAACCACACACACGCACGCGTGCACGCACACACACACACACACACACACACACACACCCCAGCAGGAAGTGGTGGCGAATTCCTACTTGGCTATAGTCCCAACTACTCAGGAGGCTGAGGCGGGAGGATCTCTTGAGCCCAGGAGGTCAAGGCTGCTGTGAGCTATGATTGCACTATTGCACTCCAGCCTAGGTGACAGAGTCAGATCCTGTCTAAAAAAGATAAAAAAGAAACTTTTTTGCAGGGAAGCCTGTTTGGTGAGAGAGCTGAGGAAGCCATACAAAGGCAGTTGTGGGATCATGCAAGGCCTGGGAGATACAGAGTGTGGGCCCTTAGCTGTGCACTTTGCAGGGAGAATATGGAGATAGAGCTGGTTTGGTGGTGGGGTGGGCAGTGTTCAAGTAAGGGCCTGTTGGATTTAGGGACAAAGGTCAGCATGTGAGGGACACTGGAGGAGTGGGCTCTGGACAGATCTGACTGACCTGACCTGCCAAGGGAGCCTCAGGATGTGGGTGTCAGGGTCTGCCTTCAGCTGGAAGCACCCAGAGGGCAGGTTCCAGGGTCTGTCCCCTTCATCTTGGAGTGCCCCTGGGCCTGCACAGTTGATGTTGGGTGGGGGACATCGAGAAGGCGGTGAGGACAGGCACTAGGCAGGGATGGGGGTCACTCAGGTGTGCTGCTGGGTTACTAAACTTTTGTCTCCCTAAACACCCTATTTCCCTGCTGCCTAGAAATCATCCACTCAGGTGCTACACTGCTCTGTGCCCCATGCTGGGGACAAGATGGACACAAATCCCTGAACCTCCATGGCAGGATTTCCATGGCAGGGCTGGAGAGAGACCAGAAAGGGGGAGTGAAAAACTTGGCACCAAGTAAATGAGTTCATGATGCCTGCATCTTGGAGCCTGTGATATTACGTCAACAGTTGAGTTCAGTATCTATTGTTTTATTTCATTTCCAGGGCATAAAATGGCAGCACTGAATGTGCTTTTTCAAACTCTCATGTTCCACAGAGCCCTGGACCTCCCCATTCCAGAGGAGGCAGGGCTCTGTCCAGCTCTGAAGACCTCAACTTTTAAGGAGCAGGTAAGGCCCAATGCCAGCACAGAAGGACAGTAAGGCAGGGGGTACTGACCCAGGGCACCCAAGGGTCAAGCCAGTTCACTGAAAAGGATGTGCTGGAGTTTACCTTGTGTACAGCTTTTATACTTCTCACACGAGACAGGTTCACTGTGGAAAAATCAGAAACACCAGCAGGTAAAAAAGGAAAAACAAGTCTCCTCTGTCCCCACCCTGGAATCTGTGGAGTTGAGTGACAGAAGCTGTTGCTGCCCCAGTAGGAGCTGTTTGGACCCGGGATGGGGAGGGTGGCTGCTCAGGTTGCCAGAGGGCACATTGAGGGGTCACAGGGAGATGAGGCATCAGCTGTGTAGACCTTGCCAGGAGTTGGCTGTGCAGGGCAGTGCACAGAACAGGTGCTAGGGACAGGCGCCGTTGTTGACCAGGATGGGAGCCAGCTGAGCAGGTTGCAGAACTCCTGGGCAAAGATTGGGAAGTTGGGGTGAGCTGTCGGTAAGCTCCTGTGTCATGTAGAATAAAACCATGTTCAGTACCATGGTGTCTGAGGCCCAACGTAACCAGGCTGCAACCTCATCTCCCACCGTTCACCCCCCACTGGCTTTCTTATTGGAGCTCACACTCCAAGCTCATTTCCACGTCAGGGTCTTTGCACCAGCAGCTCCCCCTGCCTGGGAAGCTTTTGCCCAGCCTTGCATCAATGTCTCCAGAACTCCGGTTCCTGCTCAGAGCTTACCTATTCAGAAGGGGCTTGGCTTACCTGCTATGGTCTGAATGTGTGTGTCCTCACCAAAATGCATATGTTAAAGTCCCTTTTTTTAAACTTTTAAGTTCAGGGATGCATGTGCAAGTTATATAGGTAAACCCATGTCTTGGGGATTTGTTGTATAGATTATTTTGTCATCCAGGTATTAAGCCTAGTATCCATTAGTTATTTTTCCTTTTCTCTCTCTCCTCCTACCCTCCCACCCTCAGGTAGGCCCTGGGGTCTGTTACTCCCCATATGTTGAAGTCTTAACCCCCAAGGTGATAACCTTAGGAGGTAAGACCTTTGGAGGTGATTAGGTCATAAGGGAATGGGATTGGTGCCTTTGTATGTATGTGAGAACAATGGGGTCTTGCTCTGTTGCCCAGACTAGAGTGCAGTGGCATGATCATGGGTCACTGCAGCCTCAACCTCCTGGGCTTATGCCACTTTTCCATCTCAGCCCTGAGCCTGTGTCACTGAGCAGCTGGCTCCGTATGTGCCCGGAGTGCTGTCACCAGGGAGGAGGTTGTACAGGAAGGCCCCCTGTACTCGCTGCCTCTACAACCACTACAGTAATGATTAGAGTCCTGGGCCTGGGGCAAGACCCAGCCAGCATGACCCTGGAGAGAGCACATCACATCTGCTGGTGCTGCAGGCCAGGGCTGGGGCCCAGAGGCAGGCCTGTTTCTCCCTGAGCACTGCCCCGGAGCAGCAAGCTGTTCTGCAGCTGTTCCTGTGCACTCAGCCACCCTCCACTCTGGATCCCCACCCAGTGCTCTTTTGTGTGCTCTTCATACACTGTCCCCTTTCAGGCAGGCTTAGCTGGTCTCCCTTCCAGGCTGGGGACCGCAGGGCAGCGAGGCCAAGTTGGGCCGGCACCACAGCTGTCTGACAAGTGGACATTACCAGCCAGAGCAGGAGTGCTCTTCCGGCAGCTTACGGCACTACACTGGTGCTGGCACCCAGCCTCACACCTCATCTCCAAACATCTGCAGAGCCACTGCAGCTGTGCATCCTAATCCAGAAGTGCCTTTGTCTCTCAGAGAATATTTCTCTCAGAAACAACTGGACTTTGGCAAAATGGGAGAGGTATGAGAGATGTATGGCTTTCCTCTGCCCTGACCAGCAGTGGCCTTGGGCAAGTCACCTGACTATTGGCCCCAGGCCACCCCGCCTAAGACTGTAAATAGGAGGCATCACTGCTTTTTACAGGGGAGGAGATGGAGGTCCCAGGACGTTAAGTGACCTGTCCAAAGTCACACAGCTGATGAGGAAAGAAGCTGGCCTGTGTTGGCTCACTCCTCCCTGGGCCCATGGCCCTTCCCAGGCCCTGGCAATAGACACTCTGGCTGGGTGGACCATGACAGCATCAGCTGTCATTGACTTCAATTGTTGTCCCTCATTGCACCTGCCCCACAGGTAGAATGGAGCTACAGGAAGTTGTATTAGTTGCCCAGGGCAACATGGCTGGTGAGCTATGCCGTCTTCTGTGGGTGGTTCGCTCCCACTGGCCATAGCTAGCCAGGTGAGCAGAGGCAGGGCTGGGAGGGCAGGGAGTAGGGCTCAGCTCAGTGGGAATCAAGGCTGGGAGAGGAGGCCTAGGTGAGGTCATGTTGCACACTGGTATCCAAGTAGGACTTGAACCCAGGCCTCCAGCTTCCCAGGACTGGAACCTTAGCTTCCTCACTTATAAAACGATGCTTCTGTGTGTGTGTGTGTGGAGATAGAAGCACCAAGAGTCAGGACAGGCTTGCTGTGTCACAGTCACCCTGTAGCCTTGGAATAGTCATGTTCCCCTCCCCTAAGCCTCAGTTTCCTCACTTACAAAATGACGATAGGCTGGTAGATTGAGCCCAAGGCTCCCTTGCTGCCCTGTCTCTGTCCTGGGCTTCATGTGAATGGGGCCCAGCCTGGGTCACAGCCTGTGCTCCCCATCGCTACACAGCCTCACCAAGCATCCCATGGCTGGTCACTCCTCTGAAAAACCCGGACAACCTCTTCTTGTGTTCTCCACCAGCTGTTGGAAATGTGAAATGAGGTGTGAGAGACAGTCCACCCCAGGGCACTGCTAACAGCTCTCCCAACACAAGCCCATTCCTGGGAGCCTGTGACTCTGCACGGTGGAGTTGCCTGGACTGTGCATTTTCATCCCCAAATTTTGACCCCAGCACACTCAAGGCCATTCACAAAGAGGTGAGGGGAGGGGCCTCTGCTGCCTCCTTATACCTCCCAGACAGAGCACAGCATCACGTGCGGGAGCCAAGGAAGTTTGTTTACTCCAAAGGGTGACAGGAAGGCAGAACGCTCAAGAGGAGAGACCCAGACACGTGAACCAGGGGCTTCCCTGAAATTCGGCTTTGCTCTTCCAAGCCTGCACATGGCACGTGATTAAATACAGCCTGTCCAGACCATCCGTGAGGGCCTCAAGGGCTGCTGCTGTGACTTTCTTCCATCCATCCCGGGACACAGCCAATGCACTGCTCTGTGCCGACTTCCACTGCAGTCAATTGTCAAAACGAAACATTTGCAGGGACAGTGGGTCCTCAGCATCTGACCCAGTGAGGGGAAAAGCCACACCACTGACTCTGCAGGATGGAGGGTCTAGGATCAATTGACGGGAAAACACTGGTATGTTAAGGGAAGCAAGCATGATTTCTGGAGTAGAACACATGCATAATCTGGAGGTAAGTAAGCTGAAAAGTTTCACCCCTAAGACTCAATTTAATAAAAACTGCCCATCTCTGTTTACTCTTGATGATTAAAAGCAGCTTTAAAGCTGGGTGATTTCTTAGTCAAATGTATAGCAAAGATTTTACCTGTCAATGTTTTGGTGGCGGGTTGAAATACATCTTGTGCTCAATTAATTTCCCCACATCAACATTTCAAAGCACTTTTTCGGTTACAGTAATGACATTTCATGTCCATATATTCATATGTAGAATATATATTTTAAAATAGAGTAGGTTTTAAGAGCATATTGGGAACCCTAGGAGTCTTCCATGGACCAGAACAGGGTGGCCCATGAACTTCCAGCCAAAGGCTCCATATGCCTTGGAGCTGCTTTTTGGGAGAGATTCATAGCTGGACTTCTCTATCTGACCATGCAACTTTATCACCGATCACCCACAATGTTTTGTCCGCAAGAGTCAGAAATAATGAAACTCAAGGAATAAACAGTGTTGATAACATACATAGATTTACAGAAACCAAGCCCAGTAATTATCATGTGACAGAAGCCTACAGGTAGCGGATTTGACTGGGCTGGGATTATTGATAAATCACGTCTCTTTAAGCATAAATAAAATGAAGTGACTGAACTCGTTCGTTAGTGAACTCTTTCATTCACTTGTCCATGACCTCCTTGTGCTGGGCCTGCTGCTCTGCAATCAGGGGCTGGAGAACCTCTATGAGCGTCTTCTTGAGCTCACCAGTGAGCATGTCTCTACTGGAGTCATCCTGCCCTGAAATAGACAGCCATGGTGAGAGATGGCTCCATCTCAGACGCCCTGAGCAGCTCCTTCCTGCCTCAGGCACCAGCCCAGCCCACACCACCCATGCAGAGCCAGGCATGCAAGTGGTACTCAGAAGAGAAATCTGTTATTACCACAGCAATGACCTGTACCTTCATCTACACTTTTCCCAAAACAACTAGAAACCTGGCTCTGATGGTAGCCATGACTTGGTCTCTCATAGTGAAAGGGCCAATGGGGAGGGCAGTCCCCACCCTCATTGACACTGGGGCTGCTCCCCCAAGCATAAACAGCAACAATTCCTGGCAGTCTTATGGCTTCTGTAAAATCTTGCTGATTATTTTTCTTTTTCTGATTGTAGTACATGCTCATTAAACAAATGAAATAAAGTACCCAAACCACAAAGCAGCAGCAAAGTAAAATAATCACCTACAATTCCAATGCCCAGAGGTGGGGCCCACTGGTAACATTTGGCACATTTTCTTTACAGTTATTTCCCTGTGTATTTCATTTAAACAACCTCTTGGTGCATTTTTCATTTGGTATCCTTTTTTCATTATCATAGGCATA
Source organism: Cebus imitator (assembly GCF_001604975.1). Classification (NCBI taxonomy): domain Eukaryota; kingdom Metazoa; phylum Chordata; class Mammalia; order Primates; family Cebidae; genus Cebus; species Cebus imitator. Next base: position 1,400,555 of record NW_016107568.1, read on the forward strand.
TTCTCCTGTGTCACTAAAGCACCCCTCCCATTTACTTATTTATTTATTTATTTATTTTACTTTAGGTGTGTACTATATCTGGCATTTCTCCCCATGTTATCCCTCCCCACCCTCCCCTCCCCACCGTCTGCTGTCTTTCCGCTACCTCCGCCGACTGCCCCCAGTGTGTGATGCTCTTCTCCCTGGGTCCACGTGTTCTCATTGTTCAACACCCACCTATGAGTGAGAACATGCGGTGTTTGTCTTTCTGTTCTTGTGTCAGTTTGCTGAGAATGATGGTTTCCAGATTCATCCAAGTCTCTACAAAGGACATGAACTCATCGTTTTTTATGGCTGTGTAGTCTTCCATGGTGTATATGAACCATATTTTCTTTGTCCAGTCTAACATTGATGGGCATTTCGGTTAGTTCCAGGTCTTTGCTATTGTACACAGGGCTGCCGTCAACATATGTGTGTATGAGTCTTTATAGTAGAACGATTTATAGTTCTTTGGGTATATACCCAGTAATGGGATTGCTGGGTCAAATGGAATTTCGATTTCTAGGTCCTTGAGAAATCGCCACACTGTCTTCCACAATGATTGAACTAATTTACACTCCCACCAACTGTGTAAGAGTGTTCCTATTTCTCCTATCCTCTCCAGCATCTATTGTCTCCAGATTTTTTAATGATCGCCATTCTAACTGGCGTGAGATGGTATCTCAATGTGGTTTTGATTTGCATTTCTCTGATGACCAGTGATGATGAGCATTTTTTCATGTTTGTTGGCCTCATGTATGTCTTCTTTTGAAAAGTGTCTGTTCATATCCTTCATCCACTTTTGAATGGGGTGGTTTGTTTTTTTCTTGTATATCTGTTTTAGTTCTTTGTGGATTCTGGATATTAACCCTTTGTCAGATGGGTAGATTGCAAAATTTTTTTTCCATTCTGTTGGTTCTGTTAAAGAAATGAGGGTGTCGTTATGTTGCCCAGGCTGGATTTGAACCCCTGAGCTCAAGGGATCTGCCTGTCTCAGTCTCCCAAGCAGCTGGGACTACAGATGTGTGCCGCTATGCCCTGCATATGAAGATTCTTTTAAAATAGTTCATGCCTTCATAATAATCTATCCTGTAACAATTCTAATTTAACATTTCCTCTGTTGTATAGTCTGTTTTGAACTTTTTGCTATTATTATTTTTAATGTCTTGGTGTGGGATGCTTTTACTTATTCAGAATTATTTCCTTGAAAAAAATTCCAAGAATTGGAAAACCTGAGGCAAAGCTCTGAACATTTTTGGGCTCTTTGTACCCAGTACCAAACTGCTCACTGAGGCTGTGTGGATGAACATGCACTTGGGTGTGCCTTGAAGCATCTGGTTTACAGTCATTGAAAACACAGTCAATGGCAACACAAAAAACTCTGGTAATTCTATTATTATTATTTTTAGAGACGGAGTCTCGCCCCGTCGCCTGAGCTGGAGTGCAATGGTGAGATCTTGGCTCACTGCAACGTCCACCTTCTGGGTTCAAGCGATTCTCCCACCTCAACCTCCCGAGTAGCTGGGATTACAGGCACCTGCCACCATGCCTGGCTAATTTCTTTTTGTTTGTTTTTAGTAGAGATGGGGTTTCACTATGTTGTCCAGGTAGGTCTCGAACTCCTGACCTTGTGATCCACCTGCCTCAGCCTCCCAAAGTTCTGGGATTACAGGTGTAAGCCACCAGGCCTGAGCAACTCTGGTAATTCTATAGTGAATTGTCTCAGCTTTGATCATGTTAACTTATATTTCTCTGATGACTAGTAAGATGAGACTGCTTTATGTGGCTACTAAACAAATAGTAATTTATATCTGCTTTTTGTGATTCGTTCATGAGGTTTCTGAGCACTTGTTTAAAAAAAATGAACGACTCTACTCAGTTTTTATCTTGTTTCAGTTGAGCACCTGTTCCTAAGGCCCAGGCATCTTATACTGGGTACACATATATTGGGTAACTCCATGTTCTTGGAACAGAATTGAGCCAAATGACGAAGGAAAGAGCAGAAACCCCTTAGAAGTAGAATGAAGAAATACACCACATTTGTTTGAAATAGCCATTTCTCTTTATGCTTTCAAAATATGGCCTGACTTGTATGAATTTGAGTTGCATGGATTGTTAGAAATATGTTACATAGCTGTGAAGAAGACAATTTTTTTTTTGAGACAGAGTCTCACTCCATCTTCAGGATGAAGTGCAGTGGTGCGATCTTGGCTCTCTGCAACCTCTCCCTCCTGGGTTTAAGCTATTATCTTGCCTTAGCCTCCCATGTAGCTGGGACCACAGGCGCATGCCACCTCGCCTGGCTAATTTTTGTATTTTCAGTAGAGATGGGGTTTTGTCATATTGACCAGGTTGGTCTCAAACTCCAGATCTCAGGTGATCCACCTGCCTCGGTCTCCCAAAATGCTGGGATTTCAGGTGTGAGCCACCGCACCCACCCAAAAAGACCAAATTAGCCAATGAATAATGAGGTGGCCTGTAAAATTGAACAAAGTGTTATATGTGTCTGGGTGTCTCTGAAAATGAGATACCATGATGCAAAACTTGTTAGTTTTTCATCAACCAGTAGAGGGAGGTCCATCCCAAGATGCTGCAGTAACAGAGAAGTTAACACAAAGGTGGTGGTGGTGTAACTAGAGATAATGATAAAACTGCCTTTCACGTGTGTAACTCTTTTAAAGTTTATATCCGTGAACACTTGGTCTTCATGACAGCCTGGCTATAAGCCCACATGTGATGGGTGAGGGAGCGGAGCTAGCTTGCATTTGCTGAAGGTGACCTAGCAGATGCTCAGCAGAGGAGGGACCAGACATGCCTGAACATCAGGGTCACTCAAGGGGACAGAATATTAACACCTTTCCACAGTGGCCCTAACAAGATATTCTTTCTCCTAAATAGTTGACACTCCAGCTGGGATTATCCCTACAAGTATCTTGGCATGAAGGTATGAAAGAGGCTGAAGAAATCCACCTCTGCTCTGTTTCCAGAAGTTCTCTTTATCCCAAGGGTTTGCAGCCTCTCAAGTCAGCCCCTTTTATCTTTGGATAAATATAAAAATTTTTTGACTATAAGAAAAATTCCTCCTTGAAATAAGCAGCAAGTTATTTCCAAGTAACTTCAATCTATGACTTCTCATCTGCAAAAGGAATGTTAAAATGTCCTCTCTTTCTGCTTGATGAGATGCAGAAAGAGGTGACATTCTACTTGAAGAGGTGGGTGGAGCTAAACATCCTCAATGTCCTCACTTACCTTGCTCAGGAGGGAGACTATAGACAGAAAGCCTATCAAAGCTGTGTTGAGCTTATGACCTACAGAACTATGACACAATACAAGCCTGTTATTTTAAGCTGCCAAATGTGTGTTAATCCATTACTCAGCAATAGAAAACTAATTCTCAGTGTGCATTTTATTATGCTTCTCTGTAAAGCTACTCCTTGCAAAAGTTGCAGCTGATATCCTAATGAAGCTATTATTAAATAGCTTTTAAAAGTTTTAAAAGTTCCTTTGTAGAAAAGTTGTCCTATTCAATTCAGAAAACAGTCATGGGGCATCTTTTAGATGCCAGGCACTGTGCTAAGCACTGAAATATAAAGATGAATAAGAACTTCAACCCTGAAAGACCTCAAAGACAAACTACACAAATGGACACAACTATTATCTGAATCAGAAAGTGCTGAGAACCATGAGGACATAACAAGTACAAGAGTTCAGAAAAGGGAGAAATATCCAGTTGAGGGTATCAAGAAAGGTTGTCTTGAGGTGGCTATGGGGAAGAGGATAGGAAATCAACAAGTGGCTCAGAAAAAATTTGGAAAAGCAGTGAATGTCCTTGTGGGAGGAGAGGCCTCATTTAAAGAGCTAAGCCCACCAGCAGCCTGACTAAGCTTATGGGTATCATGGGAAAAAAGAACATGGTGAGGGATGGTGGTAGGAATCACTGAGGGCTGGGATGATGGGTTTAGGAATTTGGGAAAGCCTGAGAAGCAAGAAGTCATGAAAACCAAGAATAGATTGGCTGGGAGTTGCAAAGTAGAACAGGCAGTTTTAGTAAAGGGAAATTTTAGAGTTTGAGATTTTAGAATTAAGCAATTTTCTATTATGGTGAAGGCTGGAATGGGGCTGCCATGTCATGTGACCAGAGTGGTATAGAATGGGAAGTTGGTGAAGCATGAAAATCAAGACCATGTACAGCCAGAGCACTAGAGGGACATCAACCTTAACATCATCTGATGCATCTTTCGCATTGCCACCATACCTGGCACAGCACCATTAACCATCTCACGCCAGTTAGAATGGCGATCATTAAAAAATCTGGAGACAACAGATGCTGGACAGGATGTGGAGAAATAGGAACACTTTTACACTGTTGGTGGGAGTGTAAATTAGTTCAACCATTGTGGAAGACAGTGTGGCGATTCCTCAAGGACCTAGAAATAGAAATTCCATTTGACCCAGCAATCCCATTACTGGGTATATATCCAAAGGATTACAAATCGTTCTACTATAAGGACACATGCACACGAATGTTCATTGCAGCACTGTTTACAATAGCAAAGACCTGGAACCAACCCAAATGCCCATCAACGATAGACTGGATAGGGAAAATGTGGCACGTATACACCATGGAATATTATGCAGCCATCAAAAACGATGAGTTTGGGTCCTTTGTAGGGACATGGATGAACCTGGAAACCATCATTCTCAGCAAACTGACAGAAGAGCAGAAGATCAAACACTGCATGTTGTCACTCATAGGCGAGTGTTGAACAATGAGAACACATGGACACAAGGAGGGGAGCACTACACACTGGGGTCAGTTGGGGGGAAATAGGGGAGGGACGGTGGGGGGTGGGAAGCTGGGGAGAGACAGCAAGGGGAGAAATGCCAGATGTAGGTGATGGGGAGGAAGGCAGCAAATCACACTGCCACGTGTGTTCCTATGCAACAATTTTGCATGTTCTTCACATGTACCCCAAAACCTAAAATACAATAAAATAAATGGGGAAAAAAATAAAAATAAAGGGCTAAATAAATGTTGACTTGAGAGTCATATAGAAAAATGAAACAATCACAGTGAGATAAAGTCAATCCAGACTTTTTTTTCTGCATTATGGAGCTTGAAATTTGGTCTTGAGGAGAGGCAATAAATGGGTAAGAAGACGTTCTTTGACATTCCCAGCCAAGTGTGGCTGCTTTTGAATTGATTGAACTCGTTGGTGAGCAACTTGAGTGATGTCATGAAACCTTGATCAAAGATATAATGTAGGTAGTGCACAGAGAGAACCTGGTTTTTGTTTTTTCTGTCTTCCTGCCTCATTTGGCAGAGAAAATCTCCAGATTAATTTTAGATTTTCATTGCTAATTAATGATTCAGTAAAACAAACAGACACTTCATGACCTATAGCTCTCCCTCCTCTTTGTCCCTCTTCCCTTCCCCAAACCATCAACATCCACATAGACTGAAGTGTCCTCTACTTGTCTGGCTTTTCATGGCCTCCTACAAATGAGGTCTTTCCCACCATCTGGGAAGCAGCTGGGCAGCCCTCTCTGGTGAACATTCATCAACCTCACCACCTGGCTCCAGCCACAGCTGCCTTTCTTCCTGAAGATCAAGCCATGCCAACAAAATGCCACTTTGGGGATGAAGCAAGTTCAGGGTGATTATACTTTTCTCAAGTCACATCAGCTCTGGACAATATTCAGAGCTATTTCCAAGTCTATTTTAAGGGATAATTTAATGTCTCAATGCATGAGAGTTAATTGGATACATGATTCCCAATGACTCCATGCTTGCCTATGTTCCTGGTCTCAGAAAGCTTTTCAAAATAAAGCCCAGAGTGGACTCTCTCAGCAGGGGATACCACAGGACTGTGGCTTCCCGGAAGAGGGTCTACCCCTCCTGTCACTCCAAGGAGAATCAAAGAATTGGAGTCTCTTCAAAGAACAGACAGCAGGCACTGTGGGTGGAAGGCCACAGATGCCCTACAGATGTGGTTGGGTAATTATTTTCTAGGTTTTACCATGCTGGTTTATAAGTCTATTTGAAGACTGAGAACAGATTTCAGAGTTCTCCTATTTATCCTGGAAACAGCAAAATAAATAAATGAATGTTTATGTTATTTTCAATGAGCTAAAATAGTTATTTACAAAGACGGACAAGAACTGCTTTAAGCAAAAGTATAAAATTCTGTAACTTTGTCCTCGGTGCCACCACCTCCCTCTTTAAGACCTTCTCATCCTGATTCTAGGTTCTGTGTTCTTTCCATTGCAGCTTGGCTACGTTCTCATGCAGCTGTCTTTTCTTGTGACTGGAGGCACCAGCTGAATTCTGGCCCTACCAATGACTAACTGTGATCTAGTGAGCAACCAAGGCAGAAAACCACTGCCTCAGAGTATCCCTTTCTGAAAAGCACTGAAGCCTTTGCATAAGTCTTGAAACCTGTTAATTTCTCCAGTCTTGAGGATTCCTTCATTCGTCATTGCCAGCTGCTATACTGGCTTTTTCATTTTCTTCTCTTCTTTTACTGCGAAACTGGCATAACTTCCTTCAGTACCTGGCCTTGCTGAAATTCCCTCTATCTCCCTTCCGGATATCCCTATCGGAGACCAATGAGTTCCACCCCTACCATTCTGTTGAAATTGTGCTGGGAAGACCACACCTTCTGTCCTTCTTGCCAAATTGATGGCTTTCTGTTTATATTTTCCCGCTTTGAGTTCCATGCCATGTTAATTAACCATCACTGTGTGGTGACAGCTTTGAGGATCAGGATAAAGAATTTGGATGTCATCAGGCCATCAATGAACAAAAAAAGTAATGAATGCTCTTGAGTTAAAAATGACATGGTTGGATCTGTGCTTTTTTAAGGAGGTCCATTTGCAGGTTAAGGAGAATTGAACTGGAGAGAGTCTGAAGGCAAATTATGAACAATCAGTTTAAAATTGTCTGAGCTCCCCCAAAAATTGCTTGGAGGTGGAGATGACATGAAAAGAGCGTTCTATTGATTCTACCAATAATGTTTCAAGTAGTATCAAATAACAAGAGAATCCATTCTGAAGGAGGGAGCAAGGGAGGCAGGAATTGTAAAACACCATGGTCTTCTAGTTACTATCCTTACACCCTTCAGTCTGCAATAAGGAGAGAAAAAACAAAGGTATCTTTAGGTCTGGGTTATGTTTTTTTTTTTTTTTTTTTAAAAAAAGATTTAATTACAAACTACTGGATTGGCCATAGTAATCATTTCCCCAATATCTAGCTTTAGAGAGAGACCCCAAAAATATAGGCATGATGCCCAGAGCTGGGAACTTGAGGGGGTATAATTTGTTTAGCTTCATAGTAGGAGACCCTGCCCCTGGCAGAGGAGACGCTGATGGGGTTTTGGGTGGAGAAGGGAAACTGTAACAGATTTTTCTCATCTGAATGCAAGTTGAAGAGTTGCCAGCATCAACAGGGTGTGGCCACCATCTTTCACAAATCCTTGAAAGAAGCTGCAGTGTCCTGTGGGTTTACACAATACCCACTTCCTTCTGTTTTTTGTGTGTTCCTCCCCAAGACACACAAATAGACTTCAAGTATTTTCAAGATGGATATTTGATAAATCAAAAACAAAACATGTACATGAGGGAAATCTGGACTTAGTCAAACAGCAAAAAGTTATTTTTCTTTTAAATTCCCTGACCACAAATCTTTTGAAAGAGAAAGGTTATCAGGTGATTTTTTAGAAATTGCCATCCATTTCTCAGGTCCTTATAGGGGCAGTGGTATATGGAGGAATGAGCATAGGCTTTTGATGCTGGAAGAGCTTAGTTCAAATTCCAGCTTTGCCATGAGTTCTTTGTGTAACCTTTAGCAAGCAACTTCTTCAAAATTCCATTTTCTCATTTGAAAGTGTATTTAAGAATGCTTTCTTTTAGAGGTTGCTGTGTGGATATTATTAAATAAAGTGTTACAAGGGTCCCTATGCACACAATAAAAAATGTCATTACATGTCACTCTCCTTTCTTCTTTCTTTTTATTTCACAGAATCAGAATCTAAGGATTTTAAAGAATACGTAAAGTCAACTAATTCAGACTGTCTTTTAAATCTTAAACCCTATCACTGTCAAGTGTACCATCTTCTGCTTACACACTTCCAGTGATGAGAAATTTAAAGCTTTCTAGGGTATCAATTCAACTTTTGAACTGTAGTATTGTTTTCCTAAAATTCTCTCCTTCTCTCTGTCTGTCTTTGTCAGAGGGGTTTTGTAATATCTAGGGCTTTACAAAGGTAACTACTATTGTCTGAAATTGTCACATATCTTGGAGCCAAAAATCAGTTTCAGATTGCACTGATTCCAGGGCTATCTTATTGGAACCACACCAGGAACTAGGAATACAATGGAAGCTGAGCCAATGGAAATCAACTCTACCCAAACAAAGTTGGCATTTTCTTTATTCCTGAACACAGGTAGTGATCAAAGCTGCCCACTGGTGCTCTTTGGGACAGCTGTACCCCACAGCCTAAAGAGAACCAGTGGTACCTGGGAGAGAACTGGCCTCTCTTTCAACCCCCATCAAGTCCTTCCCTTGGACTTGGTAGCCAATTCAACATAGCTACATCCAAACACTTTTTATCTCTTTGGCCAAAACCTGAACTCTGGGTGCTAGTAGAGATACGTTTCATTCCTTCTCCAAGCATCTGATCTTAGCCATCCAAATGAAGTGCAGAATGTAAGGAGCCGTAGGTGAGTCTGCCCCTTTTCTTTTTTTGGAATCATTACCACTGAATCATAGAATCACAGAATGGGAGAGTGAGAAACACTCTTGAAGGTGGGGAAGTTGGAGCAGGCAAGATGCTGAGAGCTTCTCTCCTGCTGCTCTAACTTTAACCAGAAAGCTGGACTTTATTTAATATTCTGAAAGTCTGCAGAAAAAAACTTTATTTTTAAGTTTCTTCTATTTATAAGCAGAAATAAGGAAGAAAGGAATGTGGACTAGAAAATACTGATCTAAGCTAATATTTTTATTGCACATGCAAGAGATAAGAAAATTAAGATTCAGAGAGGGAAATAATTTTTCCAACAGTCACATCATAAGCAGGAGAAACAGAAATTGAACAAGCATATTTTTTAACTTTCTTGCCATTTTTTTTTGTATTCTAGACTCATGGGTATGTTCAAATGTGTGTCTGCAATATTTGAAAAACCATCTAGTTCACTTGGGATCCTCTCTAGCTACTTTTGGGACTCTAGGTTTTAGAATAAGGTAGAACAGAAAGAGCTACTCTTGAAGATATGAAATGTGGATCTTACTTTTTATGTCTGGTACCAATAAATGATACAGACATTTACTTCATGTCTCTTGGCTTTAGTTTTATAACTTATGATGGGAAAGACTAGGCTTGCTGGTTTCTAGCTCCGATATTGCATTAGTTTAGTGTTTTAGACCTATCTCAGAATTTTCTGAACATCTGTGCAATATTTAAAATAGAGCCAGTCCAGTGGTCTTAGGACAAGTTTACAGGCTCTGTATAGTAATGATTTGATAACCCTTTAAGCAGTGAACAAAATATTCACTGGACACATGTAATGTGCCAGGCACTGTAACAGAGGAGGGGACAGAAGCAGTCAAGGTAGGCAGCACATTTCTTTTCCTCATATCAGTCTTTCTAGATTTTCTTCATCATACCCTAGAAAATCATCTGAGCTACAATGCCCACCACACTTCAAATATAGTATTCATCTGGAAATTGTCACATCAGAACTTCATTCCTCTTTACCTTGGCAAATAGCCCTGCTGAGGCTGAGGACAAGAAAACTCTCCACAATCATTTTTGGAATTCAGATTTCACAGAACCAGTGTTATCTAGTCACTTGAAATGGGAGAAGGATCATATATATTGCAGTTATATCACCCCATCCCCTCTCTTCCTCACGATGGTGTTTCACCATGTTGGCCAGGCTAGTCTCAAATTCCTGACCTCAGCACGCCTCAGCCTCCCAAAGTGCTGGGATTACAGGCATCAGCCACCATGATTGGCCATTGCAGTTATATCAGTAACACTGTCCTACTGTAACCAGTGGAGGGTGTCCAGGTTCTTAGCATTTTGAACAAAGAATTAGACAACATGCACAAACAAAGCAATGAAAGAAAACTACAGATTTGTTGAAGTGAAAGTACACTCCACAGAGCTGGAGCTGGTTAAAGCAAGTGGCCCAAGAGCGCTGGTCACAGAATATTCTGGTGTTTAAACACCCTCTAGAGGTTTCCCATCGGTTACGTGGTTTATACCCTATGTAAGTGAAGAGGATGAAGTGAAGTTTCGTGGTTTATACCGTATGTAAATGAAGAGGATGAAGTGAAGTTACAAAGTTATTGACTTGGTGTACACCCTATGCAAAATAAGAGGATGTTTCCTGACATAGCTGAAGTTAAGTTACAAAGTTATTTTCTTGGGTATAAAAAGCTGGGGTTTCCCATTTGATTTTGTTCTAGGAAGTCCTTAGATTCCCTGACTCCAGAACCTATTCTCTTGCGTCATTTGCCTCCTGAGAGACATGATCTCCGTAAACCTTCATAGGAGGCAGAAGGACCAAGGATCTTTCTTCTGTAACTGCTTCATGCTGACTTCAGGAGCAGTCCCTACATATTGGGGATCACAAAACTCTCACCCTACTCTGTCTAGTAGGGACAGGTTAGCTTCTGAATGGCTCGTGGTGTCTTCACCTGGAACTGGCTAGAAACCTTGTCACATGATCATCTAAAGCTTGATGGTCTCCAGGCAAAATGAAATGAATTTGCTTAAAATATTTAGCAAACATGGTCCAACACCAAGGCAAGTATAAGTATTAATAGTGGGCTGGCCAAGAGAAGGAGCTATGAAACCCAATTTAGTGTCATTTACCAGCAGCCCCATGACTCAGCAGCTATTGCCATTATTTTAGAAGCCCAGTCAGCTAGCTGTCAGGTGGCATTTCTTACTAATCCTGATTGGTTATTCTTCTTCAAGGAGAAAAACATAAGCCATGTTTTTCAGCAGTTAGAAGATCTAGTCCCCTTCTACTTTGCAGTGATCACTGTCAAGGAGTTTATTTGATTTTGTAAGGTTGCAGTACTCTAGGAAATGCCATCCAAGCTTTCCATAAAATTCTTGGACAAACATTGGCAGTGGGATAAGGAAGTTGCAATCTCACTAACTCCCATTCCTACTCCTGCTGTTATTACTAGCCCTACAAAATGGGGTATGAGTTAGATGGCTCATTTGTATCTGGTGGTTGAAGTTAAAGCTTTAATAAGGAGTTGGTTGTTGTTTGAGACATATAATATTTCTCTCACTGGTCCACCACTTCCAGCAAAGACAAATCAGCGGAACTAATCTATCTGTAAAATAAGCTTCAGTCCCATATACTTGGCCTGATTACCCACATAAAGTGCAAGAAGAATCATTGTCCATATAGGCTCTCCTAAACTGGCTTTGTTGAAATATCTCACAAGGCCATTTCAGTCAAAGCCCTGAAAAAATAACCAGTTCCTTCAAATGTGTCACATTACAAAGAAAACGTGGTTATTAACTGTATGCAAACAAACACATCACCATTAATTAATAGCATTCACAAACAGTTTGCAAATTCTGGAGAAATTAGGCAGAGAGAGGGAAATGATTCAAATTCTGTTTAGAAAAGCATACTCAATACACTTAAAGTGTATTTCAAGGCTATAAATAGCTTCAAAAGAAAAAGATTCTCCAACTTTAGACACAAAACAAAAAGAATCTGCAACATTTTGAACAATAAAAGCTGTAAAAATCATTTCTGTCTTCCATTAGTTCAGTCCATGCAATCAACTCCTGCTCTAATTCATATTGGGTTAGAAATCTTTATGAACACATCAGCCTTTCAAATGATGCCCTGAAAGTTTTTACTCTAATTTAATTACACAATCTCCAAAGGTATCAGAAACTTATATTCAAGAGACCTTTTCATGATTTCCCCCAGAGAGGCAACCCTTGGACTGTAGCTTATTATAAGTCACATTTATTGAGAAGGATCAAAGCAAAACTTTAATTGTGGATGACAAAAGTTTTTTTTTTTTAATTTTTTAATTGCATTTTAGGTTTTGGGGTACATGTGAAGGACATGCAAGATTGTTGTATAGGTACACACGTGGCAGTGTGATTTGCTGCCTTCCTCCCCATCACCTATATCACCTATATAGCATGGGCATTTCTCCCCATGCTATCTCTCCCCAACTCCCCACCCCCTTTTGTCCCTCCCCTCTTTCCCCCCAACAGACCCCAGTGTGCAGTGCTCCCCTCCCTGTGTCCATGTGTTCTCATTGTTCAACATCCGCCTATGAGTGAGAACATGCGGTGTTTGATTTTCTGCTCTTGTGTCAGTTTGCTGAGAATGATGGTTTTCAGGTTCATCCATGTCCCTACAAAGGACACGAACTCATCGTTTTTGATGGCTGCATAATATTCCATGGTGTATATGTGCCACATTTTCCCTGTCCAGCCTATCATCGATGGGCATTTGGGTTGGTTCCAGGTCTTTGCTATTGTAAACTGTGCTGCAGCACAGTTTACAATGACAAGAGTCTTAAGACAGCCATAGATAAAAAACCCAGTTGACAAGGAAATTTAGTTATCTTTGTGGTACACAACAATTTAACATAATAATCATATTACTGACAAAGTATGTTAAGACATATCAGAATTTTAGGAATCTCATACAATCCTAGAACACATATTAATAACACAATCTACATAAATATAACTCAAAGGAAACTAAATACAGTATCAGATTTGATAATGCTTCCTCTATAATTCTAACATTACAAATAAGCCTAATAAGCCCAACATGTCTGTCTTGAACTTCAGGAAACAAGATCCAAAAAGTTTGAGGTTAAAAGACTAAATTTAAAACTCTAAAATTTGCTGTTGGAAAGTCTGTCAGATTTCAAAGCCCTCGCTGACACTCACTATCACAAAATAACACAAGTTACTATAAAATTATCATTCAGGTAGCCAAAATTGTAATACAAAAACATTTACTCTTCCATAGAGAGGAAACACAGTTTCCCAAACAATAAGACCTACTACTGGAGAGAGCATGAGGCCAACTAAATCTGTCTCTTTCCCCTCCGTTTTCTCTCTGCAGTTCACTTAAAAGGTAAACAAAATTTTTTCTCTCTTAATATTAAGCAAACATTTTGTTCAAAAGAGAAAACCAAAATTTTACCTTCGTATGGTGCATTACTAATGTTAAAGCTAATTTTAATAAAACCTTATAAACAAATTTTAATCGGTTTGACCATAAGGTAAGATTTCCATAATTTTTAACACAGTTTTCAATTTTCTATTAAACATCAGAGCAGTGCTCCAAGAAAGCCCTGTTATTGTAACACATAGGCCCAGACTCTGGTATTTCATTAGTGTCCTTTTTATATTAATCTTTAATTATAGAAAATCTTTGAACTAATCTAATCCATCAGATGGGCCTTTATAATCTCACAGTCCCACCTCTTCCATGGTAGTCCTTGGGCCTAGAGGGATTGAATTGTTTAATTTCTAGTCTTGTGTCTTACAAAAGCAGATCATTTTGATGGCCCCCTTCTCCTGAGTCTGATGCTGCTGCTGCAACTGGTGTCAATGCTCACAATTTAGCAGGGGTCATTGCATTTTTCCAACCCCGATGTCAAAGTCCTGTAACTTAACAGCACAAGCATTAGTTAATAAGATATTTATACTACAGAAAGTCCTATCATTCTCTTTAACATGTTACAAATCAAAACACTGTGAGTTGGTGTTTAGGAGTTACTGACTGTGGTAGTTTAAACAATTGTATTAAAGTAATTAGGTTACTCATTGCATATATCTAATTGCTAACATACTAGTGACTGAACTATGACCAAAAACATCAAAAGTGTCGTAGGTCCTACGCCAAACATATCAAAGTAAGACAACTAACTTTTCTCTCCAACATTAACAAGTGGTAAATGCAAATACTAGTTTTGGGAATTCAATATAAGGATAAAAAGATCTCCTTTCACTTAAATACTATACAACAAAACAAGAATGAAGAACAAACACAAAATAATTTCTTTTCAGCTGTTTTAAAAGGGGATTATCACATATTTCCATGGCTGGCTTCCAGATAGAGTACTGACATCTAATTAGCTAACTTTCACCACCAAAATCTTCAAACCAGTGTAGCACTTCCACATGTTTTGCTTTCAAGCATACACATGAAGCCTCATCAGTAATAAATGGCTTTGGATTTTTAAAAATCACTAGAAAGTCTCACATTTTTATTGCTACTTAATCCAAGTGAATGTCACTTAATTTTAATAATGGTCAGCACGATTAGATTAGTTTGAGAGAGATCCTAATCAATATAATTTCTTTGAAGACAAGATCAGTCTTTTTTGAACATTAAAACTTTGCATCCATAACATGGTATTTCTTCATTACCTAAAGGGAAAGATGTGACACCTACTCAAATTATTAACTGAATTGAATTACCTGGGAAATAAACATCACTTAAACATTTTTATTCTTACCTACTTTTTCAAATAGTAAGTAATGTACAATTTCTGTTCAGAACTTATGAAAAGTCTTTTATGTAATTTTCTTTTGCCAGGAACCGTAAAGCTCTCATAGCTCTCTAGATTATCACAGGCAAGTAAAACCAAGCAACTTCCAAATGGCTGGTGTTCTCCATTAGTTCTTGCAGGCCCAACAAATGTAGCCTAGGAGTTCCAGATAAACAGAACAATTGATGACTTGCTAAAAATGCACAGTAAACAAAAAAACTGTTGACAGAACCAAATAAAAGCCTTCCACCAGAAACTAAAAAAACCACAATGGTTTTATATGTATGAATACACAAACCAACCCAAAGGAGAAAAAAACCAGGAAACAAATGAAAATTTACAAGCAAAAACAAACAAAATCAACCCTAAATTTTTCCTGTTCAGTTTACCTTGGAGGCTAACATGTTACCTAGAGCCTAAAAAACTTATATAATGAATATTTTATTCCTCATATACAATTCAGTATCTTTAATTATACCAATATCACCATAAATTCTGTGCAATCAAGAAATTCCCTCTAGGCACATGATCAGTAAGTACTCCAGTGCCAGCGCTATCCATACAAAACAGTAAACAGTATAAAGCAGTGCAAGCAGTTATGTGAAATTTGGCTCCACACTAAATCTGGCTTCATGCTTATCTATACTGAAAAAAAAATCACCAAACTGCTGATGCATTTCTTTATAATATTCCTTATTTTACTTTAAGCAAGACTAAGAGCTTTAACTATGAAAATGTCCATTAGCCAAATGTCTCCAATTCCTTATCATGTTTTAAAGAATATTTTCTTATCTAAACCTTTTCGGCTTTCTATTTTCACTCTATCTGCATGAAGATAGACACAGAGAAACAGGAAAAATTATGTATGACTTACACAAACTATTCATGACGTGCCTGGGCTTTCTGTTCAGTCCCAGATTTTCTTCTTCTTCTTCTTTAGATAACCAGTCATTGTACTCTAGGCCAAAAAAAGTTTTCATACAGGATTCTTTCTCATAAAAATTATTATCTTTTCTTTATAACCTTCCTTACCAAAAATACATCTTTATAAGCATAACTTGCTTCATATCTCCGGGGTACTTACTGGTTTCTTACTATCTTTTTCATGAATAACTTTTTCAAATATGTAATTTGAACTTTTAATTTATTATTATTTTTCCCAGTAATAACACATCTTTTGGCACATTTTATGTATTGAATTATATATTAACTATAAATATTGTCCTCAGTAACCTTAACTTTTAATGAAGCCCTAAAATGCAAGAAATCTTGAACTATCAGATATGACCATTTTATAGATAAGAACAATTCCAAAATTTCTGAAATGTATTTCCCCATATCACATCCCTTTCTTAATTGGAAATGACCCAGATATTCAATAAGCATCAAAAATAATTTTCAGATATTAAATTATACAAAAAGTTTACCTAAAACATTTATCCCATTTATATATACTCAATTATTTCATTTTAACCATTTATTTAGATTATTTCTGAAAACTGAGATATTGGACACCATCATTTAAACTCAGACATTTCCTTGTTAACCATTTTATAATCTATGAATATCAGGTGTTCACTGAAATAAGAACCTTAGAGTTAATTACATAGACATTTTCAACAATAACTCAGAAGATTCAGCTTTTTAAAAGTTTATTCTTTTAAGTTCTGAGGTACATACGCAGGATGTGCAGGTTTGTTACATGGGTGAATGTGTGCCATGGTGGTTTGCTGCACCTATCAACCCATCACCTAGGTATTAAGCCCAGCATGTATTAACTATTTTCCCTAATGCTCTCATCACGTGCCCTTCCCTGAAAGGCCCTAGTGCATGTTGTTTCCCTCCCCCTGTTCATGTGTTCTCATTGTTCAGCTTCCACTTATAAATGAGAACATGCAGTGTTTGATTTTTTGTTCCTGCACTAGTTTACTGAGGATAATGGCTTCTAGCTTTATTCATGTACCTGCAAAGGACATGATCTCCTTTTATTTATGGCTGCATAGTATTCCATGGTATATACGTACCATATTTTAATTATTCAGTCTATCATTGATGGGCATTTATGTTGACTCTATGTCTTTGCTATTGTGAATAGTGCTGCATGAAGATACAACACATGTATCTTTACAATAGAATTATTTATATTTCTTTGGGTATATACCCAGTAATAAAATTTCTGGGTCAAATGATATTTCTGGTTCTAAATCTTTCAGGAATTGCCAGACTGTCTTCCACAAAGGGTGAACATTACATTATATTTGTACCAAATATGTAATCACAATGCTTGTGATTTTTGTACATTGATTTTGTATCCTGAGACTTTGCTGAAGTTGCTTATCAGCTTAAGAATCTTTTGGGCTGAGCCAGTTCAGTTTTCTAGATATAGGATCATGTCATCTGCAAACAGAGACAATTTGACTTCCTCTCTTCCTATTTGAATACGCTTTATTTCTTTCTCTTGCCTGGTTGCCTTGGCCAGAACTTCTAATACTCTGTTGAATAAGAGTGGCAAGAAAGGGCATCCTTATCTTGTGCAGTTTTTAAGGGGAATGGTTCCAGCTTTTGCCCATTCAGTATGATACTGGGTGTGGATTTGTCATAGATGGCTTTTATTATTTTAAGATATGTTCTTTCAATACTTAGTTGACTGAAAGTTTTTAACACGAAGGGATGTTGAATTTTATAGAAGGCCTTTACTACATCTATTGAGATAATGATGTGGTTTTCGTCTTTAGTTTTATTTATGTGATTACATTTATTGATTTGTGTATTTGAACCAACCTTCATCCTGGTGATGAAGCTAACTTGATTGTGTTGCATAAGTTTTTTTGTTGTGCTGCTGGATTTGGTTTGCCAGTATCTTATTCAGGATTTTTGCATCAATGTTCATCAGGGATATTAGCCTGCTATTTTCTTTTTCTGTTATATCTCTGGCAGGTTATAGTATCAGTATGATGCTGACCTCAAAATGAGTTATGGAAAAGTCTATTCTTTTCAATTGTTTGAAATAGTTTCAGAAGAAATGGTACCACCTCCTCTTTGTACCTCTGGTAGAATTCAGCTGTAAGTCCATCTGGACCTGGGCTTTTTGTTGTTGGTGGTGGTGGTGGTGGTGGCAGGCTACTCATTACTGCCTCAATTTCAGAACTTGTTATTGGTTTATTCAGGGCTTCAACTTCTTACAGATTCAGTCTTGGGAGGGTGCGTGTGTCAGGGAATTTATCTATTTCTTCTAGGTTTTTTAGTTTATTTTGCATAGAGGTGTTTATAGTATTCTCTGATGATTGTTTATATTTCTGTGAGTCATTGGTGGTATCTCCCTTATCATTTCTGATTGTTCGAGTATTCTCTTCTGTCTTCTTTATTAGTCTAGCTAGAAGTCTATCTATTTCATTGATTTTTTTCAAAAAACCAGCTCCTGGATTTGTTAATTTTTCCAAGGGTTTTTCATGTCTCTGTCTCCCTCAATTCTGTTCTGAGCTTGGTTATTTCTTGTCTTCTAGCTCCGGAGTTTGTTTGCTCTTAGTTCTCTAGTTCTTTCAGTTATGATGTTAGGATGTTAGTATGAGATCTTTCTAGCTTTTTGATGTGGGCATTTAGTGCCATGAATTTGTCTCTTAATACTGCTTTAGCTGCATCCCAGAGATTCTGGTACATTGTCTCTTTGTTCTCTTTAGTTTCAAAGTACTTCTTGGTTTCTGCCTTAATTTCATTATTTATCCAGAAGTCATTCAGGAGCATAGTGTTCAATGTCTATATAATTGTTTGGTTTTGAGTGGGTTTTTAAATCTTGAGTTCTAATTGGATTGCACTGTGGTCTGAGAGACTATTTCTTATGATTTCAATTATTTTGCCTTTGCTGAGGAGTATTTTACTTCCAATGATGTGATTACTTTAGAGTAAGTACCATGTGGCACCAAGAAAAATGTATATTCTGTTGTTTGGGGGTGTAGAGTTCTGTAGGTGTCTATCAGGTCCACTTGGTCCAAAGCTGAATTTAAATATTTAATATCTTTGTTAATTTTCTATCTTGATAATCTGTCCAACACTGACAGTGGAGTATTAAAGTATCCCACTATTATTGTGTGGGGGTCTAAGTCTCTTTTCAGTTCTTTAGAAACTTGTTTTATGAACCTGAGTACTTCTGTATTAGGTGCATATATTTTTAGGTTAGTTAGCTCTTCTTGTTGAACACTTTACCATTATGTAATACCCATTTTGTCTTTTTTGACCTTTGTTGGTTTAAAGTCTATTTTGTCAGGAACTAGGATTGCAACCCCTGCTTTTTTCTGCTCTCCATTTGCTTGATAAATTTTCCTCCATCCCTTTATTTTCAGCCTATTTGTGTCTTTGCAAATGATACATTTCTCTTGAATACAGCACACTAATGGGTCTTGTCTTTTTATCCAACTTGCCAGAATGCTGTGTCTTTTAATTGGGGCATTTAGCCCATTTACATTTAAAGTTAGTACTGTTATGTGTGAACTTGATCTTGTCATCATGATGCTGGCTGGTAAATTTTGCAGACTTGTTAATGTAGTTGCTTCATAGTGTCATTGGTCTGTGTACTTCAGTGTCTTTTTGTAGTAGTTGGTAATTTTTTTCCCCCATGGTTACTGCTTCCTCCAGGAGCATTTTGCAAGGCAAGCCTGGTGGTGATGAAATCCCTCAGCATTTACTTGTCTAAAAATAATTTTATTTCTTTTTTTACTTATGAAGCTTAGTTTGGCCAAATGAAATTCTGGGTTGGAAATTCTTTTCTTTAAGAATGTTGAATGGCCTCCAATTTCTTCTGGCTTGTGTGTTTCTGCTGAGAGGTCTGCTGTTAGTCTGATGGGCTTCTTTTTCTAAGTGATGTGGCTTTTCTCTCTGGCTGACCTTAACATTTTTTTTCATTTTTACCTTGGATAATCTGATGATTATGTGTCTTGGGGTTGATCTTCTTGTGGAGTGTCTTACTGGGGTTCTCTGGATTTCCTGAATTTGAAAGTTAGCCTGTCTTGCTAGGTTGGAGAAGCTCTCCTGGAGGATATCCTGAAATGTGTTTTCCAATTTGATCCCATTCTCCCCATTTCTTTCAGGTATTCCAATCAGCCACAGTTTTGGTCTTTTTACATAGTCTTATAGTTCTCACATGTTTTGTTAGTTCCTTTTTATTCTTTTTTTTTTTCTCTAATCTTCTCTGACTGCCTTATTTAAGCAAGATAGTTCTCAAGCTCTGTTATTCTTTCTTCCACTTGGTTGATTCAGTTGTTGATACTTGTGTTTGCATCATGAAGTTCTCATGCTGTGTTTTTCAGCTGCATTAGGTCATTATGTTCCTCTCTAAACTGATTATTCTAGATAGCTGCTCTCATAATATTTTATCATGATTCTTATCTTCTTTGCATTGGGTTAGAACATAATCCCTTAGCTCATCAGTTTGTTATTACTTTCTGAAGCCTACTTCTGTCAGTTTATCCATCTCAGCTCCAGCCTCATCCTGTGTCCTTGCTGGAGAAGTGTTGCAATCATTTGGAGGAGAAGAGGCATTCTGGCTTTTGGAATTTTCAGGGATTTCACATTTATTTTTTCTCATCTTCATGGATTTATCTACTTTTGATCTTTGAGGCTGTTGATCTCTGGGGTTTTGTGGGTCTTTTTTGATGTTGTTGTTGTTGCTATTAGTTTGTTTTTCTTCTAATGGTTTTCTATTAGTTTTTCTTATAATTACTATTATAAATTACTATATAAGGGGCCAGTCAGGCCCCTTTTCTGCAGGTCTGCTGTAGTTTGCTGGGGGTCCACTTCAGACCCAAGAGGATGAAGTGAAGTTACAAAGTTATTGACTTGGGTACACCCTATGCAAATGAAGAGGATTTTTCCTGACATAGCTGAAGTGAAGTTACAAAGTTATTTACTTGGGCATAGAAAGTTGGGGTTTTTCTGTTTGATTTAGTTATAAGTCCTTAGATTCCCTGCCTCCAGACCCTATTTTTCTGCCTCACTATTGATTGCCCAGATCCCTGGACAGATTTCTTTACAGCATTCAGGAATATGAACAGTCTATGGAGTCAAAGAACTAAGGGGTTTAAATCTTGGTTTAATAAACTTACTGAGCATTCATAACCTCAGTGAGCTTCTTATCTGTACTATGCGTCTTTTGGAATTGTGGTAAATTGAATTCATTCAGCAAATATTGTTTAATGTCTACTATGTGCTAGGCACTGAAGTTATAAAGCCCTCCTGGAGTCTACAGTTCAGTACACAGAGAAGTAAGCAAACAAAAATAAATGCAAAGTATGCTAGTTATAAAATAAGCCAACATGCTGCTGTAAAGATTGTCAAGTAAAAGGCATTTGGTGGCTGCAGCCATTATTATCATGCACAACTACTTATGGGTTTAGGCAGCAAGTGCAGGGGAAAGCAGACCCTGGATTGGGGATGAAAAGACAGCATTAATATCCTGGCAGAGGTGATCAGGTGTTAATAAATTGCATTTCTCTCCACAGCTTGGCATTAGTGATTTCATTTAATCCTCACAACCTATGAAGTAGTCTTATTATTGCTCCCATTTTACATATGAGGTAAATCAAAAGAGGAGATTTAAGAGCGATGTGTCAGCTTGCCCAAGGCCACACAGCGAATGACCAAGCTAATTTCTCAAATCATCCCTGCTTTGGATGATCCTAAATAAGAAAATGAAAGAAAAGATGCTGCACAAACTCAAAAACACTAAAAATAAGCGGTGGTAGCTTTCAGACCATGCAAATCTATATAAATTACTATTATAAAAATTATAATGTGTATCACATAATCTATTTCTATATCTTTATCTCCAGATGCTGCAAGTTAAAAATAACTTAGCTATCTATGTAGTAATCATATAAAATAATTGTCAGTTAGCTTTTATCAGGCTATAAAAATGTTATGGAGTAGAAATCATAAACTCTTCAGATTGAAATAGAAAATAATTGTGATGAATCTTGCTAAAATGTACCTTAGAATGCCTATTACACTGTGTTGTAATTTGTCTGTTTTCCTGTCTGTCCCATGCATGGTGTTGAGTATTTTGAACTTAAGAATAATGTTTTACTATTTTTACATCATCAGCATCTAGCTCTATTAAGCACATGGTTAAACGGGTCTGATAATGTGTGTGTACCATGAGCATTAGAATTTCACAGTGTTAACCCTTTTTTTCTTTTATCCAATTCTTTAGTCTCTAAAGGGGATACTAGTTTTTCACAGCTCCAGTTTGCTTCATTTCACATTTAAAGGAGAAAAAAAAACTTGATTCCATAAAATCTGGTCAGAACAAGCTATGATGATAAGAAACAAAATTGGCTCTCCAGGCATTTTATTTTCACATATTTCTTTTCTTTAAAAAGAAAAGAATACCTAGTCTAAATCTGAGTGCTTTAAACAGCTAATTACAAAGCTTGGAGCACTCGAAAAAAAAGTATTCAGTTCATGTATTATTAATAACTTCTTTTAGTAACATGTTGACAATGAAGGTGATGATCCAGATAATACAAACATGACAAAAAACTTATTTTGGGGGTCTGTCATTTTTTGCACAAACAAATGCATTAGATCTGTTGGGTGCAAGTCCTAAGTCTGGCATAAACAGGCCTTAAAGAAACTGGCTGTAAACAGAATATCTATAGCACTGTGACGGCAGTGACACACATTGCTAGAGATTGTTGGTTTACTGGAGGGAAAGAAATACCTGGCCTGCCATTGGGCAGAACATTGCTTGGGGGCTTCTGAACCATAAACAATAGCATGAGCGACCCATGACTTAATAACATGTTCCAGCTGCAGTAGATAAACATACCAGAGCCTGTTTCTTGCCACTAGTAAAAAAATGCTTTGTTCCCTGCAAACAATGCTTTTAGTTAAATGATGATTATCACTCGCTTGCTGTCAATAAATGTGTGGGTCAGACTCAGTTCCAGGCTCTCAGCTGGAAATGCTGAGGATCCCTGTCTGTCCCATACCTTTTTGCTCTCTATCTCTGTGTCTGTTATTAATTCCTTCAGTGCCGCCTGGGTTGGGGTCTCCACGACCCAGCTGGTCTCAGCAAGTGGCTCCCATACGTGGAACTCGAACCTGGCACCAAGGGTTGCTGGAGCAACGGCTAGAGGACACCTGAGTACTCTTAAAGGGAGCTCAGAAGCGTCAGGGTAATAAAATGGGCAAGGGTCGAGTGGGCAGGAGGCTTCAGTCTGCTTCAACAGCTCCTCAAAAAAGGGGGAGTTAAAGTTAGTACTAGCCATGGGCTCTGTCCGTTGTTTTCAAAGAATCTGTGCTTTCTTACTCTGTTCTTCTGTTGCTTTGTCCTTCATCGCTTTATAAAGAAGGAGCTGCGGATATTACTCAAATAATAATAATAATAATAAGGGGGAAACTCCACCCAGGCTGACAGCTGCAGCCAGGAGGAGGGAGCAGAGCAAGCAAAAGGTGTCACCTGCAGCCAAGCCGACGGGGAAAAGAAAAAAAAATGGAAACAAGCTCAGCAGCAGAGAAAGCTCGAGGTGGTGTTCCATTCAACAGGCTCAGCCCAAGGCCAAAAACTGCTGCCAGGGCGGGGTGAGAAAGCAGAGTAGAACCTGGGCAGGGCCGATATGTTTGCAGTCTGGAACCCACACTGCTGCCTCTGGCTCCAAGTGTGTCCCGCAGTGAAATTTCGTGTATGCTTTGTAAATCAGTAACATCCCAAATTGTAATTCTCTGCTAAAATTTAAGTAAAATTTAAGGATTTGTAAGACTTTTTTTTCGCTGATATTAGCCACTGTTATTTCAACCCTACCTTTAAACGTGACTCTTTTAAAATCTAAGTAAAACAGTAACCTCTGAAGAGAAAAAAAAAGTAATTACAACTAGCCTATGGAGCAATTAGAAGTGAGCCCTATAGCTTTGCTCCTCAGTAGAAAAGAACTTCCTAATTAACTAATAAGTTGGAAAACCTGCCTTCTATCTTAAAAGGCAACACTACTGGCACAAGCCTTATTTACCCTTAATTTTGTAAATTAAATTTCAATCAGCTGTAAAAGAAAGCCCATGAGGTAGTTAAAAAGCAGTTAAAAACTAAGTGTGTAAAACCACACCCTTTAAAAAAGACCTTTAAACCAAAGTAAATAATAAGTTAAAAAGTAAAAATTTTAAGCCCATTCTCAGAAAGTTAAAAAAAAATTGTAAGTGTGGTTAAAAAAATATATATGCATAAGACTGATTAAAAATAGGCTTTGCTCAGCTAGTGAGTCACTGTTTTCAGAACAGTTTGCCAGTTTAAAGTCCATAAACTTAGTTTAAAAACTCAATTGCGGCCGGGCGCGGTGGCTCACACCTGTAATCCCAGTACTTTGGGAGGCCGAGGCGGGTGGATCACGAGGTCAAGAGATCGAGACCATCCTGGTCAACATGGTGAAACCCCGTCTCTACTAAAAATACAAAAAATCAGCTGGGCATGGTGGCACATGCCTGTAATCCCAGCTACTCAGGAGGCTGAGGCAGGAGAATTGCCTGAACCCAGGAGGCGGAGGTTGCGGTGAGCCGAGATTGCGCCATTGCACTCCAGCCTGGGTAACAAGAGTGAAACTCCGTCTCAAAAAAAAAAAAACAAACAAAACAAAACAAAAAAAACTCAATTGCTAGATATTCTGCCTGCGGCGTTAAGCACATGGTTAAAGTATATTATTTAAGTCTTTGTTCCAGAAGTGTTTTCAGATTTCTCTTTAAAACTTCATGTTACCAATTTCAACTTGCCATCTTAGTAATTAATGCAGTAAGTTGCTAAGTTAATCCTAGCATCACCAAAATTCCTTTAAGGAAAAAGCAATTCAAAATAGTATTGCACTTCTTCATACCTAATGCTTTAACACTGTTTACTAATGGGTCCGGTAAACAAGAAAAGGACTTCGAGCTATTTGCGTTCACTATTCCTTCTATAACCAATCAAAAACCTGCTAAACATTTTCCTTGGAAAGTGTTGCCGCAAGGCATGTTAAACAGTCCAACAGTTTGCCAGACTTAGGTAGGGCAAGCAATTGAACTAACTCACAAAAAATTTTTCACAGTGTGATATTATGCATTATACATATGATATTCTTTGTGCTGCTCCCACTAGAGAAATACTATTCCAATGTTATGATCACTTGCAAAATTCGATTTCTCGTGCTGGTTTAATTATAGATCCTGACAAAATTCAGACTACTACCTCTTACTCTTACTTGGAGACTTTAGTGAATTACACTACCATTGTGCCACAAAAAGTAACCATAGGTTGGGATCAATTAAAAACATTAAATGACTTTCAAAAATTACTAGGAGACATTAATTGGATATAACCTGCTCTATGCATTCCTACCTATGCCATGAGTAATCTATTTTCTATCCTTTGAGGAGACCCTAGTCTCATTAGCCCTTGGCAATTAACAAAGGAGGCTGAGGCAGAGTTACAGGTGATTGAGAAGCAAGTGCAGAAAGCTGAAATAAATACAATAGATCCAGAAAAGACTCTAGACTTACTAATTTTTCTGACTCAGCATTCACCTACCGGTGTTATTGTCCAAGAACAAGGCTTGGTGGAATGGCTTTTTCTTCCTCATACAAATTCACGGACTCTGACTCCTTATTTGGATCTAATTGTTACTCTGATAGGAAATGGGAGAACTCAAATTGCATGGACATGACCCTGGAAAAATTATTGTCCCTCTCACAAAGGCACAAATAAAACAGGCCTTTATAAACAGTCTTACTTGGCAAACGCATTTAGCTGATTTTGCGGGTGTTCTTGATAATCACTTTCCATAAACAAAATTATTTCCATTTATAAAATTAACTAATTGGATTATCCCTAAAATAACTAAATCCAAACCAACTCATGATGCTGCAAATGTCTACACAGACAGTTCTAGCAATGGCAACACTTCTTATTCTGGGTCAAAAAGTAAAAATTTTCAGACACCGTATACTTCAGCCCAAAAAGCAGCACTTGTAACTGTAACTAGGGTTTCTAAGGTTTCAGTTCTAGTTATCTGCAATAGAAAATAAATATATTTTTTCCATATCCTTCCTTAGCTCTAGGCCATGAAGTGCTGAGCCCAAGGTACCATGTTGTAAAGCCGTGGGGCCTGTGTTCCTAGGACCCCAAATGTTCAGTAAAGACTGATTTATAATACAACATGGCTCCTATCAATCTATTTACCACTTGGGATACATTTTCTGTTCTTCTGGTCTTGGATTCCTAACTGTTTGGGGATTGGTACTAACCAGGAAAGCTGACTCTGAATTAGGGACCTGAGAGCCCTGAGTTGAGTTCAGCAATGGTTACTCAGAGCAAGGGGAGCAATAGAATGCCTGTAAATCATGCTTGAGAAGAGCTAAGGGTCACATCTGTGGGGTCCTCAAGTCCAGTGGGGCCAGAAATGGAAGCCCAAACCAGAGGCTCCAAAGCTGTAAAGTCACAGTGAGCAAAGATCAGGCAAAAGGAACAGGGAGAAGCCCTAAGGGGAAGTAGTATCATGTTGTTAATTTTTATGGCCAAAACTCCCTAGTGACCGGGAGAGGCCACCTGGTTTAAGGAAGAAGGCCAGGGAAGAGAGACTTCCCCTGGTAGCTCTGATTCCATGTCTGTTCCCTAGACCAGTTCCCACTCTTGGCCTCGTATAAATGTTTAACTAACTCACTGTCCTCACTCCATAACCAATTGACTTTTACGTCATGTACTACTTTGTGTCCTGTCTGCCGTCTCCCTGGAATTTGACCTCAGCATGTCCCATGATTCTGACATCCCTACTTTCATTTTCATGCATTATCTCAGATGGGTCTCCAGTTCATGACGCGGCCTGAGATAGGACAATAAATTCAAGGTGTTTGCAATGAAATTGAATGTAGTTTTTAAATTATCTTTGAGCCCATTTTACATGATGGTTCTTGAACAAAGGACAAACATTTCTGAAGACCTCCTTCTTTAATGGCTGTGTGTGTAAACCGTGTGAATCATCACAACCAACACATCTGTTTTGGTCATAACAATTCTTTCTTAATACCCTTGCAGTTCATGCTGTTCTCATTTGACATTCCCTTTGACCACTGGAATTGCTGACAGTTTGTGTAGGGGAGGACCTGAAACTTAGACTGAAGATTCTTTTGTAAGGCTCTTATTGATCTTTTACTCCTCCAGACCAGGCTAAGTGTTACTGAAGTGTGTTTCTACATCTCTAATTCATCTATCAGCACTTGTGAGATTTTGTTATTTTTCTTGTTTTACTGTCTTCTTCCAGAGTCGTTAACATTCTTGTGTAAACTTCCCTGTATTCGTTTCCCAAAGCATAGAATATGGGTAGCACAAACTATATGCTTAATAAATATTTGTTGGATAATGAATAAATACATCCAAATTCATTTGGAAAAAAATTTAGAGATTTTAGTATACAATAAGGGAATTAACACTTATTAGATGCTTATAATATGCCAAGCATTGTTCACGCAGAGACAAAGAAGAAAATACTAAAGCAAATTCTTTCAAAAACTGCCTATTTTCTCTAGTCAGGTGTGATTTGAGTGCAGAAAGAGAAAGAAGAACTGGCTTGCTTCTGCTAAATAGAATCAGTTTCAATAAGAACATCACCTAAGTTATATACAAGGAGTGATGAGCTGTATATAACCCAGCATTATTCAAAAATAATTAATTTCTTAATGGAGAAATTTTGTAAATTTTTTTCATAAATGACCATAAAACAAGAAATAAACCAAAATGTTAAAACATAAGCAGAATGGAATTAATAATGAATAAGTAATGCTTTCTAAAGTTGGTGATAGCAAGGAGGCTCTACCCAGCTAACAGCCCCTGTGTCTACACTCAGCTAAAGGGCTGGCCAGCTGTGCTATAGGCTCTAGCAAAGGAAAACAGTCTTGAGTGTCAATGTAGCAAGTATCAGGCATTGGGGGAGCAGTTAATAAGCAGGGGGATGGATGTTTTAAAGTCTACCCCTGGATTAAGCCAGGTAAGAAAAGACTGCCACACAACATTGCATCAGAATCCAGAAAGAATGGCTTACACTGGAAGACTCTAGAAGAAATAGACTCTCTGATGACTGCCTTCTTCACTACAAGTTTTCTGTATTCTTCCCTTTAACAATAGGAATTGTATCATAGAACATGGAAATGTAAACTCTTTCCACATTGGCCACTAACAAGTTTTGAGTGAAATTTGTGGCCCATCTGTAGCAAGAAGTTTAGTCACTCTGGGAAGCACTTTTATTCTTTTTTTTTTTTTTTTTTTTTTTTGGAGTCTCGCACTGTTCCCCAGACTGGAGTGTAATGGTGCCATCTCTGCCTCCCAGGTTCAAACCATTATTTTGCCTCAGCCTCTCGAGCAGCTGGGATTACAGGCAGCTCCCACCATGCCTGGCTAATTTTTTGTATTTTTTAGTAGAGATAGGGTTTCACTATGTTGGCCAGGCTGGTTTTGAACTCCTGACCTCATGATCTGCCCGCCTTGGCCTCCTAAAGTGCTGGGATTACAGGCGTGAGCCATCACGCCTGGCCTTTTATTGTTATTTCTGCCACTTCTCTGCATCTCTCTCTCTCTCTCTTTTT
>NW_016107568.1:1428744-1519578 GCF_001604975.1 Cebus imitator
ATAAGTCACCTCACACAGTTGCTATGCTTTGTGTTTTTTTTTTTTTTGCTTTTACCATTCTTTAAATTTTTTTGTTTTATATATTTCATATATCTTTGCAGGCTGCTTGCTTAAACATTTTGGAGCAAAGTAGAATGTAATAAAGTCCAAGATTTTGCTTTACCCAGAAAGATGATATATTAGAAAGAGAATGTGTCATGATTCTTTTGGTCACAAATGTCAGAAATTTCAATCCACTGCCACCATAAAAAAAGAAATCATAAATGCCCACTTTAGAAAGTCAATTAGAATAAAAATGGGAAGAATTGTGCTTGGTTTCTCACTTAAACTGTGTGTCTTTTTAGATAAAGTATATATCCCAGTGTTTTAATTTATATAACGAAAATATTCATAGCTGTTCTTCCATCATATAAATTACCTGTACAAGTTTGAGTAAGGGTCAAACTAAATAATGTAAGCAAAATAAATTATGTGAACTATGAAATGACTGAAATCTCTTATATGTGTAAAGTGAACCCTCAAATGTGTTTTGAATCTATCTTTTGTGATTTCTTGGATCTAATTAAAATGAGAAGGAAAATCATTTTTTAAAAGAAACCACAGAACAGCATTATAACCTAATTTGTGGTAACTCATCCATGTAATGTGAAACTGCCCCCTTTTTATGAGGATTATGACTTTAGTACTTCTATTTATGAGCATTTCAACAGGACCATAACTCCCTTTTTGTGACAAAAAACTGCTAAAACTGCAGAAAAAGATAAACTGCTAAAAATCTGAAAACCTGTGGGGATAACTCCTAATGAAGATGAGCACACTTGATCTCTAATATCTGCTCATCAATACTAAGTCCTTTAACCCATCCCTAAATCAAAGCATAAAATCAAATTGTAAGGGAGCAATCGAAGACCCTCTTCTCTTTATCAATTGCTCAATGGCAGCTGAAGAGATTTTGGTAAACATTTCGATGAATACATTTACCTTCCATGAAACCAACACACTCTCCTGCCTAGAGAGATGCAAAGTAGAGTCAGGAATAAAAGAGTAAAGCAATACTAAAACACAAATGTTGTTTTACTACTTTTAAATGTGCTGAGATATAAATACCATATCATCCTGTTGTTCTCCCTGACAGTTTGCTGAGGAAGAGACTATGCCAGGTGAAGGTGATTATTATTTGAAATGGAAAACTACATACAATGATAGTCAAGAATACAGTATGGGGTCAATAAACAATGTGGAATGAGTTGGCAGGTCTTAGAGGACATTCCGGGCAACTTTTTATATTTATTTTCACTGCCAAGTATTATCACTGTTATTTGTAAAGAATCACAGGAAATCCTACCATCCACCCTTCTGAGGGCACTAAAGGGCATACGTGTTCGAAGCTTTGACCATCACCTTTCAATCATGATTGTGGTCAGCTGAAAAACAAGTCAGCCACCCCCAAAGATGTCCACATTCTAACCCCCAGAACTTGTAAATGTGTTAACTTACGTTCTGTAAAGGAGTCAGTTATGCGGGACGTGATGACAGAAGCAGAAGGTTGAAATGATATGGAGAAGGGAGCACAAGCCAGGAATACAAAAGCTGAAAAAGGCAAGAAAACAGATTTTTCTCTGAAGGCTCCAGAGGGAAGGCAGCCCTGAAGACACCTTAATTTTAGACTTCTGACCTTCAGCACACTGTTATGTGTTAGACTTTTCTTACATGGCTTATTCCAGGGGTAGACTTTAGAACATCTATCCCTCTCCTTATTAACAGCTCCCCTAACCCCTGATACTTGTAAAATAAATTTGTGATAATTTGTTGAGGCAGTCATAGGAACCTACTGTAATGACATAGAAAATGACCAAACTCACACCCATAGAACATCCTGAGGGATCTTATAAAAGAGACATTGTATCATTTTACTCTCCTGAGTAAAATATTTTATTAACTTATCATTGTTCTCAAGGACAAAGTCCCCAATTCTTATCATGTACAATGTATGATAAAATCTGCTCCTATACCTGTCTCTCCAACCTCTGCTCATACCACAGCCACCTCTGTAATCTGTAGTCATCCTAGACTTTCTACCATCATCTCCATTCTCCCTCAGTATATCTCAGTGTCCGTGTCTCTATCTGTGATATGATTTGGATATGTGTCTTTTCCAAATCTCCCTTTAAAATGGGATTCCCAATGTTGGAGCTAGCGTCTGGCGGGAGGCAATTGGATCATGGGGGCGAATCCCTTATGAATGGATGAGCACAATCCCCTTGGTGATAAGTGAGTTCTCCCTGAGAGAGTTCTCCCCCAGTGAGTTCACCTGAAAGAGTTTGGGACATCCACCTTCTCTCTCTCTTGCTCCTGCTCACCCTTTGCAATCCGCCATGATTCAAAGCTTCCTGAGGTCTCTCCAGGAGCAGATGCTGGTGTCATGCTTTGCATAAAGCCTGCAGAACTGTGAGCCAATTAAACCTGTCTTCTTTACAAATTACCCAGCCTCACATGTTCCTTTTTAGCAATGCAAAATGGACTAACACAATCTATCTGTCTCTGTGTCTCTGTCTCTGCCTTTCTATCTCTCATTCTCTATTTCTGACTCACTCTGTCTCTTTATCTCTGTCTCCCTGTCTCTGTATCTCTTGTCTGTGGTCTGTCTCTCTGTTTCTTTTTTTCTCTCTGTTTCTGTTTCTCGGTCTCTATCTCTAACTCTTTGTCTTTCTGTATCTATCTTTGTCTCTTGTATCTCTCTATTTCTGTCCTTGTCTCTGCCATTCTCTTTCTGGTCCTCTGTGTCTCTGTGTTTGTCTTGTCTCTGTTTTTGTCTCTTCTTTCTCTGTCTCTCTCTCTCTCTGTGTCTATTTCTCCTGTATCTCTGTCTGTTTCTCTGTCTCTGTCTCCATGTCTGGCCCTCTCTGGCTCTGAATCTCCATCTCCCTCTCCATCTGTCTTGGAGGGCCATGCGGATCCCCAGGGCCACATTGAGGTCCCTGCTATATTCTCTCAGCATTCTGAACTTCCCTTTCACGTAGTGCATCCTGTTCATTGTCTATCCTTGAATGACTCCATGATCTTCATGACAAAGCAAGTGGTGCCTGACACATTATTTGCTCAACAAATTTGGGGAGGACTACATTATTAATTTGACTGTATTTCACAACATTTTTAGAGCTAGTCATGGTCTCCTAGTGACTAGTCTACCCACTCTCACTGTTTACAAGCAAAGAACTGGAGCTCCCAATGGGGAAATAATTTGCTAATGTCTCATAGCTGGTTAATGAAAGAAATCTTTTCCAGCCCGGCAGTCTTTCCATTTATCACACAACAGCTGGCTGTTGCTTGTGGACAACTTACCCAAGAGGAGGTGAAAGGTTCTAGAAGGAAGAATGCAGTATGGTCTGAAAACCCTTGCTCCACTGCTTGGTAACTCTGGCTTCCTGTTTTCAAGGAAATTATGCTACTTCAGCTCTATCCCATGAATTCTGTAGCTTGGGAAACTTTTCTTCTTCTCATTATTATTATGCCTTAAATGGAAGAAACCATAAGAGAATATAAGGACTGGCAGTTTTCAAATTGTGTTCCAGGGACCCCAGGCCTGCTCTGAGAGGTGAGGAGGGAGTGAGCCTCTGAGCTTTGGCGCCCTGCTTCCTACTCAACCAAGGGAGCTCTTCTTTTACATTTTATATTTTTGTTTTCCATATAAGCTTACATTGGAAAAGAAAGGCTCTACTGCTGAATAATGCTTGTAATCCACAATTTAATATAATCATCTAATTTTGTGAATGATAAAATCAAAGCCCAGAGAAAAATAGCCATTTGCACAACGGTGGCAGAGCTAGGATTCACGCTGAGTGCTCCTGATTCCTCATGTCCTGACCATAACCTTTCCTCTCTATGAAGAATTCCTTCGTATTATCGCACACATCACAAAAGTAAAAGAGAAGAGCGTTGCGGCGATCTGGCTCTTGTTAACATCTCACTGCCAGTAAAGTTAGTTTCCTGACCTTTCTCCACCTCGAGGCCTCAGCTTTCTTCATCTTTTCCTCTCTCCACTTCACTGATACAATCACCAGCTGCTCTTTTGCCCTCTCCTGACTCTGAGGAAAAGTTCAACTCTCATCACTTGGTGAAATAGCAGCTCTTCATCTTTTTTCTAGCAGTTCAGGGAGAGGGAAGGCAGATTACATTTGCAGCCTGAGATTTCCCTATAGAAAGGAAGTTGTTACCTCCGAAAAAAGGGGTTTTAGACTTCAGTGAAAATGTTCTTTTATTCAAGGCAGGGGTGTGACAGTAGGAAAGTTTGTTTCCCACAGCCCTGATATCACAATACATACATGGCCACCTGTTATATCTATGAAAAAGTTAATCATTACAAAATAATCATAACAAAAGAGAACTGGCTGGTAGAGCTGATGCCTGGAAACCCTGCCCTATACTTGTACAGACACATTTCTTCAAACACAATGATTCAAGCTGAAAACCAAGAAAGGGAAATACCTGAAGGCCAAAAAGAGAGAACTCAAAATCAGAGCAGTAAGTGAGAGCTGAAGCCCTTCAGCTAAGGAGCTTGCTGGGCCTTATGTAGACTTAATGGTAGAGTCTTGGGGATTTAAGGGCTGTGGTTGGGGATCCAGGCTGCTGGTCCTTTGTACAACCGTCAAGGGGGTGATGGAACTGTCTTGGGAGTCAAGAAGACCTATGTCCACATGGGTGTGAGGTTTTTGTTCACGTTGATCCCAAACCAAGAAATTATAAACACTGGTTAAGTCACCCCATACTCAGTATATTCAGTATAAGTTTATTCAATATATTGAGTCTAAGGCCTCATATACTGGTAGAGTAATCCTCAGCAGAGTCAAAGCTAAAACCATCTTGGAGGGACAGTTTCATAAACTAGAGCAAACCAGCTTCCCACAGCAAACAACCCCCAGTGGAAAGGAGCTCAAGACTCATAAATTACAAACTGCACAAGGAAGCAAGTCACAAAGGGGAGGTATCAACAGAAACAAAACACGGGAAAATTTCCACACCATGACCTGGATGCAATGAGATACATATTTTGTAAAACATCATGGTCATAATTTTTAGGTCTCAACAAGCTTTTTTATTTTACAGATGGGGAAACAGAGACTCAAAGGTGGGAAGTGACTTGTCTAAAATCACCCTTAGGTTAGTGGGAGAAGGAGGAATAGAATCAATTTGCCAGGTTTCTAGCCCTATGATACTTTTTCTGTCCTACGATGCCCTGATTTCTCAAGGTAAAATTTAAAAATCTAGCTTCAAGAGAGGATCAGGAGAAATGAAGGACAGAAAGAACTACCCAGGATCCAGGAAAACCCAGAATGAGAACCCTAGTTCTAATTAGCAAAGCTCCTATTTGGCTTTCTAATAACTAGAAACCTTAAATAAATGCCTCCTGCCTTGTATTTGTGTTATGCTGACCCGGTTCTCTTTCCTAGTTTTCTCTTATGTAGTTCTTCTCCTGCTGGTGGCATAATGAAAATGTTATTACAATTGGGGCAAGTCAGGTTCTGTGATAGTTTCTCTTTTCTCCCCAACCTCTTCCCCACCCTGCTTCTATTTCTATGTAGAAGCGTTAGGAACAGGAAGAGGGGGAAGAACAGGTATCTTTAGACCAGCATCACTAGCTGCAGATATCAGGCAAAGATGGGGAGCAAAGTGGGTATGGTACTGGCTATGGGCTCAGCCTTGCATGGCCAGAGCCTTGAAGACCAGATCAGATGTAAATAAGGCCAAAGTTTTTGGCATAGAGGAGCACTTCCTTTCTTTCTTTTTTTTTAAAAAAAATGATACTTTAAGTTCTGGGGTACATGTGCAGAATGTGCAGGTTTGTTACATAGGTATACACATGCCATGGTGGTTTGCTGCATCCATCATCCTGCTATCGATATTAGGTATTTCTCCTAATGCTATCCCCCTAGGCCCTCACCCCCAACAGGCCCCAGTGTGTAATATTCTCCTCCCAGTGTCCATGAGTTCTCATTGTTCAACTCCCACTTATGAGTGAGAACATGTGGTGTTTGGTTTTCTGTTCTTGTGTTAGTTTGCTGAGAACAGTGGTTTCCAGCTTCATCCATGTCCCTGCAAAGGACATGAACTCATCTTTTTTTATGGCTGCATAGTATTCCATGGTGCATATGTGCCACATTTTCTTTATCCAGCCTATCGATGGGAATCCAAGTCTTTGCTATTGTGAATAGTGCTGCAATAAACATACATGTGTATGTGTCTTTATAATGGAATAATTTATATTCCTTTGGGTATATATCCAGTAATGGGATTGCTGAGTCAAATGGTATTTCTAGTTCCAGATTGTTGAGGAATCGCCACACTGTCTTCCACAATGGTTGAACTAATTTACACTCCCACCGACAGTGTAAAAGTGTTCCTATTTTGAGGAGCACTTTCTTTAGGCTTTGTAGTTGATTAATTATATAAGACATCAGGTTTACACCATCCCAGGTTTACCACAGATATAACTTCAGACCAGAAAACCACTTTTTTTTACAGTAAGAAGCACAAATAACACACACTAGACCCAGGATAAGTGTCCAAAAATGTTGAAGTAAATTAAAACAAAAATTCCATAATAATGTCACTTACGGCTGAGTATTGCCTCTCAATGAGTCATGGCCTGCTTTTCCAGGGAAATGTTTGAGAAACACTGTCATATTTGTCTGTTTTATGCATGTCTTTATTCATTCAATGTAAGCAAACTGTGTACCAAACACTGTGCTATATTCCAAGAAGAGAATGATAAACCAAAGACACAGTCCTCTGCCATTAAAGAGCTTACATTCATTAGAAGAGAGAGTCAAAGAAAAAGTCAATTGAAATACAGAGTAATAATTCAAGGGGTGCTATTGGAGCATATAATAAGAACATTCTGGTATCATTTAATTAATGTTTTATTGGGAGGGGAAATCCAAGGGCAGCAAATGTGAGGGAGCAAGGGAATAAAGTAGAGAAGGAGAGGAAGCAAACTTAAAGGGGTGTATTACTGAGCTGATCACAGCTCAGTGAAAAACACAGGTGGTTGTTTAATCATGTTACTCTCTTTAACCAGACCATATGTAACCAACCAGGGCTCAGGACAGTCCATTGGAGGGAGAAAGGAGAGGAAATTGTCTGCCAGATTTCTCCTGTATCTCAGCTCTAATTCCTCAGTGTTCACTGCCCTGTGGAATTAAGCCCTCTTAAGTTTTGGGCTGTGCAGCACCTCTGGCCAGCCATTGGAGAAGCCAGATGCCACCCACAGTGACTCGGTGCTTCAGGGGAGTCTGGATGTGATGAGAGGAACCAGAATCTCTTTGCGGTCATTCATGTTTAGGGTGTTCAGATAAAATGCAGGATTCACAGTTAAAACTGAATTTTAGATAAACAGTGAATAATTATTTTTATTCCCCAAGTATTGCATGCTTATACTAAAAAACACGCTCATTATATATGTGAAATTCAAATTTAATTGAGTGTCCTGAAATTGCATTTGTTAAATCTTGCTACCCTACTCTTGGGCTTGCATAGGGGCCACTGGGGAGGGGTAGACTATGCCAGAGCCCAGGCCTTTTCCTGGGAGAGAGGCAGGTGGTTTTGGAGGTGAGGGGTTGGAGGACAACCTGGGAATCTACACGGAAGGAGTGGCCAAGGGTTTGGGAAGCTGGTGCTGCCCATGGATCTAGTGAGGCACAAAAATTTTATCTTACAACATAGGCCTATGGATTCAACAGTGGCTTCTAGGAAGAAATCATGTTTAAACTGAAATATGAAGGACAAGCAGAAATTAGCCTAGAGAATTTAGGAAGTAGCCCAAGCTGGATAAACATCATGCACTGCCCAGGCCCTAGAGAGAGCACTTCAGGTTTGAGCCATTGCCCACACCTATCTTTTTGCCTGCTCCTCAAAAGATAGCTCTTCAACTGAGTTTGCCTCTACAACCCTTCCTAATGCTTACTGCAGAATTTTCGTACATATTAAATAGTCCCTAAGTTTGTAAATGTTTCCCACCTTTGTTAGGTTGGAACTGAGGAAAACCTCACAGCTATCCCAGAAACTGGGCATCTCCTGCCTCACAGTTAACATGTAGAACGGGACTCTTCTGGGTTATATAGGACCTCTTCTGAAAAAATCCCCACATTGAGGGATTGTGAAAATATTGAAATATTTTCTTTTTGAAAGTTAACTGGTGCTTCTTCAAGCCCATCAATTGCCCTATTCATCTTGATCTCTGACCTGAAAACCACTGAAATTCACCACGATGTAGTAACAAAATAATAATTGGCCCAAAAGGAGGCCTGAGGCCCTTGCATTGTGATCCCCATTCATTCTAATTAGTCAGGAAACAAGATACATACAGTCACATCCTCACAGGGCCTCTAGGCTCATGGCCATCTAAGGCTACCGTCTTCTTTTGCATAAATATGATATACAGTATCACTGCCAAGATGGCCACAGCGTAGAAGAAGAGTGAGGTTAGCCACTAGAGGAACAAACAGACCATTTGGGCTCAGTTGAAGAAGGAGTGTTTTAAGATTAGAACTGTCTATAGACAGGAGCTAGGGAGCCCTCATGCTCTGGAAGCATCCAAGCAGAGGTTGGATGACCACTTTGTTAGACCTTATTGGAGAATGTTAAATCAC
The DNA here is from genome assembly GCF_001604975.1 of Cebus imitator. Taxonomy (NCBI): domain Eukaryota; kingdom Metazoa; phylum Chordata; class Mammalia; order Primates; family Cebidae; genus Cebus; species Cebus imitator. Next base: position 1,437,390 of record NW_016107568.1, read on the forward strand.
TGGCTGGGAGGGCAGGTCTTTTTCAATTACAGTATTCTATAATTCTATCGTTCTAAATTGAGAGTCAGTAAATTATAGACTACAGGCCAAATCCAGCCTCATCTTATTTTTAAAAAGATTTATAGAAAATTCAAGTAAATGCCTCATGAAACCATCCCCTGAACCCTATTTCTTATTATTTCCTGGACCCTTGGGCATATGCGTGGAACCTGAGAATTGCATCTAGCTGGCTTTAAACTCACACTAAAGAAGCTGCAGTTTGGAGGTCAGGAAGTTTCAGGAAATTGTTGCTGGTGATTGATGGATTCACTTAGATGCCTATATCTGCTGGTCTATACATCACTTCACTGCTGAAAAAAGGCATCTATCTCCCTTCTTTATCCAAATCTTATTTGAAAGCATATCTTTGGCAGAAACCAGACTGTCTTTAGATGACTTGCAGCAAGTAGTCTAGGAAGTAAAATTCTTAGGCTTCCAGCACTTGAAACACAGGTAAGAGCACAAAAAAGAGGTAGAAATTAGTGCTGATTAGAAATAAACAATATCTAGCACCACATATGGAGGACACAGTGGGAAATAAACCCCGTAATCTAAACAGAGGCAACTATTACAGCTCCTATAAAGACTTTGGAGTGGGGACAGGTTTTATGGGAAATTAGTTGTGCCATAGTATGTACCTGGCAGTAGATAAAAGATAGCTGTCACTATAATGTATATTCATATTTCTTGAAGACTCACAGTTGTGGGCTAAGAGAAGTAGAATGAGGGCCTTGAACCCAAACCAAAGCAACATCCCTAGTTCAAAGCTACTCTGTTTAGATGAATCTGCTTATACTATCTGTTGTATCTATTTGATCTCATTTATGTGGTTCTGTTCCCTTGCATGCTGGATATCTGTGACAACTTTCTGGTCATTGTTGCTGAAAAATTATTTGTGGAGCCTCCTTGATGCATAAGTTGACTCCAGAGTGGATTTTCATTTACCCTTCCAGGGACCAACTCATCTCAAACTGAGCTCATAATGTAAAATCACTTATTTGACTCAGGTTATGAATCCACAGCTTCCCATACCTGGTGAAATATAAAAAGGAAAAAAAGAAAAACAGGGCTTTATGCCAGGAAAATCAAATCAGAATTTCTGGAGGTGGAGCCAAGAATTGGGATTTTATTTGTTTATTTATCTTTTTGTTTATTTATCTAAGATGAAATTGCGCTCTCTATGCCAAGGCTGGAGTGCAGTGGCGCAATCTCAGCTTACTTCAGCCTCTGCCTCCTGGGCTCAGGTGATTCTCCTGCCTCAGCCTCCTGAGTGGCTGGGATTGCAGGCGCCTGCCACCATGCCCAGCTGATTGTTAGTGTTTTTAGTAGGGACAGGGTTTCATCATGTTGGCCAGGCTGGTCTTGAACTCCTGACCTCAGATGGTTCGCCCTCCTCAGACTCCCAAAGTGCTGGGGTTACAGGTGTGAGCCACCGTGCCTGGCAAGAACTAGGATTTTAAAAATCTCTTTGGGTGATTTTAAAGATGTGAAGCCCTGCATCTACTAAAAATACAAAAAAATTGGCCGGACGTGCTATAATCCCAGCTTCTCAAAGGACTGGGGCAGGAAAATTGCTTGCATCTGGGAGGCGGAGGTTGCAGTGGGCTGAGATTACACCACTGCACTCCAGCCTGGGCGATAGTGTGCAACTCTGCATTAAAAAAAAAAAAAAAAGGAAAAAAAAAATGAGGCCTTCAGCAGCTTGAAATGGCCATCTTAACTGACACTGTCTTATAGTTACTCGTGATAAGAACTTGGCATCTGCTGTGGAAGGCTCTGTCACATCAAAAATTCTTACTTCCAAGATTGATGGACTGCCCAATCCAGACTAGGACTCCTTTTGTCTTTGCCCATGGACTGGTTCCATAACCCTTTCTCCTATCTCTTTTTCTCTTGATGTTAAGTGTTACTTTCTTTGTTGTAGAATATTTGACCAAGAACATTTGTATGTTAAATATACTTTTATATATGCTTTGCAATACTGATTGACTTCTCAGTGTGTTGAGCCTGTGTGCCCGCAGCTCTGACTCCTGAGGGAAGGGGAAATACTAAGGAGAATGCCTCCTTGGGAACTCCATGTAGCTCATGGCATTTGTGATGGAACTAACATCAATAAAAGCCTGACATTGTGGAAAGATGGAAAAAAAAAAGATTGAATGGAACACATTCATGCTCATGCATTTTCTTATCACCTACTTTTACACTACAGTGGCAAAGCTAGGTAGTTACCACAGAGACCATTCAATTGCAAAACCTAGAATATTTACTAGCTTCTCATTTATAGAAAGAAGTTTGGTAATCTCATTGTAAAGCACTCCTAAAATGAATTTTTTGATAAAGTAACCAGTCACTTCACATTTACCTGTGTCATTAATCCAGATGGCATTGTAACCAGATTGTTTTCCTTACAGAGATTCATGCATTTGTTTAGGACATTAGTAAACAATAGTCAGGTGGTCTCTCGGAGTCAATATGACTTCTCATACTGTCAAATACATAACTAGGGAGGGGGGGAAGTCAAGTCTCTGAGATGCCTTTCTCCTCACTCCTGTCAAATACATAACTGGGCGGGGGGGAGTCAAGCCTCTGAGATGCCTTTTCCCCCACTCCTATCCTGAAGACTGCACAGCAAGATCAGCAAAGCTGAGAGCTGATACACATTGAGCTCCTGCCTGCACCATGTTGAAATGTACATGGATGATTGCAGTCAATCCTCTTAGCAACTGCAACTACTGTATAGAGGAAGCTCCTACTGTTTGCATTTCACATTTGAGAAGAGGAGGACTTAGGGAAACCCCAGAACTTGCACAGTCACCTATGCAGCTAAAATGTTGCTGTATTTCAATTCTGACACCTCTATTTTCCATCCATATTTGTCATTCTAGCAGTATTTGATTAGCCAAGCAAGAACAATTTCTGGAGACTGAATAGACTCACAACGCAGGCTTTGCTCTTAATATCATATTGAGATTACCAGCAAATGGAAGACACATTGGAACATTTCAATAGAGGACCCAGAGTTCCAAATTCTGTATAATTCTGTGATGGAAGAATCACCTCACTTAAATTGTTTTCACCTTAACTTATTCATGGTTATTTCAGGCAGAAAGAAAAATGGTGGCAATTTTTACTCTGCTTCATCTCAAAGTTCATCTGAATATCCCAGGGTAAAAGAAGAAAAGATTGAACATGAGACTGGTTTTATGTTACTGAATAATGAAACAAATTTAGAGATATGAAGTTTGACAGCAGTTAACCCAGAAAGACCAAATGCAACTCCATCACTGCTTTTATTCAAATCTTCCCTAAGAAAAAGTTACGTGACAGGGAAGAAGTGGAGACTGAGAAATGAGGACATAAGAGAAATTCCACTGTGTTTCCAGTCCTGTGTGTGCAAAGCTCTTCATGCTAAATGGTTTTCAGCTGAAGGATAATGCAAGAAACACTTTTTATGTTAGGCGATGTCATTTGGAAGCCTGAAGGCAGATGGGCAGGGGAAATGAGCTGGTCCTAATGCTTAATCCTTGTAGAGCTTAGCTTGGAGGCCAGATGGAGAGGGAACAATGGCTCTGAGGGCTCACTCTGTCTCCTAGACTCTTCAAATGACCAATAACAGATGCTCAAGGAGTATTTATGTAATGGATTGATAAATTAGGCTTTCTCTTGAATGTCTTGGAAAACTATATTGAGAGTGATGTTGAGGCAACCTCAGGGCTCACTGGAAGTCAACAGTATGAGTGCTTGGTGATATCTGACATGATATGGAATAGGGGTATGGAAGCCTACAGGCTAAAAAGGCTAAGCTTTTGCCATATCAGGGTGTCCTTCTTATTTCTTTTCTTTTCTTTTTCTTTCTTTCTCTTTCTTTCTTTCTTTATTCTTTCTTTCTCTCTTTCTTTCTTTCTCTTTCTTTTTCTTCCTTCCTTCCTTCCTTCCTTCCTTCCTTCCTTCCTTCCTTCCTTTCTTTCTTTCTTTCCTTCTTTCTTTCTTTCTTTCTTTCTTTCTTTCTTTCTTTCTTTCTTTCTTTCTTTCTTTCTTTTTTTGTCTTTCTTTTTTTAGAGACAGTGTCTCACTATGTTTGACAGGCTGGCCTTGAACTCCTGGACTCAAGGGATCTTTCTGCTTCAGCTTCTTGAATAGCTTGGACTACAGGCTCACACCATCAAACCAGCTGCTCTTGAGTCCAGTGGAAGTACCACCTCGTATCACTGACATGTGTCCTCCAAATCTAAATTTACAAATGGCAAAGCGAAAAAAAAAAAAAGAGCAGAAAGCGAATAACTGATGAGAAAATGGATCAAAGGAAGTAGAAGAGAGAGGAAGAAAAAGAGTGATAGAGAACAGAAATGAAATAGCTTAGACCATCAAATTCTGGCCTAGCTTTTAATGGAAATATGCAGAATTTCACATGGGCCTTCCGTTTTCTCCAGATTAAAAGGAGTCATGGAATCACCATGTTCTTAGTTTTGTGGTCAGTACCCAAACGATCCTGGTGGAAAGAACAGCCTCTGAGGGGAAGAAGCTGGCAAGCAACTCCTAAAATGTCACGTTAGATATCAACTGTTCAGAAAGGAAAACACTGCCACTTTGTTCATTTATACCTTCCAGATTTTCCTTAACAAAGTTTATTCCAAAGTCTATAAATCCATAGTTCTCTGATCCTCTTAGTGATTATTTGACTATCAGTTTTCACACTGGTCCCCAAGATTCCTGCTGAAAGGGAATTGTCTTAGCAAATGTAACTGGATTTTCCTCCCCAATTCAGACCACAGGTGAAATGCAGAAGTAGGAAACACCTGGGCTAGTTCCAAGCCCACACAGGACTGAACCTCAGACATGAATCATGGTTTGGCTCTGAATGAAATTGTGTCAGAAGGTTGCACGGGATCAAACTGAGAAAGAAAGCAGATGTGGGACTTCCTTCTTGCCTCTTTTTGGAGGAAGTGAAATCGCCCTTCAGCAATGCAGATGCAAAGTTTTTGTGGACAAGATGCCTCTTTCTTTTAGAGATGAAAGTTCAGTGTTAGTCCACAGGCCATTACTCCTCAAGTGTGGCCATCTGGGGAGGTTATGTGACTGCATATGCATTCTAGTACAAGAAAAAGCAGCGGAAATTGCTGGTGAACAGATAAACAAGAAAAGGTGTAGGTAAAACCCACTGGTCACCACTTCCTCATATGTAACTGTTATGAACAGTTCTGCTTCTGGTATGCTAAATTAAGTTAAGCCAAATTTCTCATCATTTTCACTTCTCCTTTCACTATCTCCCAGTGAATTGGAAAGAGAATTTCCTTGAGCACAGCAGTCACAGAATCCATGGGCTTTGGGTCATTTCAGGCATATAAAAATTTTAGATATAATTTTTTTGTTCTTTTTGACAGTCTTACTCTGCTCCCCAGGCTGGAGTGCAGTGGCATGATCTCAGCTCACTGCAACCTCTGCCTCTTAGGCTCAAGCAATTCCCCTGCCTCGGCCTCCTGAGTAGCTGGGATTACAGGTGTGTGTCACCACCACAACTGGCTAATTTTTTGTATTTTTAGTAGAGATGTGATTTCTCCATGTTGGCCAGGCTGGTCTTGAGCTCCTGGCCTCAAGTGATCCATCTACCTTGGACTCCCAAAGTGCTGGGATTACAGGCACGAGCCACCACACCTGCCCTGTTTCTTTGGTTTTTTAAATTGGTGTGCATTGGTTATTTTCCTGAGCACAGAAGTAATGATTACCCAATACTCATCACTGTTGGCACTTAGTAGGTTCTGAATACAAATTTCTCAGGTTAATAAATACATGCTCATTGTTGAAAACTCAAAAAACACAGAGAAGAGGAAGAAATTAATTTAGAAAAATGTCCCAACCGGATGTAATTACTGTCTATGTATTGGCATACATCCCTCTAGTTATGCACATAGTTGGGGTCATGCTGAATGTTTCGCATTCTGTTTTTCATAACATTCTTGTCAGAGGCATTTGAGCCAGAGCAACTGTATCTTGAATAGGGGCTGGGTAAAAGAAGGCTGAGACTTGCTCAGCTTTATTCCCAGTAGGTTGGGTATTCTAAGTCACAGGATGACATAGGAGGTTGGTATAAGACACAGGTCATAAAGATCTTGCTGATAAAACAGCATGCAGTAAAGAAGGCAGCCAAAACCCACCAAACCCAAGATGGCGACAAGACTGACCTCTGGTCATCTTCATTGTTCATTATAGTCTAATTATAGTGCATTAGCATGCTAAGAGATATTTCCACCAATGCCTTGACTGCCCATGTCCAGAAGTTACCCTCTATAGTTTTAAAAGGGGAGGAACCCTCATTTCTGAGAATTGCCCAACTCTTTCCCAAGAAACTCATGAATAATCCACCCCTGGTTTACCATATGATCAAGAAATAACACGAAGTATCCTTAGTCAAGCAGCACATGCTTCTGCTCTGCCTGTGGAGTAGCCATTCTTTTGTTTTTTTTTACTTCTCTAATAAACTTGCTTTCACTTTACTCAATGGACTTACCCTGAATTCCTTCTTTCACAAAGTTCAAGAACTCTCTCTTGGGGTCTGGATTGGGAATTCTTTCCAGTAACATTATGGCATAAGAATTTCTCATGTTATTAAAATTGTTTGAAGTAATTGTGATGACTGTAAAATATTTTGTCTTATGGATATAATGTAATTGCTCTTTCATCTATTTTCCTTTTTTTTTTCCTATGATAAAAAGAAGACAAAGGCTGTAGAAGAAATAAAAAACACAGTGAATGGTCATCTGGAGACATAGGAAAACCTGAATATAGAATTGTCTGTATTAACCTTGCTTGTATTCTCATTTCAGGAGAGTGAGCTCTCAACAGGATGTACTAAAGGGAAAGCAGAGGGTAACAAATTGTCAGCTTGTCTCCAAAGCAGTATAAGTGAGAGAGTATTCTAATTTTGACGAACCATCTCAGAAATAGTTTGAAGAGAAGTATGTAGATATTTCAACAGACTTATTGGAAGTACTCAAGGGCATTCAACTCTCATTTTTCTAATTCTGTGATCATGCTGCTGAGGTATAAATTTATAACTAACTGATTTATAAATTAACTAGAACACCCTGTGCAAAGGTTTGATTCTCTATCAAAATATAGACTGGATATTAGTTTATAAATTAATTCCTCTTGGGTGGCTGCTGTCAGTTCCCAGAAGCATGATAAATGTGGCACAAACAGACCCAGAATGTCCAGGTGTGGTGGTGCATGCCTGCAGTCCCAGATTCTTGAGAGGCTGAAGTGGAAGGATTGCTTGAGTGCAGGAGTTCTGGGCTGTAGTGTGCTGTCCAATCTGGTGTCCACACTAAGTTCAGCATCACTATGGTGACCTCCTTGGAGCAGACCACCAGGTTGCCTAAGGAGGAATAAAAGGACCCAGGTTGGAAATGGAGCAGGTCAAAACTCCCATGCTGTTCAGTAGTGGGACCACAGGTGTGAATAGCTACTGCACCCCAGCCTAGGCAATAAGCAAGGCCCTGTTTCGGAAAAAGAAATAGATTCAGAATACAGTATTTCTAGATTTACAGAACACCATCATGGTTTTGATAATAACTGGTAAAGCCCAGCCTGGGAAGCTAGGCAACTAGCCTCATTCTTTCTAAAAATATGTCTTAGCTGCATCAATGACCAATAGAGGAATTCAGTTCCTTGGAAGCTTCTTTCCAGAATGCATACAGGTAATGATGTAGTGATACCTGTGAATTGCAATGTGACTTTTTCCGTCTCAGCACTGTATCTGGTTCATGGTATGATTTGGGGGATGTTAAGGATGACATTAGGAGCTTCATTAACTCCTCTGGATTCTCTGGTTACCACTAAGTATACTAAGACACAGCCTAATTGTCCCAAAGAATTAACAGAGCTGAGATTCAATCAATCTTGGCACCAGATCAACGGGCCAGGAAACATTGTTTTAAATTATGGGGTCTAATAGAGCTGGCATTGGTACTTGAAAAGAAATTCATGTAATTATATTTTTCTATGATATAGCAAATGAATTGTTGCTTTAAAAAAAATATTGGGTAATGAAGACCCACATTCTTTTTTATGCAACTGATTACACACTAGCAATGGAATGAAAAATTAAAGGTATAACAGGAAGAACTTCATGCAAAATGCACACACACAGAGCATATATAAATGTGTGAACACATACACATATGTTCCTTGGCCCCTGTCTGCCATTGATAAAATCTAGATTATAGTGTGGCTTTGTCTTGAATGTTTCTATCTGAATAAAAACAACACAGTACAGGGATTCCTTGCCCTCACTCAGAATGCTTAGGACAATGCAAATTGGGGTTTCCCAGTATATTGCATCAAATTCTCTTCAGGCCCCATCAGCTCTGCTCCAGACAATGCTATCCCCAAGGACAGAACTGTTATGACTCATAACAATGAACCCCATGGGACAAGTGTCCAAGAGTTTCACTCCTTTCTTTCTGGAAACAGCTTCCACTCTCAGGCAAATAGGAAACCCAGAACTGGCCTTGACTGACAGCTTGCATGGGTATGGTGGAGGCAGGGTGTTTCAGTAAGGGTGATGTGGTCATTTGCCTCTGCATTTCCAGTAAAAGGAAACTGGTGGTATTGGAAGCCCAAGAGAGAGCAGTCAGGGAAAATGTGAAACATCAAGTCCAAGAGAGTGAGCAAAAAGCAAAGCCAAACTTTCTAGTGGAGGAAGCAGTAGGGTGTGGGGTCACGTTTTTGGTTTTTTTTTTCTGTTTTTTTTTTTTTTTTTTTAAGTGCCCACCCCTGCAGCAGAGTAACCAGCCTGGGCTGGGGGAAAATTAGAATAGTTAACTGTTAGGCATGTAGGGCTGTGTTTGGATGTTTAATATGGCATAAATTCTTCAAAGTCCTGATGGTCTTTAATATTCCAACCAACTCTCGTTTCCCATTTTGCAATTAAATTAGCTTAAAGAGGAACTTGTAGCTTTCAGAGAACTGTTGAATTTTCTGCTTCATTGCCTACTTTTTTTTTCCCCATTTAGTTTGCCTGAAGCTTGTTGGCGGCTGTGTAGGGCTGGTGTGTGGCTGGGGCTGTGTGAGCCATGAACAGCTTCAGGGCTGCCATCCTCTTCTGTGCAGTGGCAGCATGGGCTAAATCAGGCAAGCCTCCAGGAGAGACAGATAAAGTTGGAGTTCAAAAATGCAAGAATGCCTTGAAACTACCTGTCCTGGAAGTCCTACCTGGAGGGGGTTGGGACAATCTGAGGAATGTGGACATGGGACGGGTGATGGACTTGACTTACACCAACTGCAGGACAACTGAGGATGGACAGTATATTATCCCTGATGAAATCTTCACCATTCCCCAGAAACAGAGCAACCTGGAGATGAACTCAGAAATCCTGGAATCATGGACAAATTACCAGAGCAGCACATCCTACTCCATCAACACAGAACTCTCTCTTTTTTCCAAAGTCAATGGCAAGTTCTCCACCGAGTTCCAAAGAATGAAGACCCTTCAAGTGAAGGACAAGGCTGTTACTACCCGAGTTCAGGTGAGAAACCTGATTTACACAGTCAAAATCAACCCAGCCTTAGAGCTAACCTGGGGTTTTAGGAAGGAGCTCCTGGACATCTCTGACCGTCTAGAGAACAACCAGACAAGGATGGCCACCTACTTGGCAGAACTTTTGGTTCTCAACTATGGCACCCATGTCATCACCAGTGTGGATGCTGGGGCTGCTCTTATTCAGGAGGACCACATCAGGGCCTCCTTTCTCCGAGACAGCCAGAGCAGTCATAGTGCCGTGACCGCATCTGCTGGAGTTGCCTTCCAAAACATTGTGAACTTCAAATTTGAAGAGGACTATACCTCACAGAATGTCCTCACCAAGAGCTACCTCTCAAACAGAACCAACTCCAGGGTGCAGAGCATCGGAGGGGTTCCTTTTTACCCAGGCATCACCCTCCAGGCTTGGCAGCAGGGCATCGCCAACCACCTGGTGGCCATCGACCGCACTGGACTGCCTCTGCATTTCTTCATCAACCCCAACATGCTGCCTGACTTGCCAGGCCCCCTGGTGAAGAAGGTGTCACAAACAGTGGAAACTGCTATTAAGCGCTATTATGCGTTCAACACTTACCCTGGCTGCACAGATCTCAATTCTCCCAACTTCAATTTTCAGGCCAACACAGATGATGGCTCCTGCGAAGGAAAAATGAGCAATTTCTCTTTTGGTGGGGTTTATCAGGAATGCACTCAGCTCTCAGGGAATGGGAATGTCCTCCTCTGCCAAAAGTTGGAGCAGAAGAATCCACTCACTGGTGCTTTCTCCTGCCCCTCTGGCTACTCCCCAGTGCACCTGCTATCCCAGATCCACGAAGAGGGTTACAACCACCTGGAGTGTCGTAAGAAGTGCACCTTCCTCGTCTTCTGCAAGACAGTGTGTGAAGATGTGTTCCAGGTGGCAAAGGCTGAATTTAGGGCTTTTTGGTGTGCAGCTAGTAGCCAAGTACCGGAAAACTCAGGAATGCTTTTTGGGGGCCTCTTCAGTAGCAAGAGCATAAACCCCATGACAAATGCACAGTCATGCCCAGCCGGCTACTTTCCACTGAGACTCTTTGAAAACCTCAAGGTATGTGCCTCTCAGGACTATGAGTTGGGAAGCAGGTTTGCGGTTCCCTTTGGTGGGTTCTTCAGCTGCACAGTTGGGAACCCCTTGGTGGATCCTGCTATATCCAAAGACTTAGGGGCACCATCTCTGAAAAAGTGCCCAGGGGGGTTCAGCCAGCACCTAGCCCTCATCAGTGATGGATGCCAAGTGTCTTACTGTGTAAAGTCCGGGCTCTTTACAGGAAGGTCCCTGCCCCCTGCCAGGCTCCCACCTTTCACTCGGCCACCCCTCATGAGTCAGGCTGCCACCAATACTGTCATAGTGACCAATTCTGAGAATGCAAGATCCTGGATTAAAGACTCCCAGACCCACCAGTGGAGGCTGGGAGAGCCGACAGAGCTGCGGAGGGCCATGAATGTCATTCATGGGGATGGTGGTGGTCTGTCAGGAGGGGCTGCAGCTGGGGTCACAGTGGGGGTCACCACCATTCTGGCTGTTGTCATCACCCTGGCCGTCTACGGCACCCGGAAGTTCAAGAAGAAAGCATATCAGGCAATTGAAGAGAGGCAGAGTTTGGTTCCAGGCACTTCAGCAACTGGAGACACCCCGGACCAAGCGCAGGTGCAGAGTCCAGCTTAAATCTCTTCCCGAAAATGGCTTCTCTCATCTCCTACCAGTGTGGTCATTTCTGATCACTCTGTTTTCCTAAGTATTGAAATGGCAAGTGCAACCAAAAGTAGGTGTAACTTTGTGACTTCTTGTTTAGGTCTCTGGGTCAGGAAATTCATATTGTTACATGGGTAAGAGGGGTTGGGGAGAAGGAACAGCTGAGACTAGAAGCAAAAGCCATTCTGGGACTAAAATAGGAAGCAGGTGTCCTTTCCCAATGTGTGTTGCTATCTTCACCTGAATGCATTTGTGTAAATATAGAGGAGAGTGTTAATGTTTGGATTTGGAAGCTCTGAATTTACTCTGAAGTTTGCCACTGCTTTCAATTTGTGAGCTCTAAGAATTTCTGCCTGTAAGAACTACCCTCCTTCTATTTTGATTGATTATTATTTTTTGAGACAGTCTCGCTCTATCGCCAGGTCCCAGGCTGGAGTGCAGTGGCGTGATCTCGGCTCACTGCAATCTCCGTCTCCCGGATTCAATCAATTCTCCTGCTTCAGCCTCCCGAGTAGCGCGCACCACCATGCCCAGCTAATTTTTGTATTTTTAGTAGAGACGGGGTTTCATCATGTTGGCCAGGATAGTCTCGATCTCTTGACCTCGTGATCCACCTGCCTCGGCCTCCCAAAGTGCTGGGATTACAGGCGTGAGCCACCACGCCCGGCTCTATTCTGATTTTTAAACAGCTGTCTGAATTTCACAGTCTTAGAGCCTGGAAGAGCCCTGAAAAGACATAAGTCTTGCTTGGCTACTGCTTTTTAACTTTGAGGGCTCCTGTTGACAGTGTTATCTCCTTGGGGTCACCTCAAAAACATCTGAAAAGAATGATGTTGCCTATGCCAATTCCACTTTTTCCAGCTGGCCCATGATGAAGACTCCCTTAGACCAGACCACTCTTGGACTTCTGACTAGTGTCATCAAGTCCTCAGAAAATATTTTAATTTATAAACTTCTATTAGTGGGTTAAAGAGGAAGGGATGATTTGGAGACAAGGAATAAGGAAAGATAGGTAAAAACTGAAAAAGATTTGAGGGTAAAAAAGGCAAGAAGCTAAAGTAAGCCCACAACTAAGTTTTACTTACTCTGTAGAATCAAAACAGAGTAGATAACACCAATTACGCACCCTGCTTTTTTTATTCCAGCAGAGAGGGAGCTAACATGATCAAATCCATGTTTTCAAGTGAACTGAAAAAGGCATCTAGCACCACTTTGTGTTATCTCCTTGGGGTCACCTCAAGTTTATTTCAGTTCCAGACTGAGTGCCCTGGAGCATCTAGCAGGATGCATGACCTTCAGCTGGCAATAGTTGGGACTGTGTTCAATTTTAATACCAATCACTCCTGATTGTAATTACCTTTACTACTTTTATGATCCCCCTACAATATTTGTTTAATGATACTATTTATTCACTGAATCATATGTCATTAAGGAGTTATATTTTGTGGAGGATGACTGTTCTCTTCATTAATGTTCACAATCAAGATCTTGGGCTGAGAAGAGGCCCTTCCCCAGAGTTTGAAGCATCACAGCATGTTGGGAAGGTGAGAACCAGGTTACGCATTCATTTCCAACTGAGACACAGAGAACTGAGTCACAGAATTTGAGCCATGCTCTCTTGACTGCCCAGCCAGGAACACTGATTCCTGTAACCCCTTCACTTAACCCTGCCCCTTAAGCATTAAAACATTCTCCTAAACCTCTGAGTGTTTTGTGGGTTCTGGGTGTTTTGTACATTTTAGCCAAGCTAATCACTTATCTGCAAATACTGATTTTCCTATGAATTCTTTGAAGATTATTGAGTCAGAAAGGCAAAATATAGCACCCAATTCCCAGGCTTTTAATGCACTAACTGCCTATTGAAATGAAAAGTTCTTTATAAATGTATATTCCTACTAACAAGATTGCACATAAATATGCATTAAAATATGTACTAAGGAACTCTGTGCCCATGGCTCATGCATATGAAGTCAAATCATGGGAGTTTGCCGTTTGCATTCATCAAGCCATTTGGCGGAGTCAGATCCCTGATGGACAAGTTGACAAACTCTACCTTCTAAATCCTGGGTTCCTAACTGGCGGTCTTAGGCTGGGGTCAGTGGGGAGAGCAAGCCTGGCTTCCAAGAAAACCACATTCCACATACTACCAGAAATAGACACAGATTTGGGTGACAAGGGTGGCTCTTCATTTGCATTTTATTTTTGTGTTCTTGTCAGTTTTGAGATGATTAATATTAAACATTTATTTGAGAAACAGCTTGGAAACAATTTAAACATACACTATATTGTAGTCAGGCGAAGGGACCTTTAAAAGTGAATATTCGTGATTTTAAAGGTGGTTTAACTCCCACATGTTCTCTTATTCATTTTCCCAGCCATGTGGTCTGTTCCTTTAGGTGAACAAAGAGTCTAGCCAGATCAAATGTGTGGGTGGATAATATGTTGAAAATGTTTTTTTAGGTGGTGCGGGGGAGGACTTCCCCCACCCAGTGGAAGGGCTTGTGATTGCTTACAGACTCAGGGAGGTAACCCAAATCCCTCACAGATAGGTGCACTTATATACAAAAAGCAGAAGGTCAACAACAGCAACAATTTTGTGGTTGTTCATTTGCCATTTATTGTTCTGCACAGACACCTCATGAGCACCAGGTGGCGATGTCCTCTCACAGAGCAACACCAAGGACTTCAAAACACTCCAGTTACAAACAGAACAATTCACTTAGGACATTCACCTGCCTCTCCCAGAAGCCCCCAATCTAATGTTGGGGACCACAGACAAGGAAAGGGGTTGGGGTCCTTTCTTGTACCACACAAGCCTTCCCCCAATTTTCTCACGCACACAACAGTGCAATACCAAGATGAGGACTTTCGACCAAGTATAAAACCACAGAGAAGACCAAATTTTACAAAAAGGGGAAGAGAATGAAAACACAAAAGGCACACACAGCCACATATACACAATGAACCTTTTAGGTGATGAACATCTGACAAGGTTTGTCTCCAATCCAATTCCTCATCCCTGGAGACTCAGGAAGGGAGAAACTAGGCTGCTGGTGCTAAGACCATGAAAGGGAAGGCATGGAATCCCCTACCTTGGCCAGGAGAGCACAGCAGGGCTTCTGGTGGGAAAACGCCCTGTGTCAAGGTAGTGGATGCACAGGGCTCGGCTGGCAGGGTTTTCACTGAAATCCAGACCCTACCTTTCCATTTTGGCACAAGAGAAAGGGCAGAGGAATGCACCCTGCTTTGCCTGGCACAGTGTTAGAAAGGAAATTCAACATCCCTACAGCCCAGAAAGCTATACAAGAACAGCACGAGGATGAGGTAGCCCCTACTGGGCATCAGCAGAGGACAAGAAATGGGGCATAGACACAATCAAATCCTAGGGGCAAAGGCTTGAAGGTATGAAGACTACCTCTCCAAGTGGTATTGCCATGGGCATAGTGGCTCCCTTTCCATCTTGAGTCCTCTTCCTTCTGCTCCTGGCCACCCCCTTCCCCACCTAAACCTTCTTCTGCCTGATGTGGGGAAACTGGTCTCTCCCCACTGCCTTCTTCCATTGTGAAAATCTAACTTCTCTTCTTCTTCACCTCCTACTGCGTCATTGTGTCTTTCTTCCCATGGACCCTCGGCCTATTTCTGCACCCTTGTGGCCAATAAGCTCAGCAGATACTTGACCAGTGTGCTGAAGGCAGAGATGGCATGAGGCTCTCCAGGTAATCTCTGGTACATGATAACCTGACAAAGGGCATGGGTGTGACATTAAACACCGCAGGGATATCCCTTCCATTTAGTTCAGGTGTTTCCCTAACTGTGGCAAGAAATTGCCGTGTGGTGCAGTAAGCTGGGGACCAGTCTCCTGATTGGCTGGTGAGATACAATGGCTGCCTGCTGACAGGAGATACAGGGACAAGGATGGCAGAATGATTCCTCCCATCAGAGCTCCTTCTGGTGGAGCTGATCAATGTCCCTGTAGCCATTTGGAAAGGGAGCAAAAGCTCAGCACCAGCACATCCATAGGACTGGGTGACAGGCAGGTGAATCCACTGTCCACACCAACATCAAAATGGCTGGAGGCCTAACAGCAAGCAGCTATGGGGCTTGCTGGCTTTTATAAAAGCTCGGCCTCCTGTTCCCATCTAAGTACCATTTTTGAAGGTTCTTTTGTTTCCATTTTTCTAGCATCAAAAACCTTCCAAAAATTATGAAATATATATGCATATATATACGTCAAACCCCCAAAACTTGAGGTATATAAATTCAAATTATTATCCAGAGGAACTTCCCCCAAACACATAGTTCAAAGAACCCACTTTCAAAGGGGGAATTGGGTTTCCCTTCTTGATCTCCCCTTTTCTCCTCCCTGGCCCCCAATTCATCCCTTACTGGGAGCCAAAGGCAATAGGAATGTTGGGGAGGAGATAGGGTCTTGGGACACAACCAAGGTGCAGATTAGACCAGACCATATTGTGGTCCCAACCCCATTAGAAATGAACTAAAGAGGCTCCCTCCCTGCTCTAAAAATGAACTAAAGAGGCTCCCTCCCTGCTCTAAGTCAATCTATAATAGATGAGGGAGATGAGAAGCCCAGCAGCTCTGGGCTCTGATTAGCAAATTTGCATGGAAACAGATTGAAGCCTTCATAGAAACAAGACTGGATGGAGATGACCTCTGATCCAATCTTGAAAAGAAATATAAAAGGATGAGTCCAGCCCTCACCTCATGGCATCTCCCCAAGCACAGTTCTGTCTCCACTGGGGTTTCAGTTCACTATGGGATAGGTTAGCAACAGGTGAGGAACGTCGAAGGACCACAGCCTCACTATTGGATCCCCATCAGAACTGGGGTTTGGCATCTTGCAAAACAGAGTGCAGGGACATGACGGGCCTTCCCATCAAGCTGGCCCAGCGATGCACACACGCCCACACACACACACACGCATGCACAGACACAGAGGGCACAGAGCCCAGCATGGGCTCCACTCACAGTGACTTGATGAAACTCATGGAATCTTTGAGCTGGTCTAGAATGAGTTGGGAAGAAGGCTGTGGGCTCCTCTCCCTGAGGACAGTTCAGATACTCAGTGGGACTCAGGCTCTGGTTTGATCAGAGAGGGGATAGAAAGAGCATCATGGGATGCCACCCCCAAGGAAGAATGCCAGAGTCCGTTCATCCACATGAGAGAACCGGATGCCTCTTTGGACAGGTCAGACCTGTGTGGAGGAGAGGAGGGCCTGGAGAAGCCAAGGGCTGTGATGAGAGCAGAATGTGCTCCCCGAGGCTTTTCCTTCTCTGACCCTCTTGGGAAGTCGTGCTTCCTCACTCTACACCAAGGCATCAGTTTCTGATGTCACAGCAGTTTAGTGGTTTACCCCTTTGTCCCCCAACCTTGCACAGTGAGAGCTCCCTGCCTCCAGCGGAGGAGAGAATAGCAAAAACTCCACTCTCAAAGCAGAGTGGAAGTAGCAAGAAGCCGGCTGAGGCAAGAAACCCCAGCTTCCAAATGCCCAGGCACTGTCCATGGGCATTTGCGTCCACGGTCCCAGGTGTGCTGACCATGCCCCTACTTTGGAGGTGGGGTAGGGAGGGGATTCTTGCCTACCCAGCACCAAAAACTCCATGGGAACAGACCCAGGATGGACCTCATCCCATCTCCCTTTGTGTGGATGAGGTTTATGAATGATGTTGCTTTATTCAGTCTGGCTCCCCCTGTGGTTGGGAGGGACGAGGGATGGACACAGGACAGGAGGGGAGGTGAGAAAGTTGGGAGGGCACGACACCAACTTCTTCTACATTGACTCACTCTCCCCACTTCCTGTCCTGCAGTCCCCACAGCCCCTCCCACCTCAAAGCTTTTCTCGCCTCAGTCCTTCTCCTGGGCAGTGCTGTCCTCAGAGATGCCTTGGGCAGCCAGTTCAGCCAGCACATTATCCAGGTAATTGGCATCTGGGTAGCCGTGGCCAGTGAGATTAGAGCCAAACTCTGTCTTGTGGTGGACCTCATTCCAGATGACGGTATCTGACTCGCCCGTGGTGCTGGAGGTGCCAATGGCAAAAATGAGGCGGCGATCCCAGGCCACGAGCAGCAGCTTCAGAACCTAGAGGGACAAAGGTGGGACATGAAAGGCAGGCATTCATGGGCGATCAAGCACTAATCCTTTGGTAGAGAGTAAGCCCAAGGGTCCCATCCCTTCCTGCATCATGATGCTCTCAGTAGCCCAAGGGAAAGAAAGAGATTTGGATTTGGAGTTTGGGAGCTAGAGGCTGAGCTCTGGCGCTGTCACTGAATAACTGTGTGACCTTGGAGAAGTTATAGCATGTCTCTGAACTTTAACTTTCTTATTTATGAAATGGCAATGGTACAATTTGCCTCTGAAGGTTGTGAACATCTTACTGGGTACTACATGAAAAGTATTTTCACACCAGTGCCTACAACGCACTACTTGATAAATGTTATCTGCTAACATAATGGCTGCATTTTGAAAGATAGAATCTAGGAGGTGAAGGCGCTTATGATCTGAGATTCATTACCATACCACTACCTCAATGTAGTATTAATTTATCCAAAGCTGACGTTGTGCAATATTTCTCTAGTGACATCTTGGAGCACTTTGATTTTCTGTAGGTGAGAAAACTGAGGCTCAAAGAAAGTTTTGGGGCCTGTAGAATGTTCTAAATCAGTTAAATTTTAAAAATGTTTGTTGAGCAAGACTAATGCCTAATGCCCTGTTCCAGGCCTTGGTCAGAGTAGTGTCCAGCATGAAGAAAAAGCATCCAATAAAAATGTCTTGGGTTCAAAACTGAACTACTATAAACATGGTATGGGCTGGAGGAGAGGAAACCATCATAGTATTAGTAATAATAAAAGCAGACATTAGAAATATGAGCTGCTATTTCCTGAGTGTGTACTTTCTAAGTGCTGGGCAATGAGACATGTAATCGTTACAGTAATAAGATGATATAGGTATGGCCATGTGCCACGTAGTGACATTTTGGTCAATGACTAAACACATATGCGATAGTGATCTCATTAGATTACAATAGAGCTGAGAAATTCCTATTGCTCTACCACTTAACTATGCTGTACTTTTAATCATTATTGTAGAGTGCATGCCTACTTATTGAGAAAACGTTAACTGTAAAACAGCCTCAGGGAATTTCTTCAGGAGGTATTCTAGAAGAAGGCATTGTTATCATAAGAGATGACAGCTCCATTCCTGTTATTCGTCCCAAGGCCTTCCAGCGGGATAAGATTTGGAGGTGAGAGACAGTGATGCTGATGATTCTGCCCGGAGTAGGTCAAGGCTAATGTATATGTTCATGTGTTAATTTTAAATAAAAAGTTTCAAAAGTAAAAATAAAAAAAAATAAAGTTTTAAAAATAAAATAGCTTATAGAATAAGAATTAAAGAAAATATTTTTCTATGGCTGAACAATATGTTTCTGTTTTAAGCTGTGTTGTTACAAACAAGTCAAAAGTTAAAAAAAATTAAAAGGTTTATAAATGGGGAAGTCACAATAAGCTAAGCTTAGTTTATTATTGAAGAAAGAAAAGTAGTTTTATGTAAATTTAGTGTAGTTTAAGAGTACAGTGTTCACAAAGTCTTTAGTAATGTACGGCAATGTCCTAGGCCTTCACACTCACTCACTAATTCACCCAAAACAATTTCCAGTCCTGCAAGTACCATTCATGGTAAGTGCCCTATACAGATATACCACTTTTATCTTTTATACTGCATTTTTACTATACCTTTTCAATGTTTAGGTATGTTTAGATTCACAAATACTTACCATTATACAACTACCTATAGTATTCAGTACAATAACATGGTGTACAAGCTTGTAGTCTAGAAGCAATTTGCTATACCATATTGCCTAGGTGTGTAATAGGCTATACCATCTAGTTTTGTGTAAGTACACTCTGTGATGTTTGTATGATGATGAAGCTGTCTAATGATAATTATATCCCTGTCATTAAATGACAAATAACTGTACTCTCATTATCCCCCTCAAGGAAATAGAGGCTCAAAAGATAAAGACTTGCTTTGGTCTCATAGCTAGTAAGTGGATGGGGTTGTGGGGTTAGGGGACTGATTTCAGGACTGCCTGACTCCATAGCTCATGGTCTGAATCACCACTCTGTTGACTCCCAGATAGGAATCAGTATAGAATTCATGGAGGAGGCTGCTTCTGAGCTGAGTAGTAAAGGAAGGGAAGGGAAGGATTTGAGGTATGTCAATAGAGAAGAATGCGTAGACATAGTAAACAAATATAAACTCAAGGCATGGATAAATTACAATTGCTGTCTCTATGCTGTGCATTTTACAAAAGATATTTTCATTTCATTTTTCCAACATCTTGTCCATACAGATGGAAATTATCACCACTATTTTACAGATTAGGAAACAGACTTCAAGACATGAAGTTTCATGCCAGTTCCCACAGCTAGTAAATGACAGAAATGGGACTTGAACCCAGGCTGGTCTGGCTCCAAAGCCTATCCTCCAATCATACCTCAATCTACAATGAAGCCCAAGGTTAGCGTACTGGAACAGCAGATGTGAAGGATAAGGATGGGAAATTAGTGTGAGGAGAAAGTTTAACCCACACTGCAGTCGGTTTTATATGTCAATGTAAGAAGACTGCACTTTGTTATCTCTTTGTTTTATTTCTTTTACACACAAAAACCTTGATTCTAAAAACTCTTTGAGATACCTAATCTGGCAGCAGATAAAAGATGAAGAAGTCTTATATACTTTGGTGGTGGCAGGGTTAGAAGAGGAGTCTAGTGGTTTGGAAGGCAGTGAGTGTGTGGGGAGGAATGAGCTAAACGGATGCAATGGGTAAGAACAGGAGTCCAAGAAGGTTAGTGTGCCCATCTAGGTACCAGGGATGCTGAGTATGTCATTAATATAAAGAGGGAGGCCTGGAAGAAAAGCAGCTCTTGACAACAGGATTCTAGTTGTAACTGCAGGACTTTGCAGCGGAGACATTTTGCCAACAGTTGGGATATAGCTCCAGGGCTCAAGCACAGAAATCTGGCCCTTCAAGGCAAACAGTATCAAGAATTGTCCCAACTTTTAATCTGGAAACACTGCACTGGCACATCTCGATGTGGTTGATTCTCTATTTCCTCCAAAACACCTGCTTCCCACCTGTAGGGAGACCAGATCCATACCCTTTGACATGAAACCCAAACTGCCTCCTTGTAGGCAGGTCACTGCCCCACCCCTTGTCTGGCTTGCCTAGGACTTTTTGGGGCCTGTGAAGGATGAGTGAAAGTAACAAGCAACCAGGAACTTTTAGATGGCATGATATACTTCCAATTGGGTTCTCTGTTTGTCCTCCGCCTCCTTCCATGGGAAGGGCATGGAGCAGAGAAGGGCTGCTCCTTCCACCTGGGCTCTAGAACAGGAAGACACATAGAGCCAACTGAAGCTGTAGAACAGGAAGACACATAGAGCCAACTGAAGCTGCTGCTATGGTCTGAATATGTGTCCTCACCAAATTCCTATGTTGGAATCCTCACCCCGAAGGTGACAGTATTAGAAGGTGAGGCCTTGGAGAGGTGATTAGGTCAGAACAGCAGAACCCTAATGGATGACATTAGTGCCCTTATAAAAGAGGGCCCGAGAAACCCCTTGCCCCATGTGGGGACACAGTGAGCAGGCACCATCTATGAACCAGGATGGGTTCATATAAACAAGTCCTAGCCAGACACCAAATCTGCCAGCACCTTGATCTTGGACTTCCCAGGCTCCAGAATTGTGAGAAATAAGTGTCTGTTGTTTATAAGCCACCTTGTCTACAGCGCTGTGTTACAGCAGCTAGAACAGACTAAGACACTGACCCATAGCAACAACATAGCCATAGCTACTGACATGCAAAGTACATGACAAATAAATACTTGTCGGAGTAAGCTGCTGAAATTTGGAGAGGAAGCTCTCTAAAATACATCTTGTCCAATATTCCCCCCAGCACTCCCTTAGATCAATGATTCCTACTCCTTTTGAGATCAGGAAAGATTTTGAAAATCCAATGATTTTCTGGCCTCATCCATAGAAATACAAACATAAACTTTTTATTCCAATTTTAGAGTTCATAGAATCATGGAAGCCTGATCATGAATCACTAGGAATCCAGAAACCCAATGATTGTTTTCTCTGTCCTTTTGAGAAAAGAGCAGAAACTTTTCCCAAAAGGGAAAAAGTCAAATAATATGAAAGTACATAAAAAGAAAATAATCTACATATTAAGATCCCTGCCCCAGACCAGTGGTTCTAAAGCTTTAATGTGTTGTCAGATCAGCTATGCATCTCATTAAGATGACGTAGCTTCTGATTCTTCATTTCTATCAAGCTCCTATGTGGTACTACTGGTGCTGGTCCCAGGACCAGCCTTTAAGCAGCAGGGCTCTAGACACAGGATCTTAAAATAGATGAATTATTGCCAGTAATACCCTAGAGAGGAAACAAACAAACTGATATGGTTTGGCTGTGTCCCCACCAAAACCTCATCTCGAATTGTAGCTCCCATAATTCCCACACGCTGTGGGAGGGACTCAGTGGGAGATAACTGAATCATGGGGGTGGTTTCCCCCATACTGTTCTCTTGGTGGTGAATAAGTGTCACAAGATCTGATGGTTTTATAATGGGTTTCCCCTTTCACTTGGCTCTCAATCTCTCTTGACTGTTGCCATGTAAGACTTGCCTTTCATCTTCTGCCATGATTGTGAGGACTTCCCAGCCATGTGGAACTGTGAGTCAGTTAAACCTCTTTCCTTCATAAATTACCCAGTTTCATTTATGTCTTTATTAGCAGACTAATACACAAACTAAATGTCCCACTCCCACCCCAACTGCCAAAAAAAAAAAAAAAAATTCTAGTCATAGCCACCCCCTGCCTATGGTTGACTCAAATTTGACCTTGTTACTGTGTACATCTAGTGTTAAAAGAAACACAGTTCTCTTTGGTCTGTGCACTGTAAGAAGCAAAACTTTGAACCTTGACGTAGAAGTCAACTGTCCGGATCTATTCTAAAACCTAGTTCTATGTGGAAATCCCCAGACTTACTTTTCTCCCTTTCTCGCTGTCTGGAAGGTAACAGTGTCGTGGGAAGCCTCGGGCGCTAAAACTCTTCCCAGGATTCGGGTGTTCTGGTCCCTGAAAGCAGAAAGCAAGCAAGCAAATGGCATTTTTCAAAATATTTCTGATAAAAGGGGGGTTAGGCTGTGACTAATTTCAATAATGATGACAATAATGCTCCTAGAACCTCAACAGAGAATAGACCCAAAAAGCAGTGTGAGTGGTCATTTAACACATTTCTGCATCCTTAGATGTGGGTTTAGATGCAGAGCTGTTACCTTGCACTGCATTATCTGGAGCCCTCTCTTGGGGTTTTTGTTCTCCATCTCTTTAAGGGGAATGACGCAAAGTCCTTCCCTCATGGGGTTGTTATAAATGTTAAGTGAGCGGTGCCTGATGTGTAGTAAGAGCTCAGTAAATGTTAAAATCATTGGCCATCATCTTCATCATCTACTGTCTTACAGAAGAAAAAGGCTGCAGTGCAGAGAAGATAAGTGGCTTCTGTAATATTAGTGGTTTTGCTAAAATTGAATCCCAGGTTTCCTGAGGCACACTCCACATTTTTAACTACTCAGAATAAAGAAAGTGCCTCCAGGCTATGAGCCATGCCATCAGAATTTTCTGAACTATTCTTGTGGATTTTCTCCTTCGTCCTCATGGGGTTTTGTTTGTTTTCCTTTTTAACGATAGGAATTGGGATAGTCAAGACTAAAAATCTTCTAACAGCATTTCAACTATTGCCACTCAATACCCTATTAATAGGCAGGCTCTGGCCACTGGGTGAGAAAAAAACTGAAGCACAATTGAGTGAGAACAGGCTTCCTAATCAATGCCCAGAGTGGGTCCACAGGTGTCTTTGAGAAGCTCATGAAAAGTGACAAATTTTCTCCTGGTAACAATGACCATATCCCCTCTTCCCCATGCTAAGGTTTGTCTCTAATTTCTGAGCATCCCTGACCTCCTCAGGACTGGAACCCTCTTAAAAGACCCCTTCCAGATTCAACCAGTATAATATTGATAATTGCATGCAGCTCTTGACACAAGCTCTCATGTAGGTGATCAGCAAATATGTCCTGGCTGATTAAATGAATGAGTGTGGAAGAACAAATGAATGAGAAAACTGTAAGAAAAAAACAGATTTTTCTTTTTCTCTTATTAGGGACCATGGTTCCAAAATGATAAGAAATTTTGTGGTTTTCAATTTTTTAAAATAGCTAACATGATTCAAGATCACGTGTGGTTTGGCACGGTAAATGCGGTGGGGTCTCTCTCAGAAGGGAGAGGCCACTGCGAGCTGAAAGAAGCAACAATGCCTTCTCGGAGATGCAGAATCCAACAGTTATGAATTTCACATTCACAGGAAATCACTGCAAATTTACAGCCTTCCCATGGCTGCGGCTGTTTCTAAATCAAGCTGCCTGACTGAAAGGCCAATTCTAACCATGGCTCTGACTGCTCCTGATCTGCCTGGGATTGCCGCTTGTGTGGCCAACTCAGATGCCTGCCTGGCACTGACCCAACATGGCTGTACCCTCCCAGCTCGTTGCTAAGTGGAGCAGTCACGACTCTGCCTCAGCCCAGCCCAGAGTTTCTCCCCAAGGGAATGGTTCTCTGCAGCGAATGCAGAGCTTGAAGGTCTCGACTCCTTACAGAAGCCCATGCCTGTGTGGTCCCTGGAAACTTGAGTAACATGGCGCTGAGTATCCTGCCACTTACACTCAGGGATGAATGCATATCCTAACTGTAGAGACCTACACTTCCCGTGATACGAGCTTGGGTTTTTCAGGAAGAGCCACCAGGGCACCCATCAAGGCAGCATGCACCACCTCTATCCCCTAGTGTAGGCTCTCTGCTCTTTAATCCTGGAGGAAATGGTAGCCCCACCCTTGTCTTTGCATGTTTTGGTCTGTTCTACTGCTCACCAGACCATCAGCTGCTTCTCCCAAGTTCTGTTTTTTCATTCATGTCTCTATCACCTTGGCTCACTGCCTCCAAGACACTCCAGAAGTCTCACCTGACCCCATATCCAACCACATCTCTCTCTTCCTTATCCTGGCCTTCCCTTGTTCAGGCCCCATTCCTAGGGCCTGGACCATGGCAGTGGTCTTTTAATTGGTCTTCTTCCCTCTGGCCATCCCCCACTCTTTTGCCTGACTAGCCTTCCTAGAGCATAATTCAAATCACACAATGGTCCATATTCTTAACCTCACACTCAATAACTGATGAGTAAAATCCACGGCCCCTGCCCTGGTATTCAAGGCCTTCTGTGATCTGGCTGCAACCTCCCTCACAGCCTAGTCTTCTCCCTCCACCTCCTTCATGCTCCCTCCCTCTACTTCCTTGCAAGTCTTGAGACCCAAATTAAACCCTTCCTTCATGCCCTTCAATACTCGATTATTTTCCTCTACAACTGTGTTACCTCCTCCCACTAAAAATGTTGTCCCCCATTTCTTTATGTCTTTCTAGACTCAACTAGAGAATTCCCTGCACTTGAAAGTCCCCTCTGACCTTCCCAGACAGACAGACAGACAGACATAAGCCCCCCCTCCTTCCCATGACAAGCAGGACCTCAAATAATGTTGACAACCAGGTATTGAGCACCTTGGTACTGTGTCCTTCCTTCACTATGCATAGAAAAACGTTATCTCCCATCCTCACCAAACCTCTGCCGTTTGGGCTCCTGGCTGCACAGGTCAAGAAACCAAACTCAGAAATGTCAAGGGACTATTGCCTAAAACAGCTGTCTCCAACCATTTTGGCACCAGGGACTGGTTTTGTGGAAGACAACTTCCCCATGAACCAGGGGAGTGGGGTATGGTTTTTGGATGATGCAAGAGCATTACATTTATTGTGCCCTTTCTTTTTATTATTACATTGTAATATATAATAAGATAATAATAATTATTATTTTTTGAGACAGAGTCTCACTCTTTCACCCAGGCTGAAGTGCAGTGGTGCAATCTTGGTTTATTGCAACCTCCACCTCCCAGGTTCAAGCGATTCTCCTGCCTCAGCCTCCCAAGTAGCTGGGACTACAGGCACACCACCATGCTTGGCTAATTTTTTTTTGTATTTTTAGTAGAGATGGGGTCTTACCATGTTGGTCAGGCTGGTCTCGATCTCCTGACCTTGTGATTCACCTGCCTTGGCTCCCAAAGTGCTGGGATTACAGGCGTGAGCCACCACATCTAGTCTAAAATAATTATTCTTAATGAAGACCAGTGGGAGCCTTGAGCTTGTTTTCCTGCAACTAGATGGTCCTATCTGGGGGTGATGGGAGACAGTGACAGATCATCAGGCATTAGATTCTCACAAGGAGCATGCCTAGATCTCTAGCATGCACAGTTCACAATAGAGTTTGTGCTCCTATGAGAATTTAATGCCCCACTTACCTGGCAGAAGGCAGAGCTCAGCTGGCCCACCACTCACCTCCTGCTGTGTGGCCCCTTCGGTGGCCTGAGGGTTGGGGACTCTTGGGCTGAAGGCACCAGCTAATAAAGACTCGGCCAGGAAGTGAAACTCAGGTCCATCAGACTTTGAAGGCCTTATTTTCTCACTTTGTCTACATTGCATCTCATAGGTTTTGTTAGCAATATGCATTTATCTTCCCCTGACTGGTTAGTAAGTCCCTCCAGGAAGAACCATGATTTATTCACTGCTTTTTAAAGGCTACCAAAGCTTCCTGTTTTATTTCCTCCTCACCAATTATCACTATCTGGAAGTATCTTGTTTATTCATTTGTTTCCTTTATGGCCTTCCTGGTCCCACTAGAATAAGGGCTTCAGGGAGCAAGGACTGCGTCTATTTTGCTCATTGCTTCTCCAGCATCTAGAACACGTCTGGACCGTAATCCACACTCATATATTTGTTAAATAAAAGACAAAATGGAAGAAGAAAACTAGGAAGAAGGAAAAGAGGCTAGATGAATTAATATTTGCTAAAGAAATGCATACAGTCAATGCCCTAGAACACTCAGAAAAAGCTTCATTGTGTGAAGGAAAGTGCCACATTTGTATTTAGCCAGGAATAGTGTTCAAATGTGTTCTTCAGGACTTTCAAAGAATCAAAAGAGGAAAGAAATGCCCTCCAAAATCAAAGTCAAGTATAGCTATCAAATTACAAATGCAAATACCATTTGAAAAATTCCACTTTTGGAAAATTATTCTACAGACACATTCACATGTGTACAAGGTGATTCATTCCAGCATTATTTGTTGTAGACAAAGATTGGCAACAATCCACATGCCCACCAAATGGAGACTGCTGAATGCAAATAGTGGTACATTTATACAATGGATGATTACACAGACACAAGAACGAGGAAGCTCTCTCTATACTGATGTGGAGAGATCTATAGACTATATTGTTAATTGAAAAATGCAGGGTGCTGAACAAGGTGCCTAAATGTCACTGTTCGTGAAAAAAATGGGAGGGGTGGATACAGTTCTCTGTTGCATATGCACAAAGAATCCTGGAAGGACCCATAGGAAAGTCAGAACAGTGGTGGTGAAGTTGAGGGATGTGGTGTCAGTGGGTGAGGCTGGGTAGATGGGGGACAAGTGTGGGAAGGAGACTCTTCATGTGTAACATTTTACCTACAAACACCTAAAACAATAGAATCCGAGGGCTGAGAGAAAGGTCCACCTAAGAGAAAGGCTCACCTGAATGCCAGGGGGGATGCTGTAGATGATCCGGATGGTTTTGCAGTCCGGGTGGCCAGGCAAGGAGTGGGGGATGAGGTGGTACTCCATCTTCCCCGGAGGCTGGGTGCCTGTCTTCACCCCATAAATGGTCTTGCAAGTTGGACACTGCAAACTCCCATCCTGAGAGGCCAAGGCCAGAAGAGCCAGACTGAGAAACAGTTCTGCTAATAACTTCTTCACCCAGTCCCAAAAGGTACCAGAGATAAAGGTGCACCCTGATGAGTGATAGATCTTAGTTTTTCCCTTCCAGCCCAGTCACCTAGGCTATTTCTGCTTTCTCCAAAGTAACGGGAGGTAAATTCCACAACTGGTACCATGCTCCAAGCTGAGGGATATGTAAGAGAAGCCCCTGTCCCTGATGAGGGGACCATATCACTAGGGCAGGAGCATACACTGAGAGGAGCATACATAGGAAGTCATTATTCAGCCACCCACTACCAAATGGATGGAACAGACAGCAAGACCAGGAGAGCAGCAACTGCCCAGTTCCTGAGCATCAGAATCACCCACAGAGCTTGTTAAGCCTGGCCGCATCAGGTCCACTGAATCAGAACTGGGAAGCTACGGAGTGTAGTAGTTCAGACCACAAATGCGAAAATCAAACTGCCTAGACGTAATTCTTAACTCTGCTGTCTGCCTGCTGTGTGACCTTGGACAAATTAACTTCTTTGAGTCTCAGTTTCCCTTACAGAAGAAAGATAAAAAATATCTGTCTCATTGGGTTGTTGGGAGAATTAAATGAGATAATCCATAGGAAGCTTTTAGCTTGTGGTGTATCTAAATGTTATTAGCATTTTTATAATTTCTGTGGAAAGACTGATGCTCATCCAGGTTTGGAAACTACTGCTCTGAAAAAAGAAATCGGCCACTAAGAGCTAGAGTAAATGAGGATAACTTTAAGAAAATGGTCCTTGACGAATAGCTATGAATTTGCTTAGAAGGATAGAGGATAACGTCTGCACAGATACCTAGAAGAAAGAATGATGCCATTCATTAAAGTGCTTCAAATCATACTATAAAGAGAGTTTAACATTTCTTGTTTCATTTAGGCCACAGCTTCTGACACTGGCCTGGAAGAAATTATTAGCCCCTTTTTAGAGAGAGGGGAATTGAGGCACAGCAAGATTAAAGGACTTGCTGCTTGTCAGGGTGTGAGGTCTGTTTAACCCCCCCGCTTTGCATTGCAACTCAGTGGCTCCATTAGCGGGAAGAGGCAGTTCTGGATGCAGGGATGGACAGGGTTATGGTTTCATTGCAGGGCCTGGTGAGGTGCTGCCTGGAGGAGGACCTGGGCACCAAATCCTATTCCCAGGCTAGCAGAAAGGAGGGGTGAAGAGAAGGAAGGCACATGGGCTGGGAGTGCTGTGTGTGAAATGTGCTGCTGCGCAGCTGGGATGAAAGCTTGCCAGGACATCCCCATCTCCTCAGGAAGACAGGGATCCTCTGCTGAGCTATTTAGGGACTTCTCCACTCTACTCACTTAAAGCAATAGCTCGTATTCAGGCAACTATTCTCTGAAACCACGCTCCTGCTCTCTGCTTTGGCCTTGACTTGCTTCATGACCTAGGGCGAATCACTCCCTTCTTCCTGGGCCCTTTTCTCTCATGTGTTTGATAAAGTTAAAACTCAGGCTTCAAAGTATTCATGCAAAAGAGAATAAAGCATAGAGTGTTGAGAAACATTTTTGAAAGCCCCACGGAAATAAAAGCAGGGTTACTGTACTCTTCTTGGATATAGACATCAAATAGGGAACAAATGTGCTAAGAAACCCCTTTAAGCCCAAAATAACCTCTTGAAATGCAAGATGCCAATGAAAGCTTTTAGCCCAGGGTTGGGAAAGTGAGCAAGTGATCCAGATTTGCATCCCCCATCAGTAACTGACCACCACTATGAGCTTGTCTCTCAAGGACAACAAGAAAGTACTTTGGGAACTTCAATCAAATAGGCTACATGAAGATGAAGGAAAAAATTATAGCCTTTAATACAAAGGACATATCAATTTGAATAATAATAACCTAACACCCCATAAAGCAGGTATGGTTTTCATCTCCATTTTCCAGATGGAAAGTGAAATCTCAAAGAGATTGGAAAACCTTGCCCAAGGTCATTCAGCTAATAAGCCGGGATTCAAGCTCAGGTCTCCCACCTCTCTTGCCTCTCCTTCTTTCCCACCGTAAGAGACGTACAGAGCAGACCCTGAAATCCAGACATGCTTCTTGCTTAGTGAGAGGTTGGGAGCTATAGTTATATCTCAGACTCTAAGGTAATCCAAGCTTAGCCTGGGGAAATAAGTAGTATTCAAATTCATGGAAATGGGGAGTGAAAGTTATCTCAGGTACAGGAAAGAGCATGAGTCAATGACATACGAAATGCTCAGACATTTAAGGAGATAATTGTCACCTATGGAGACTTCCAGATTCCAAAGAACTGGCTCTAATGAGGGGATATCACTGCATTGTCAGATAATAGACAAGCATCCCAAACAGCCTTCCCCTCTTCCAACATTCTAGGGCAGATATTACCAGGTGTACTGTGGCAACAGTCTTTAATATCTTTGAAAGGCCAGTCAAGGGTGTTTTGAAATTGTCCAAAGAAAATTATAGTTGAAAATCACTATCCCTGGAGAAGAAAAAGTGATTGCAAAACCCATTTACAATGCTGTGAATGAATACTCACCATGGGTCTAGCGCTGTGATAAGAACTTCCATCTCTCTCACTGATGGGGACACACTTCACCTAGCAATGGGCCATGACAATGGGCCACTCCCCTCAGAATCCCCATGGACAAAAACCCACCCCCCTCTTAGACCTGACATCAAACATAGAGAATTAGATAGCACAGCCCAAAAGGGAAGGTAAAGATGGGTTTTACCAGCACCATAATTGAGTGAAGAACTGATCCTGCTGAGAATAGCCAAGATCATCACTCTTGCCTAGGGGTACCTCTAGGACTCCCCAGAGCCCTTTAGGGCCTTCACGATCTTGCTACTCCATAGCCCAGTATGAAGGGTGGCAGGAGCTCCAGAGGCTGGCACTGACCTTGTTCCCATTGTTGTACATAGCGACCAAGCAGTAGATGTGGTAGATGTGGCCGCACCTGGACAGCTTCCCCACTAGGTCAGGCTTGACCGTAGGCTGCAGGCCCTTGTAGCCTGAGGGGGCCGTGAGGCGTTCCATACAGATGGTGCAGTCCTGGGGACGGGGAGACACAGCAGAGAGGCTGTCAGCTCTCACCCAGCCTGGGACATTCCCACACAATCTCAGAAGTCGGATGAGCTGTTGCCACTTCTCTTCTAAAAAGCCCACAAATCAGGGTGTATGTGCTTTCTGGAATCTAAATATCATTTTGTCTTACTTTATACAACATCCTGAAATAATTCCTGGTGCTGATGAACTTGGACTCATCATCTAAATTATCACAATCTTGAGGGCTGTGACAATGCACTGTCCTGTTTTGTCCTCCAACGGCTGGTGGAGGAAACAAATGCTGTCGACAGACCCACTGACAAGCTTTACTTAAGGTGAACTTGTAAAGGAATGTCAAGGAATTGTATTTTAACTGTACCAGAGAGATCGCTGTTTAAATAAATGTCCCACGGGGTTTCTAAACCTCAGAACTATTTACATTTTGGGAAGGATGATTCTTTGCTGTGAGGACTGTCCTGGGCATTGTAGGGTGGTTAGTGCCATCCCTGGCCTCTGCTCTACTCACAAGACCCCGGTGACATCTCCTCTCCCGTGAATCATGACAACCAAAAATGTCTCTGAACATGGCCAAATCTTCCCTCAGGGACCAAACTGCCTCTGGTTGAGAACCACTGTTCTGTTATAAATCCATTTTAAGGTGACTTCTTACAGCTTTTCACTGTTTTCCCTTTTTCTTTCTTTCTTTCTTTTTTTTTTTTTTTTTTTTTTTTTTTTTTTTTTTTTTTTTTGGATAAGGAGTCTCGCTCTGTTGCCCAGGCTGGAGAGCAATGGAACAGTCTCAGCTCACTGCAACCTTTGCCTTCTAGGCTCAAGCGATTCTCCTGCCTCAGCCTGCCAAGTAACTGGGATTATAGGCACCCGCCACCACACCTGGCTAATGTTTGTATTTTTATTAGAGACAGAGTTTTACCATGCTGTCCACACTGGTCTCGAACTCCTGATCTCTGGTGATCTGTCTGCCTCAGCCTCACAAAGTGCTGGGATTACAGGCGTGAGCCCCTGCACCTGGCCTATAATGTTTTTCTTAAACAGAGACTGCCATGTGAAGATAGCCTAAAATCAATCAGCACTATGCTGAAGGGGGAGGCGG
This sequence comes from Cebus imitator, assembly GCF_001604975.1. Taxonomy (NCBI): domain Eukaryota; kingdom Metazoa; phylum Chordata; class Mammalia; order Primates; family Cebidae; genus Cebus; species Cebus imitator. The sequence continues at coordinate 1,468,763 of NW_016107568.1, forward strand.
GAGAGGTGCAGCTGCAGCTCTAGACCATGGACCTTGCAGCCTCAGTGTCAGCTCTGACCAGTCCTGTATCCATCAGAGCTTGGAAAGCAACCCCTGCCATATCCCGTAGAAACTGACAATGGCAGAGGGAATGCTTGTGGGTGATGGAGAAGGTGAATCCCGCTCTCCTAACCTGAACTCACCTCATCTGGTGGGTGCCGGACTTTCTGCAGATATTTTTTTAGCACTTCCTCTGGGGTTTTACCTGTAGAGACAGGAGGTTCAGTGGGCCACCAAGGCAGAGGTAAGAGATCATACAGCTTGCCACGTCAGGTATGGCAGACGGGGAACTTATAAGGCAAGTCAAAAGCAAAAAAGGGAGGAATTCCTTCTGCAATTGAAGTTAAGAATGTGGAAGAGAGTATGGATTGTAGAAAGCAATGAGATGGTTTGACGAGAAGGTTTTACTCCTTGCAGTCCCTTTTCTGAAATCTCTCTGCCTATTTTCAGCAGACCCACATTTTAAATGAGATGAGTTGGGTGGGTTTTTCTTCCTTGCAATCAAATGATTCAATAACAGAAATGAAAGCATTTTGTAAACCTGTTACAGGTTAAATAAACATCGCCTTCATTTTACAGCTTGCTAAGTATAGTCTCAATTTATAATGTGGTGTCAAAGTGAGATTATTTTTATGGGAAACAAGGAAGTTATGATCCACGGCTCCAGAACAGTCTTTCCTGGCTGTGGACGGCACTGTCACTGCCAGCAGGCATAGCCCGGCTGCAGGGGGAGGGTGATCCTCTGGGAAGCACCCTGATGGGCTGCAATGATTTAGGGATTTTTTGGGGGACTGGACTTGTAAAAGACAGCCCAACCTGAAGGTACAGGGTGGGACGATACTGCCTGAAAAATGTTCAGTGCCACCTTGGGCCACTCCCTTTAATTTCTCTAAGCTTCTGTTTCCTCACCTATGAAACGAGGATGAGCAATAGCACCTACCTCAAAGGGTTGCTTTGACAATTGAATGAGCAAATGGATGTACTGCCCTTTAGCTCTCTGCCAGATAAGGGCCTGATATGCACTATTAATAATAACAGGAAGAGTGGGAAAGTGTAAAATGCTGTTATTTCTGATAAGACCATGAGCAAGGCAATTGAGTTCATTTACGCAGAGAAATCTTGATAGACTGGAAAGTAGGACAAGGGTTTGAGGAAGTGGATCATGCAACAGCCTGAAGCTTCGATGCAGGCCCTTTCCTCCTGTTGCCCTGCTTCTCTTGTAAGAATTAAGCTTCTACTAATTAAGAGCCTATTTCTTGCCAGGCCCTGGGCTAAGGGCAACACACACATGATCCAATTTAAACTTCACAAGCTTGCAAGGTTGCGGCTTAGAGAGATGGGTCAACTTTAACAACTAATGCAAGGGACCAGAAAGACCCACAGAGCTAAGCTGGGGTCCTGCAGTGCTAGAAAGATACAGATATTGACCTCTTACTTGTTGGATTGTGTGCAGGTAGGAGGGGGTTCCTAAAGGAGGATTCGAGTGACCAGAGCATCTGTAGGTTCTAGGGTGATACAGGTTAGTGACTGATTCCTGTCACTGATGCATTCCAGGATATCCCTCCTGGATACCAGTTGTGACCATTTTTACTTCATTATAAAGATCAGAAAATAGGGGCTCCGTGTGGCCACACAACTTGCAAGAAACGAAGGTATGATTTGAATCCAGTATGTTTTGGTTCCAATGTCAAAGTCATCTTTCTCTTCTAACACATTTTCTTTGTACCACATCTTATATTTTTAGTCTTCTATACTTTTGCACTGAATATTTTTATTTCTCAAGGTGTTTCCATCTGATCCATATGCCATCAGCTTTTGTACAATCGTCAACATTTACTGGTTAGGCCCACTTAGAAGATACAGAAATTGAGGCACAGAGGGTTAAGCTGTGGCTATGACCCTTGGAGGTGGAGGCAGAGTCAGGGCTGAGAGCCAAGTCTGCGACTCTCAGTATCCCATAAGACAAGAGGCTAGTACCTTTCTTGGCTTGTTTTTTGGTGGTCTTGCGGCTTGTGTTGGAAACTCCTGGGATGGATTTTATTTCACTCTTGCTGACGGGGGGTGGGTGTAGGACCAGCTTTGGTGGCCTGGTGAGACACACAGGCAGCCCCGCTGCACTCATGAGGATCCCAGTGATTCCTGGAAGGGGCAGGGCATGGGTGAGGAAGGACTGGAGACTTAGCTGTCAACACTCCCCAAATTCCTCTTTCCCCATTAACCTACTCTCTTCCTTTTCAGCAGAAAGTTCTCAGAATTCCTGGATTCTCTACCCTGTACTTTCCCCAGAAAGTTATTCATTCACTTATCTTCAATTGCATGCTTTGCTTTTAGTGATCAGTTCTCTTCCAAACTCTTCATAGCCTTCCCACGCAATTCCTAAAATCACCATTTGCTTTCATTAATATCTGATTCTCTCCTTTTATTCCCCACAAATGCTCACGACCTGGTTTCTCTACCTTAACCCAGAGCATCCTACCTTAACCCAGGTAAGAGTTTCTCTCACCTGCCAAGGCAGGGTTGACAGGACTGGAGCCATTTAGGTTCTTCACTGGGACTGTGGGGACCCTGTGGAAGGAAAGAGCAGATACAATGTCATTTGGACTAGTATTTAATTCTAACAAAATGCAGTAAGTGCTTAACACAGCAGCAGGCAGGAGGTGGCATCTTCAAAACCTAAGTCAGACCATGTCACTCTGCCACCCAGAACCTCAGAATTATGATTCCTCAGTTCACTCAGAGTCAAAGTTAAAGTCCTGGCAAGGCCTACACAGCCTGGATCTGCCTACACTGCCACCAAGGTTCCCTTGTGCCCCTTGCCTCTTCTCATGTTATTTAGCTGTCTGTTCAGCTCTTGCTGCTCCTCCTACATGCCAGGTGCACTCCTACCTCAGAGCCTTTGCATATGCTGTTCCCTGTACCTGAATTGCTCTTCTATCAGACAACTGCTTAGCTTCCTCCTACAACTCCTTCAGTCCTGGCTTCACTCAGACCTACCAGGTGAGGTTCCTGAGACCCTCAGATTTAGTATTGCTATCCACCCCTCCATCCCACGCCAGGACTCCTGCTCTACTTAGGATCCTTTAAAAGAAATGGTTGCTTATTTTGTCCCCTTCTAAAATCTAGGCTCTATAAAAGCAAATATCTTTCTCTGTTTTGTTCAGAGCCAGGCACTAGTAGGCATTCAATTGATATTTATTGAAGAAATGAAAAAATAAAAAAGCAAGTTCAAACCAGGGTGTACAAAAGAGTCACCTAAGATGCTTTTAGAAGGACGGAGTCCCAGATCTAGGCCAGAATCTCCACCTGCGGAGCACAAGAAGCTGTATTTCCCAAAGCTCCTGAGAGGATGCAGATGTAGCAATCCCCAAACATTTGGAACCACTGCTGGAACAGCTGTCACTTCCCCTTTTCCCTGAGACATATATAAATATTAGGCAAAGCCTCCTCCACTTTCTGTCCTTCTCTCCAGAAACTCCAGCCAGGCTGGAGAGGAGATGGCACAGCTGCTTGGGAAAGGCACGGCCCTCCCACAGCGCTGACTTGGAAAATATGGGACACATGGGGCTGGGTCTTGCACCATCCCCTCTGCCACCCACGCTCCTGCAGCTGGGCTTGGAGAGGCTAACCCGGTCACAGATGACTCCAGGACATAGACAGCCTGCGAAACCAGCAGCTGTGCTATGGGGGTAGGTTGGTGCTGGGAAAGCAAGAGGAAGAAAAAAATAATATTTATTTATTGATTTATCCATCCAGAAAGTGTTTATTGAGCCCTATTTTGTGTTGTTCGCTATTCCTGATGTTGGGGGTCAGCAGCGAACACACAGCTCATGGCCCTTCTTCACCCACGTTATAATTGCCAACACACACAAAGCTCACTTCTTCCCAAGAGTGGCTCCAACTGGTCTCAGTATATAAACCTGTCTAATACCTCCAACATCCTGTGCAAGAGGTATACTTATTAACCCCATGTTAAAGACAACTACATTGAGGCACAGAGAGGTTAAGGAAACCTGGTAAGATCATACAGCTAAGCCAGGAAATCTGGCACCAGAGCCCATTTACTATGGCGTGCTCATGTGTTTATGCAATCCTTGTACATCCCACACTGCAGACACAGACCAGAAACTCGGACAGCGTCATGATGAAACCCACCACTAGGAATGGGGAAGCTGCAACAGGACCTCCACGCCAGCAGTGGGTCCATCTCTGCCCCTCATGCCTATAAGGGAGGTGCTTCCCCAGCTCCAAGCTACTTTGAGGCTGCCTGGGCCTCTGTGCCTCCCCAGTGATGACGACATGTACACCAATGCTGGGAAATGGATGTGGAAGAACAGATGTGGGAATGGGAATGTCTGTGTCTCCCTGGGACACCTGAAGCCACTTTTCTTTGAAATTGTCCCCGGGATAAATCAAACCAGGATGGGAGGATGGAGGCGAAAGCTGAACATGAAACAACGGCCACTGGGCCAAGAAAAGAAGAATGGACTTGATTCTGGACTCTAGAATTAGAGTCCAGAGAAGAATTAGACAGGTTTATATGCTGTGAGCAGTTGAAGCCATTCTTGGGAGAAGGTGAACTCTGTACATGCTGGCAATTATAATGTGTGCATGAAGAAAGGCCATGAGCTGTGTGGTCACTGCTGACCCCCGGCATCAGGAATAGCAGACAACACAAAGGTGAACACCCAAGTCCTAAGTCCCCCACTTACCACGGATTCTCCTCACCCAGCTCTTTCTGGAAAGGCTTGGGAAGACTTGGCTTCCTGTGTCCTGCTCCCAGCTCCCCAGCAGGGGGCGGCACATAGGGCCAGCCCTGCACCTGCCTTCTCCGTCACCATCTACAGACGCCCCACTCCAGCTGATAAATCGCTGTGATCTGGGTGACAAAAGCTACCTTTGTTCCCATAAACTGGACTGGCAGGTTTCACACCCAATCTGGTCAACCAGGAAATAATCCAATCCCCAGAACACCACACATCTCAGGCAGCTCAAGAACTCCCGGGCAAGGTCTGGAGAGAGGGAGGGAAGGGCCTGCATGTGGACCTGGGACACAAAAGAAGACTGCTGGGCCAACAGGTGGGAGAGATGCCATGTCCCTGCCACTTGAGGAGAGGAATGACATGGCGGGTGGGCTTGTCACTGGGATCTGGGAAGGAGGGGCCTGGGGAGAAGGGGGATACTTGCTTGTGAAATCCAGAATGGTGTAATGGAAGGGGCTCTGCACTGGTGTCAGGGAGTCTCTGTTTTAGCCCCACTCAGCGCGGACCTGCTTTGCCTTTGGGAGAGCCACAAAGCCTTTCTGTGTTTTGTTGACTATGTCTGAGTTACCACAGCTGTGAACAGGGCATCCTAAATGTGTGCCCTATGGGGTCCCTATGAGGATTTAGGAACTAGATCAAATAACTGTGCAAACAGCTGAGCCCTGTGCAAGTTGGGGTGACTGTTTCTGCTTTTATCTCCCAAGTATAAAAGGGGCATTGGGCTGAATAAAGACTTTTTCTGCGCAAATATTGCAATTTTCTGATTCTTGAGCTCATAGGTATCCAGGTATAAAGTTGAGTGCTGGGCAGTATGTGAGACTGTTGAGTTGGCCACACCTGACCACACCTCCCCCACTATTACTGGTTAAGGTGGAAACCTTGGAGAACAGCCCATGAAGTTCCAGCTGGTCACGCCCTGCTGTGGCCCCAGCTACATAAGCCTGAGCTCTCCTAGAAAACAGCAACCCAAGGGCAGGCATGCATTTCACATCCTTCCGGCAATTCCATCAGCCAAAACTGTCTGTCCTAACCACATCTTGGCCAATCAGAAGACACCCCGTGCCCCCATTCAGTTGGGCTGTTCCTCATCATGGAGGGTCCAAGTTTTTGTTTCTGTTGCTAAAACATAAAACTAAGACAAAAGAAGAGAGCTGGCAAGGCAGCAGAGGAAGGGGGTTTGGGGGAGGGAGGATATCTCTGTAGGCACCATGACGAGAAGTGTTTTTCTCGGAGTTATGCACCAGCCAGGGAATCCTCCAGAAGGACAAGGGTCTCGTCTCTACGGCAATTGAGGCCTAGCTGGAGACAGAGAATCCTCAACTCTAGAGGAGGGGGCTACCGGGTGACGCTCGCCTCCACTGCGCAGACCCCTTCTTGCTTCCCTTTAGAAACCCCCTGCTTCTGTCTCTGAATAATTCACAGGATCTTTTGTTCCTGCCCCCAAACCTTTCTCTTCATCCCACTCCTCCCGCCTCCCTGGTCTTCCTTTTTCCGTGGGAAAGTTGCTGGAAGAGGTCATGGGCAGACAGAGGAGGGGGAAGGGGCCCTGAGCGACAGAAGGTCGATGGCAATGCCAGACAAAGGGAATGAACACGCTAATTAAATGGCCAAGAAAGGCTGGAGGAGAAGATGGGAATTGGGGTGAGGGAGGTGGGAAGAGGTGAAAAGCAAAGGGCTGGAAGATCGAGAGGGGTAGGCAGGGCCTCCCTCGTCAGGAAAACAGAGTCGAGAAAAAAAAAAACTACTTGTTTCTATAGCCCTTTTGAAACTGGACTGCCTGGACCTCCACACACTCTCTAGCCCCAGTTCTATGAGAAGGCAGAGGAAATAAAGAAGAGAGATAAAGCTGCTGACTCCACTCCCTCATCGAGATTCAAAGCCACCTGGGTGCCTCTCCCTCAGTGATGGCATGAAGTCACTTGGCATTTGTCAAGGGCACCAGAGACAAGGTGGGATGTCAGACCCTGCTCAGCTTTGACTTCAACTCCACGGACACCTGTTGACAATGATAACAGCAATCACAATGACAGCAGCCAATACTGACTGAACTCACTATGTGTCAAGCATTGTGCTAAGTCTATACACTTAATATGTCATTTGATCCTTATGACAACCATAAAAGGAAGTTACTATTACTATCCCATCTTACAGATGAGGAAACTGAAGACAGGATGCAAATCTTTCCCCAAGGGACACAGCAAGGCACTTGGGTTCAAGCCCCAGACAGTCCTAACTTCTGGAGGGTGTGCTCTTATCCCGCAAAGGAGCCTTCCTCCTCCATGCCAGCAATCACCCTGGAACTCTGTTAGGCACCCCCAGGATGGTTCTGTGTGACAGTGGGGAGAAATTAAGCAGTGGCAAGGCTTAGCTATTTGTGTTAGCAAAGGTTGCAGCCACCATATGGATCTGAGTCACTTTGATTTTATGATTGGGAAGATCCAGAACATAAAAAGCAATACAAACAGGACCTACAGCATCACCAGGTTGTCACAGGAATAACTGAGACAATGTATGGAAAGGACCTGGCAAATAATAAGTCATCACTGAAAACAGGGCGGTATTCCAATCTGGAGTCACCTCTCCAGCTTCCAGAGAGACTAGAGGAAAGAAACTAACTCTTGTCTTGCACCTACTGATAGCTAAGCCTTGCCACGGCTAAGTCATTTCATGACTTCCCCCAGAAGTATTACCCGCTCCCAAATACTTCTGCCATCTCAGGGGAAATCTCATGCATCTCACCAGCATTTTGCCTTTTACAAACTGACTTTGCATACAATGAGGAGCTGGGCTTTAGCCAAAAGAACAGTGAATCGGGAGACCAAAACCTGGGTTCCAACCCCTACTGCATAACACAGAAGCTCTGTTTCCTCCTGGGGAAATGAATTCTGAGCTGAATGTCCGTGCTTAACACTTAGATCACAGGGTAAGGGAATGCAATGCCAAGGGGCCAGCTCCCTGAGTGGAGGTGTTCACGATGACTCCATGGGGTAGGTACGGCCACTGGATCTTGCAAAGATTCTCTGGCTCACCCCAGTGACAGAGGTAGGAGTGGGGGCTGGGCCTCTGGACTTCCAACCCGGCACTCCTCCCACTCTGTGGTGTACCCTTCTTCAACCCTCCTCCCAATGTCAAATCTCTGTGTACAGGGACCCAGCTGAGTATCAAAACTACCTTCTTAGAGGAGCCCGGACTTTCAGACTTAAGTACCCGATGCAATTGAAAACCACCCTGATCATCTGGGCTCAGGGGCCACAGGCAGAGCCAGGCCTCTCTGGAGACAGAAAGGGAAGATTGGGTGGCTGTGAGATGCTAAGAAAGCAGGGGCTGGCATGCAAAGGTTGCAGCCACCACATGGATCTGGGTCACTTCGATTTTATGATCAGGAAGATCAAGAATATAAAAAGCAATACAAACAGGACCTACAGCATCACCAGGTTGTCACAGGAATAACTGAGACAATGTATGGAAAGGACCCGGCAAATAATAAGTCACCACTGAAACAGGCCAGTATTCCAATCTGGAGTCACCTCTCCAGCTTCCAGAGAGACTAGAGGAAAGAAACTAACTCTCGTTTTGCAACTACTGAATGTTGGGCATTGTGGTAGGTACTTGGTGGAAGAGGAGCACAGCAGAGTCAGAATCTGGGGTCTAGCGTCAGATATCCTGAAGTTTGAATCCCACTTTCTGCCAATGATTAGCTAAATATCTTTAAGCAAGTGAACATCTACTTTCTTTATCTGTAAATGGGGTAATGCCTACTTGCTTACTTCATAGAGTTTTTGTAAAAATTAAATGAGATGATAAAGCCCCAAACTACAATATAGTGGGAGTTCAATCAATGTTGCCTATTACCACTTAGTAGGCAGAATCTTTTTTTGGGAGGGACAGTGTCTCATTCTGTCACCCAAGCTGAAGTGTAGTGGTACGATCATAGCTCACTGCAGCCTTGACCTCCTGGGCTCATGCAGTCCTCCAACCTCAGCCTCCCAAAGTGCTAGTATTACAGATGTGAGCCACCACGCCTGACCACAATCTTCTTTAAGCCTTATAGCCCCCCGAACAGGAGCAATACTGCCAGAATTTACAGATGACCAAGTTAGGACTCTGTGATGTTAGGAATCTGGTCCTAAATCATATGGCTAGTAAGGGCAAAGTCTCAACCAGAGTCCAGATCAGAGCCCAAGGATCTAACCCTCCCTGGTCTACCACCCCATGCTGCCTTCACCTGCAGCCAGGGGTCAACGCAAGATGCGGAGAAGCTTAAGTCTTGGCAGCCCCTCCTTCTTCTGATCCAGATCTGCTGTAGCCTATCTCAGCAGTGAGTAAATGCCTGAGGCAGCTGTGGAAGCACCTACCCAGAGGCGATCAGCACCCGGGACTGGGCAATGGCCAGTCGCTGCAGGTTGGTACGATTCAAGGTGGCCAGGGCCACCCTTCCAGTCTTGCCGTTGGGTCCTGGGGGGCTGGCAGGAGAGCCTGCGGTTGTCCCACTAGGCATGCTGGAGGCCTGTCTCCGGATCATCTGGGATGGGGCGGTCTTTATCGGGCCTTGAATGGTGTCTGTGCTGTACAGTGGCTTGGCCCCAGGGCCTGGTGGTGGGGGCAGCTTGACCACTCCAGGAGGAGCCATGTTCTTGCGAGTAACTGGGGGCTGCAGGGGTCCAGTGCTGCCATTGACCATGGCTGCTTTAACACTCATCACCAAGACACACTGGGGACAGGAGCAGGGTGGGGTGGGGGGTGAGGTGGCTGGCCCAGGGCTGACTGGCCAGGACTGAGCCTTAGGCAAGGTCCCCGTAACCATGGGGTAGATGAGGTCAAGGCGCCGGCGGACTCGGCGTTGGCGCTGGGTCTGACGGTTGATCTGGCCCATGGTGTTGAAGTCAATGACGTAGCTAAAGCCGATGGAAGTGAGGTCGATCCAGGGGTGCTGCTTCTCATAGGCATGCTGGATGGTGATGCCCACTTCCATGTCGTAGGGCGTCCAGGAGCCATTGTCGTTCTCCCACTCCCAGACCACGCCCTTCCCAGGGGCCGAGGAGGGGTCGTAGTAGTTGCGGCGAACTGGGCGGAGAGTTCCTGCCAGGGTGGGATAGAGGAGAGGTCAGGGTCAGCATGCAATTATACTGAATGGCATGACATTAGCAAGTCACATGTGTACTGGGCATGACGCTACCTGAAGTACTAGCTTTGAATGAAACTCATTTCTCCCTTTAAGATGTCTACAGTCCAACCACAGTAGAAGCAGATGAGTTACAACATGAAGGATATGGGTGGCAGTGCAGGCTAGCAGAACGACTCCCTCCTGGTTTGTAGTCGGAACACCTCGGTTTGCAGCCAAACTCATTCCATTTACTAGCTGACATAGAACCTCTAAGCCTCCTCTTCCCTCCTGGGAAATAGGATAACTCCTTCCTAGAGTTTTTGTACAAATTAAATATAGCTCACTTGTTAATTCAACAAATATGTATTTGTACATGCCAGGTTCTGGATTTCACGTGAACTCTATAAATGCACTAAGGCATGTAAATCCCTTGTCACACAGTGGTGCTCATAATGATCATATTCCCTCTTGTCCCTCTAAATGCTCTTGCACCAAGAGTCATGAGGAAAAGAATACAAGGCTGTGGAAGCCTAGAGGACTAAGGGAAGATTCTTTCTCCATGTGGGAAGGCTGCCCAGAGGCGGGTGTGAGGAAGCTGGGTCTCTATACATTTATAAATGCTGTCAAAAAAAAAATGCTGTGTTACTATGAGAAGAAGGGAAATCAGGTTAGAACTCTCTCATGTTTCCCAGGATTAAATCTTATATCAGCAGCAAACGTAACATTCTTAATGGTCATGAGAATCATTTTATATTTATCTGATGCCTTTCTTTCAAGAAGCTCAAACCCTCCTAAGGATAGGATTGCCTTAGTTTTGACAGTCTCACTTTGGGGCCGGGAAGAGGTCATGGTTATTACAGAGTAATGGTATGACAGATATGAACTGGCAGGACTGCAAGGGAACTGAGGTTCTAACTGTTGCCTCTTTCTCCCTTTCTCAAAACCCGAATCCTGACCCATCCTCAACCAGGGCTCATTTCATGGTATCAACATCAAGGCTACAGATGCCTGGCTCAGGGCAGGGTGGGGAGGCTGGGGAGGGCCCCTGGAATGCTGGAATCTCTGCATCTGTCAGCTTAAGCTCTATCCATCAAAGTGGTGAGAAAAGACTCCCTTCACCGGCCTCTGACCCACCCCTCCTCCAACCCAGAGGGAGACACCAAGACTGGGGACAGAATCCCATTCAAGGGGGGAAGAAAAGAAACAATGGCTATTCAGGCCTTTGCCAGGGTCATAACCCGCCCCCCATCCCATCTCCAAGCCCCTTAATGGCCCAAAACATCAACATTCAGAGGCACAACGGAGAAGCAGAACAATCCCCTATTCATCACCAGGGCCTCTGCTGGGGGACCTGGGGTATCAGGATGCGGGGGCAGGAGAAGGGGAGGCGATAGTTCCCTGGTTTGCCTCCATTTCCTTCCTAAGTGCCCAGCTTGCTGGGGAACAAAGAATATGGGCTTTGGGGCCAACAGGGGTGGTTCTGTGCTTTTCAGCTGTGTGAGAAAGCCTCAGTTTCCTCATCTGTTCGGGTCCTGGGTAGAGACTTCAAAGGGTGGATTTGAGGATTAAATGAACATAAAACTCAAAAATAGCACCTGTCACCATGGCAAAAGCTCAATGAAAATTGGTGATTATTATTGTAATTTATTTTCTATTATATGTCTAAGCAGGATCGAGAAGCCATGGAAAGGTTTAGTTCAGGGGATGTGTGTGTGTGTTGGGGTGTGTGTATGTAGGATGCTAGGGGGTGTAAGAAAGAGAGACAGAGAGAAAGTTTCTATATAACTGACAAGATTTTCTGCTCAGTCACTTTGCAAGCCGGGGACCTCTGGCCAGCAACACCCTGCCTGGGCCTCACTCGACCAAACTACCTGCTGCAGGAGACGGCCTGCCCACTCAGCCCACCTGGGCCAAGTTTAGCTGTACACCAGTTCCTAAGTTCTTGTCCCATACCCAAGAAGAATGAGGATATGTTGACAATCAAAGAACAAACAAGGTGGGGAGTTTTACTGAGTGATGGAACAGCTTTCAGCAGAGAGGGGACTCAGAGGTGGTCCCCCTATACAAAGTTGGGAAAGTCTCTGCAATGTGGCTGAGTCCGGGGCCTTCATAGGCTCAGAATAGGGGAGGGGCAGGCTGTAGGTGGTACTAGAAAAGGCAACATTTGACTGGTTAAAAGGCATTATTCAGAAAGAATCAACTGGGAAAGGGTGGAGAAACAGGAACAGAAGTTCTCACTCTGGGTTGTGGGTTTCATCCCAGTCCAGCAGTCCAGTCTTTAAGCCTTCAGGCTGGTATGGGCTTGAAGGTGGGGTTTCACTGGGGACCTGCCCCTATCTTTCCAAGCATTTGGCTGCCTTCTCCTGCTCTCATAACTGGTATTTGTACAATATTTATTACTTACAAAGCACCTCACATGTCCCGTGTAATTTCATAGCAATCCTAGAAATACCTTTCACAAATGAGGAAATTAAGTATAGAGAGTTTAAATGGCACTATTTTATATTCTCTCCAGGGTGTCAGGGACAGTGCACTTAACTCCCTCACAGATGTGCCTAAAATATATATGCATATATATTATATAAGTATATATATATGTATAAGTATATACACATATATACTTATACATATATAATATATATATATTTTATATTTTAGGTGCATCTGAGAGGGAGATATATATATATATATATTACACAATAGTGTTATCAGTCCTGGAGATGCCTGAGAGTGGCCCCAGAACTACTTCTGGAAACTATGCTATGGGTCTATAATATACCTTTCCAGGTGTATCTTCCTCAATCTCTGTGTTTTCTTCTATTCCTGCCAAATGGAGGTCCCCTTTATCCTCACACATTCCCTCAGAGTTCCCTGGCTCCCTCCCCCACAATTTGCTATGTTCCCTCTACTGAAATGGCCTTCTTTGCCATTTTTACCTGTTGAAATTCTCCTTACCATTCAGGTCTTACTCCATTTTCCATCCATTTCTTAAAATGTTCTCGCAGCCAAGGCCCCACCCTCAGGAAGCCTGAGGTGTGTAGCTTGACTATGCTGATGTGCACCGATGTTTCAGCAACACTTTTTATACCATCCTGCCTTAAGTGGGGGCAGACATGCTGCCGTGGAGCTCTTTGCATTCTTAGTGCCCAATGCCTGGAAGTTGCGAGGGCTCCAGAAACTGTGCTGTGACTGAAGACTTCTGGCCACTTTAATGTTTAATCATTTATCATGTATCACTGAGAACCCATTAACTGCTATGTGGAATGCAGATTCAAGCATTCCTCAAGTAGCTTTTAGTCTAAAACAGGGTTAGAAGACAAATGTGCAAATGACTCTTTATGAGGCAGAACACATTACAAAGAGGACGCCAACAAAATGCATGTTGGCAGGAAAATTGACCACGTCCCCTCCCTGCGTAAATCCCTTGCATGACTTCTACTTAGGTTGAAATCTAAATGCCCCCGACCCACCAATATACGTGGCCCCCCTCAGAGCCCAACTCTGCCCACATTTCAGCTACGCTGGCATTCAATCTCTGCCCATTGCCAGGCTTCTCTGATTCTGGACCTCTTCACAATGCCGCTTCCTCCCTAAAACTCTCTGACATCTTTTTCACAGATCTTCCTAGAGGAGGGCTCATTTCTTCAAGGAAGAAGGAAGGCAGTCCTGGCCAGGTTAAATTCTTGTTCCTTAAAAAAAAAATTTAATAGCACTCATCTCAATGTGCAGTTACATATGTATTTGTGTGGCTAATTTGATGAATATCTGTCCCTTTCAGTAGACTCCCAATCCCATGAGAGTGGGCATCAAGGTGTGTGCTCACTGCTGTACTCTCCATGCCAGCATGTGCTAGGCACTCAAAAATATTGATTGAATAAATGAAGTAATGATAGTTTGTTTGCAAAACATTTCAAGGTGTGGAGAACATTTTAAGAAATGAATAACAAATGGCATGGACTCGAATAATAAAAAGAATTTCGACAGGTAGAAATGGCAAAGGACAGCGTTTTATAGGAAAGGACCTTAAGACTAGTTGGGGGGTGAAGGGTGTCAGAGAACTCTAAAGGAATGCATGAGGACAGAAGTGGCCTCTGTTTGGCAGATTGGAGGGAAATATAAGGCATAGGAGAAGACAATCCTGGAAAGGTATGTTAGAGCCAGGGAGGGCCTGGAAGGTCTGAAATGCCAAGCCATGATAGATTTAATTTGTAATCAATGAAGAGCTAGTAAAGTTTGTTAAGAAAAGAGGGACAAGACCAGAGCTACTCTGTCCCTTAGTTCCAGGTGAGTGGAAATGTGTTGGCAGGGAAAATGAAAAGAAGGTGACAAACTGGAGAGACCCTACAGAGAAAACCATGGCTAAGACTTGACCATGAGGAGCTGAATGATTTCCAAGTGAGGTGTGAAGATTGCCTCCTTCAGAATCTCCTGGGGTATGAATTGAGTCATCAATGCCCTTGAGACCTACGGGCCAGCATTTCCAGGGCCTGGGCACAGGAATCTGCATGTGAATGACCACCTTGAGTGGTGCACAGGAAGACTCAAGTTTCAGCTGTTGGGCTGCAGGATCTATATGCCTGTACATATTAGGTGCCCAAGTAAGACTCAAAATGACAGAATGAGTCAAAGAATCCTGGGCTTAGACCCTGGGAACACGGTAAAATGGGTCAGAGGGATGTCAAGAGGCAGAGCTAGTTTTAGAGGGGATGTGGTTGAGTCCAACCCTAGAGGACAGTCAGAGAGAATACACAGATCTCAGAACCAAAGTGCTGAGACAACAGACACGGTGGGATTTTATTCTCTGATTATTTTCAAAGACCACCCTATTTTGGATGTGCTACTTCTTAGCTTGTCTAGAATCAGGATTATAAACCAGATAATCTGTGAAGTAACCCAAGGAAATGAACTCCAGTAGGATAGGGACTGAGGATATTCATAATCTAAGGATGAAGAAGGAGAAAGAAAATCAGTTTTTTGCAGATTTTCCACCTGCCTCACAAAGCGCCTAAAATCTTTCAGCTTCTGGGAAGTGGAAGGCAATGCCTTCCAGGCATGCACCGAGGTCTCTAGGGCATGTTACACACATCTATGTAAGTGACTCACTGCTGTTAGAGCATGCACTGTGTCCAAGAAATCCCAGGCCACTCTCACCAGCATCCCCCACGCCCACCAGAATATTTCACGAGGACAAAGAAACATTTGGAGGCTCTATTATTGCTATATCCCACATGTCTGGAACAGTGCCTGCGCTAAATGGTTGCTCCATCAGTATTCACTGAATGAAGAAATAGGACATAGGCCACCTAATTCGGAATCTCAGCCCTGCCATTGACAGCTGTAAACCCTTGGCAACTTAATCTCTTTCAACTTGTTTCCTTACAAAATGGGGATAATAATAGGTTCTTCACAAGATTGTTTAAGGAGGATTAAACAAGATAGTGTGTGCAATGTGCTTGGTGTGACGCAGACGCATGGTGCATCCTGTGCATGGTAAGTATCATGTGGTCACCATGATGCCTGCCTCCTCCACTCCTATGCCAACATAGGGTAGAGGGTGTTGCAGGGGGCTAACACTCGGCTTCTGTCAAATCACTTATTTGTATTTATTTATTTATTTTTTGAGACAGAGTGCCGCTCTATAGCCCAGGCTGGAGTGCAGTGGCATGATCTCGGCTCACTGCAACCTCTGCCTCTTGGTTCAAGCGATTCTCCTGTCTCAGCCTCCCAAGTAGCTGGGTATACAGGCGCACACCACTACACCCGGCTAATTTTTGTATTTTTAGTAGAGATGGGGTTTCATTATGTTGGTCAGTTGACCTCAATCTCCTGACCTTGTGATCCACCTGCCTCAGCCTCCCGAAGTGCTGGGATTACAGGCGTGAGCCACTGCGCCCGGCCTGTCAAATCATTTAATTCAACTCACTCTCTTTCCCTCCATCTGACACTTCTCACCACTTTTAAGACATAAAGAAGGCAAAACTTGCACAGAAAAATCTGAGCTGGAAAGAACTCTCCCTCACCCTGTGCTTATCAGTATCATCACTGGCATGGGGGCCAGCCCATTCACCTGTTGATCCGCTTGACAGGAGGCAAGAAAAAGAGGGAAAGGAGAAATCTTAAGGCTGCTCTTCATTCTACAGAAAAAAATAAATGAGGCCTGACCATTTAGGGACTTGCTCAAGGTCATGGAGTAAGCAGTGAGCCTGGAATGAGAGTCACAGCTGTTTCTCCCCACTCTCAGCCTGGATCTTCCCCATCCTGGCTACGGAAGCCCTGGAGATGGTAGGGTCAGGCATGCTGAAAGGTACAGGGGAAAGCGATGTTGCAGTAAAGCTCTTCAGTTACTGCCCTATAACAGAAAAAGGGCAACCCAGTCAGGGTAAATGACAGCAGGTGGAGAGGACCCCACCAAGGCTTTTGGAAGTGGCCAAGAGCCAGTCCCATCTATCTCACCCCATCTCTTACCTTCTTCCAATTTCTCTAGCCCAAAGTGCCTAGAAGAGACTGGCATAGAATGCAAATAAGCTCAGAACCCTAGGCAGTCTGGGGAAGGAGAAGGACCCAGGGCAAACAGAGGCGGGCAGATGGGTGTCTGCAACCTCCCAGCCATCTCCCTGGAGACAGGCTGGATGAGGTCAGGAGCCCAGGCCAGTGGAGAGACTAAGGACTCTCAAAGCAGCCAGCAAGCAACTTCTAAAAAGACAAAGCTCTCACATCAGGAAATGTCCCCATAGAGAGAAGGCAACAAAAAAGGAGAGGAATCGCCTCTGGGCAGGGGACTTCCAGCTCTCTTTTGTTTATGGGGATGTTTCTGGTTCCCAGCTTTGAATTATGGCTTAAGGATGGTGGGTAATTTAATTAAACATTGCAAGGGCTTGGCTGAGGTTGCCTGGGAGCCACTGGTTGAAAGTTCCTACCCTGTCATGGCCTCATCAATGAGACTGAGAGAAACTATGTGTGCATTGGTGGAGAAGGGAGAGGAGGGGGCTCAGAGCTCAGAAACCCAGAGATTCTTCTATTCTACTTTGACAAGTGCCTGGACAGACCCAGCTTTTCTGGGAATGCAGCCCAGTGCCTCCAGCACCCAGCACAGGGCCTGGCGCACAGGACAGAGGTACTCAGGATGGATGACCGACTGACTGACTCTAGCAATAAGTGGATGAAACCAAAGCAGTCTGATGTAAAACACACCCTCAGGCAGCCTTTAAAATGATCCAGGGCAAGTTCTCTGACTGCGGTTTGAAGTCCAGGGAGTGTCATCCTCTCACTAAACTGCTCACCATCAGGAGGTATTCAACCTGTCCTCAGGTGACAGTGATGAGACCTGGGACACGTGGCTTCTTTCCTTCCGCCCAGTTTTCTCTATAATTTCACTTCAGTAGAAAGGATCATGAATCTTTGTAGAAACCTTGCCCATTCTAAGTACCCCCAAACACAAATTCCACCTTTGCTCTTCCCAAATGTGGGAAAGGGGCTGAGACCTTTCTACCACAAGGGTGGTTCTCCAAATGCTGCAGAGATTTAGTCTGAAATAGAAAAGCTAACACCTGTTTTTTTTTTTTTGTTTTGTTTGTTTTGTTTTTTTTGAGGACTGGAATCCCCTGGCAGATGCTTTAACTGCTGGTCTCTATCTCTGGTCCCACCTCCATGGCTCAGCTCCCCACAACACACATCCCTCTGCTAACCTGCTGCCTCCACCCTCACCTCCACAACAACTACTCAAGTTGCACAATGACATTCTCTCCCTCCCCCTCAGCCACACTTAATCCTCTTTCTCACTCTCCCCACATTCCTCTCTATTCTCTCCTCCTCCCAGTCTCCCCCAGCTCCACCTCTCTCCCTTCCCTGCACGGTTTAAGACCCTGCAAATTCGAACACTTCCAGAAATCCTGTCCCCAGAAAGCTCTCCTCAATTAGTGTCTGCAGAGTACTTGGCAAAGGGGTTGCTCAAGGGAGTTATGACTAAAGATGGGGACATGAGGGTGGAAAGATACCCCTTTCCCATGACAATTTTAATCAGCACACAGGATGTGGGGGCTTTCCAAGGAAGCGGAGAAACCCTGTTCAAACAGCTGTTTGCTGGGGAGGGCCTCTCCCAGTCGTCTTTTCTACTTCCGCCCCAGCACACCGGCCTCTCCAGGCTCCTCGGTTACACTCTAGGGAAAGCTCAGCCAGAATTCCAGAAACAATGGCCCCCTCCCCACCTGTCACTGAAGGAGACAGAAACTCTTCACATTCACTAGTTAAGCAAGGACCGAGCAAAGGGGCAGTTCTGCCGTCCTCCTCCCTCGGGCAGCCTCCCCCACCCCCCCGCCCCCTATGTCCCCATCCTGCAGGCTCCCTTCCCGGCTCTGACCTGGAAAGGCAGGTCAGCTGGGAAGCGGGCTTGTGCTGGCTACAGTGGCAACTTGATTCTCAGGAAAAGACAGGAGCTTGGCGCTCCGGGAGGCTAAGGGTTCCTTACAGGCTACGGTTTCAAGAGGAAGCCTTGGGGACAGTTTCTCCTTAGGAATCTGCCCCCTCCTCCTCAGCAGACAAAGGGAGCGGCTTCCCTGCCAGGCATTCCGAAGCCCCAAACCTCCCCCTCCTCTCTCCATCTGCTCCGGCCTGTTGCTTCCGTGTTTGGAGCGTGTAGCAGAGGCATTCGCCAAAGCCACGGCGTCCAGGGTCCCCCAGCTCCAGTCTCTCCTCACAGGGAGCCCGGCGCTTCCTTACCCAACTGTAGCGACAGCCTCCGGGGAATCCCTTCTTCCTCCCCCAGTTCCCACACCCAGGACCCAGCTGTGGGGAGGAATCCCACACAGGAGACGCAGAGGCAGTGAGATCAGGGTTGAGGGGATGTGTGGCAAGCCCCAGCGTGCCTGAGGCAAAGCAGGGTCAGGTCAGCTACGGTGCCGGCCGTCAGGGGATGAGGGCAGGAAGCCTTTGCGAGGGGCTGCGATTGCCTGTAGGCTGGGGGCGGCCCTAGAATTTCTACACTGAAAGACTTAGGGCCACCAAGCGCCGAAAAGTGGGGGCGTGAAAGAAGATGGGGAGGGGATTCTTAGCGAGTAGGTTGAAGGTGGGTTTGCAACACAGGAACACTGATACTACTTGCATGGATGTTTGGGGGGGAGGGAGGATCCTGCAAGGATCCAGGGGAGTGACAGACGCGCCTGTCACCACCACCTCTCGGTGACACTTCTGCACGGAGGCGCCGACTAGGTGGCCAAGGTGGGTTCCCAGGGCGGGAGGTACCTTGGCAGGTTGGGGAGGTGGTGGGAGCGGACGGGGCGGGGACGGGGCGGCCGGCTCACCCGTGTCTTGGCGGAACTGGTTCATGGACTGCAGGTCGATGATGTAGGGCGCGAGACGGCTGTCCACCTGGCCCAGCACCACGCTGCCCCCCGCGCGGGGGCCAGCGCGGACCACCGCCTCGATGTGGTGGCTCACGGCGGGGCTGTAGGGACGCCAGCGGCCGTGCTCGTTCAGCCATTCCCAGACCACCACGGCCGAGGCCAGGAGCATGGCGAGCCCGGGGCTGCGGCGCTGCGCGGCCCGCCTCCCGGGCCCCGAGCGCCCGACCTCCTCCGCTTCCTCCTGCGCCGCCGCCTCCGGGCCTCGACCGCGCCCCCTGCCCCGCGCCCCGCCGCCCCAGGCAGCCTCAGCTCCGGCCCATGGGCTCCTCCCCAGCCGTGCATCCACCGGGGCCGGGACACCGGGGCCGCCTGGCTCGGACCGCGCGCCGCAGCCGCCGCCGCCGCCGCCGCCGCCGCCGCCGCCTGGGTTCGCCGCTGCTGCCGCTGCTCCGTGGGGTCGAGTCGCTTCATGCAACTGCCCCGCTCTCTGCAATCAGGCCCCCGCCTTGCAAAAGCCACCCGGCGGGCGCGCGGCCCAAGCCCCGGCGGCCGCGAGCTGGGGCTGACGGAGAGGCGAGGACCCAGCCCTAGCACCAGTTGCGCCTCGGGCTCTGCAGACGCCGGGGTGGGATCTCGCCGCACGGCCGCGCTCCGAATGGCACGCTCTGCTCCCCTCCCCTCTCTCCCTCCCTCCCCACCCCTTCGCCGCACGAATTGCAGTCGCCGCCGCGGGCAGAGCTCCCCCTCCCTGCGGCTCTGCTCAGTCCCTTCCAGAATGAACCTCCCCCTCCCAAGCGGGGCGCTAAGGCAAACCCGCGCCCGCGTGGGTTTCCCTGGTTGCTTGATGCAGAGAAACGACCCGCCATGACACGGCGCTGGGACCGCTACTGTCGCCCAGCTGCAACTTTGCAGCCTCCTTCCCCAGAATGTAATTCTCTCTCTCTCTCTTTTTTTTTTTTTCTTAATGCAGCATGATCAGTGCCCGCAGCGCGAGCTGGAGACACGCATTGTCTCGGGCCTTGCACACGCACTAGCACACTCACAGTCGCACACACGCGCACACACCCCCACGTCTTTATTGCCCGGGCTATTACCTCATCCTCGCCCGAATCCTCAGCTGTCAGTCAAGGAAACAAGCCACGCCCCCCTGCGGCTCGGGCGGGTGCCCTAGAGCTAACCTGCCCCCTGCTGGCCTAAAGCAACCTGTGCCGGCCAATGGCCACTCCAATATCTGCTAATGAGATCCAGTCCAAAGGGATGCAGCAATTTGGCTAATGATGGATTTATGTTACCTATGTAGAGAGCAGATGTAGTTTTTCTGGCCAGATTCAATGTACTAGAGTCAAGAAGACACATGCTAAATTAATTTAGTCTGGATCGTTTCTATAACTAAAATTATGAAGCACTAGGACAAACAAGCTAGACTTATTTTGATCATAAATAGTTAATATGGAAAATAAAATTAAAGGGGTCGGTTCTGACTAAAAGGGAATACTGAAGTTAGTATTATACATTAATCTTGTCAAAGAACACAAATTTTGTTTTGTTGAGATTGCAAACCACATAAAACAATGAACTGAGTCTGTCAAGATCCAAGATATAGGATGTGGGAAAATAAAAAAAGATTATGTGTTAGAGAATGAGATTGAGAATCTTTTTGAAATAATCAATTTTTTCATAAATATCATATGACCTTTTTATGTTTTAGAACTTACTTCCCCCTCCCTCGCCTTACAGCTGTTCTTTTTCCCATCATTAGAATTTTCCATCCCTCTACCTTTACCTTTCTCCCAACATAGTTGTAAATACAAAGCAAAATTGTAAGATCTGTTCTTCAGGCCTCTAAAAGCACCAGGCCCAAGGGACCTCTGAGCTTTGTTCTTTCAGGTCTCCTTGCACAGCTTGACCTCTGAAATGCCCAGTCAGCCTCTCCCTTAATTGGGGACTGCTACTAATCAACCCAAACAACACCACTTATTAAAATGTCGAGTTTCAGAATTAGAAGAACAAAAAGAAATCGAGTTAAGGATACCTCAATTAAGTCCATCACAGGCCGTTATTATTACCATTTTACAAATGACAGGACTTACGGAATTTAAACTATTTGCCCTAGATTACATATCTAGTTAGAGGGGAAACCAGTATTCAAAATTCAGTTGGGCTGACTCAAAAGAAAATGCCTGTTCCACAACATGTCCTATGTGACATAGAGGTGGCACAATAACAGGCAATGTAAGTGTGTCTCAGTGTGAAAAAAGGGAAGGGAGAAAATGAGGGTAGAATATTCTGGAAGAGAAACAAAAGTCAAATTGAAGAAAAGGTAATTTAAAATTTTATTGGGCTATTTTACTTCTAGTCATAGGAGTGGAAAGTATCAAAACTCAGGAAACTTTCTCATAGTCAGGGTAGGCATGAATCAAAAAGTGAAGAGTAATGCTTTAAAGGGATATTGAAAGTACAGGGAAAATATAGCATCTGACCAGCTAAGCCAGAAATTCCCAGGTGAAAAAATCTAAACTAGATAAGAAAGCTATTAGCAAATGTTAGATGAGCTGTTTGAAAGATGAATCAATAAAAGGCAGAAGGAAACTGACTGCTACCTGCCTATGCCCAGCCTAATTTTGTATCTGGTCTTCTTGTATCTTCCATGTTAAACACAACAGAGTATTACAGAAGAATAAAAATATCTTAAGACATGTAAGAAGGTTTGTATGTAGTCTGATTCATTTGCAAGAAGTGAATACACACACACATATACACACACAAAAGGGGCCTTTAAAAAGTTTGTGGAAAATGCATGTTACGAAAAAAACTAGGCATGTAGTTCAGATATTGTTTTGAACCCACATAAACTCTTACCAACTTGTTATAGCCTGTCTGGACAGAATCTAGTTTGAGACACTAAGATGGATAAGACAATGCCCTAATTGAAGAGGATCAAGGATTAGCCGTCAAAACAATAGCCAACACCATAGATATCTCAACTGGTTCAGCTGACACAATTTTAACCAAGAAACTAAAGTTGAACAAACTTTCCACTACTTGATAGGTGCCAAAACTATTGCCCCCAGGTTGGCTGCAGACAAGAGCAGATCTTTCAATAGAAATTTTAAACGAGTGGGATCAGGATCGTTAAACATTTCTTTGAAGAATTGTAACAGGAGATGAAACGAGGCCTTACCAGTACAATCCTGAAGACAAGGAACAACAAAAGAAATGGTTATCAAGAGATCAAGTGGTCCAGACAAAGCAAAAGTGCACTGGTCAAAAGCAGAGAACCATGGCAACAGTTTTTTGGAGATGCTCAAGGCATTTTACTTATGGACTTTCTGGAGGGCCAGAGAACAATAACATCTGCTTAATATGAGCGTATTTTGAGAAAGTTAGCAATAGCTTCAGGAGAAAATACCTGGGAAATCTTCACCAGAGAGTCTTTCTCCAGGTAGTGTTCCTGCTCATTCCTCTCATCAAACAAAGGCACTCTTGTGAGCATTTTGACGGAAAATCTTTAGGCGTCTGCTGTACAGTCCTGATTTGGCTCCTCTGACTTCTTTTTGTTTCCTGATCTTAAAAAATTTTTAAAGAGCACCTGTTTTTATTTATTAAAGAAAGACTGCATTGATATGATTAGGGTCCCAGGACACTCAGTTCTTTAGGAATGAACTTAATGACTGTATCATCACCTACAAAAGTATCTTGAACTTGATGGTGTTTATGTTAGGATATGAAGTGTACATTTTTATTTTGCCTTTTAATTTTATTTTTCACAAACTTTTTGAAGTCCCGTCATGGTTTTTTTTAGATGGAATCTTGCTCTGTCGCCTGGCTGGGGTGTAGTGGCACAATCTCAGCTCACTGCAACCTCTACCTCCTGGGTTCAAGCGATTCTTCCGCCTCAGCCTCCCAAGTAGCTGGGACCACAGGCGCGTGCCACCATGCCCGGCTAATTTTTGTATTTTTAGTAGAGACAGAGTTCACCATGTTGGCCAGGATGGTCTTGATCTCTTGACCTCATGATCTGCCTGCCTCAGGCTCCCAAAGTGCTGGGATTACAGGCGTGAGCCACCACATCTGGCCCCCCTCATGTTTTTGTGTGTGTACGACTTGACATTAGGAATCAATTATAGTTGTAAAATATCTTTATTTTAATAATCCATGATCATTTATAGTTCATCACACCTAGAAAGATAACATCTAGTCTTTCATCATTAACTATGATATTAGCTATAGGAGTTTATTTTAGATGCTCTTTATCAAACTGAGGAAGTTTTATTCTATTCCTATTTTTCTGAGAGTCTTTTTTTTTTTGTCATGAACAGATATTGAGTTTTATTAAATGCTTTTTTGTTATCAATGATATGATCATAAGTGTTTTCTCTTTAGACTGCTAATATGGTAGATTCCATTGATTGATTTTCAAAATATTGAATGAGATTTGCATTCCTGAAATAAACCCCACTTAGTCATAGTGTATAATTATTTTAAAATATTGCTATATTTTGTTAAAGGTTTTGGGGGCCTGGGCATGGTGATGCCTACCTGTAGTCCTACTTATTTGAGAGGCTAAGGGAAAAGGGTAACTTGAGCTCAAGATTTCAAAGTTACAGTGAGCTGTGATGAGCCACCGCACTCCAGCCTGGGTGACAGGGGAAGATCCTGTCTAAAAAAGTTTTAAAAAATTGGGGGTGGTCTATCTTTACAAAGAACCTTGGTGTATAGTTTTATTTTTCTCTTTCTTTTGTTAAATTAATCTTTTGTTAAAATAATCTAGCCTAAAGCTACCTCCTTATATACTTTTAAGTTTGACCTAAATGTTTTTCAATACCTAGTGAACTATATAACCTAACTGAAAGTGGAAACAGATAGCCTGCTTTTGTAACAGGTATCTGAGTCTCAGCCAATCACAGAAGCAAAACTTCAACCACTCGCAGGCGGCCAGCTGTTCCAACGGTATTCAAACAAGGTGAGTGTTGAGCTGTAGCCAAGGCAGCTATTTCTTTTCTTTTTTCTTCTTTTTAAACCCTTTTAATTTTCAAAATATTTTTTAAAATTGCATTTTAAAATTAACACATAATTGTATAATATTTATGGGGTACATAGGGATGTTTTGATACATATAATATATAGTGATCAGATCAGGGTAACTAGCATATCTGTCTTCTTCAAACATTTATCATTTCTTTGTGTTGAGAACACTCAATATCCTTCTAGCTATTTGAGTCTCTCCCTTATTGTGAACTACAGCCAAGGAAGCTGTTTCTATACCTCACTTCTGTTTTCGCTAAGCTGCTTTCCTTTCTCTGTTCATAAATTATCTTCAGCTAAGTGGCAGCGTTGGAGTGTCCCCAAATCTATTCTAGTTCTGGGGAGCTGCCTGATTCTCGAATTGTTCTTTGCTCTGTGAAACTCCATTGAATTAAATTTGTCTAAAGTTTGTCTTTTAATACTTTCTTTCATTTTGAGAGGGATGGTGTAGGAATAATACTAGCTTTATAAAATGAATTGGGAAGTTTTCCACCCTCTTCTATTTTCTGGAACAGACTGTATAGAATTGGTGTTAATTCTTCTTTAAGGGTTTGATAGACTTGTCCAGTAAAAGCATCTGGCCCTGGAGATTTCGTTTTCAGAAGATTTTAAATTACAAATTCAATTTCCTTAATAGTTATAGCACTATTCAAATTATCTGTGTCATATCAGATGAGTTGTGGCCATTTGTATTTTTTAAGGACTTGGTCAATTTTATACAAGTTGTCAAATTTATGTGTGGAGTTGTTGATAACATGCACTTTTTATACTTCTGATATCTTTAAGGGCTGTTCTGATAACACTGCTTCATTCTTGATCTTATTGGCAATTTGGTTTTCTCCCCCACCCCTCCCTTTCTGTTTTCCTACCTCCCAGCCAAGTCTTTCTAAGCAGTATGTCAATTTTATTGTTGTTTTTTTCTCCTTACCAGATTGTTAGAAACAAGATGTCTGTTCTTTGGTACTGCAAGGAAAAATTAGCATTTATACAAAAAGTTTTCTCAGCAAGGGAGTTTTACTTTCTGCAGAAAGGGTGCTGCCTGTCAGCAATCTTGCCATGAGAGCACAATGAACAAAGAAAGGCAGAAATATTTATCTTTTTCGTATTGGGTCTTTACTGCTGTGTTTTATTTCTGTTGGTTGGAGTTGGACTTCACAGTCTAAGCTAAACTTGATTGGCTAACAGCTTAAAACTTTCATAAATAGGTAAAGGCAATGGAGAACAAAAGGAAAAGAGGAAGTTGCTTGCAAAAGGACTTAGAAAATTAATAATATTTCTAAATAAGGAAGGGGCATAGGCTGTGAGCTGGGACATGCCTGAGCATGTCTAGACAAGCATCTTGGTTAAAGTACAAGGACATACTGTGCACTTTTTCATTTATATCTAATAGCTACTTAGGATAGAGCTTAACAAAGAGTTATTAGAAAACAAAACAAAACAAAACAAAACCAAGAAGTCTTTGGAGGAAGTTAGTATTTAAAATAAACTATTATTTTTAACATTTCTTATTTTATAGTTCTTCTTCTTCAAACTTTTTTTTAGCATGTCTTGGCTTAGTTGTTCTGCTTGAGTCTCTCAAAAAGAAAAAAGCTTCTCTGAATAAGATGGAAGAAAGTTAAGAGAGGCTTTGTAAAAGCTGTTTTTATTAACTTTTGCACTAACTCTTGAATGCATGGTATAACATAACACTTACGAAGAAGGAGCATCCTTATTACAGTTGCTAAAGAGGTAAGAATTGAGACTATGGTTCTTTCTATTGAACTACTTTTCTAGCCAATTTGAAACAGGGTTATTAATTCTAAAATTTTTAGCTAGTTCTTTAGATAAAGTGTGGGTAACACCCCCCAGGGGCACTGCGAAAGGAGAACTGTGCAGACCCCAGGCACAGTTAATACCTGAAATATAACTCACTGCTTACTATATCTAGCTTATATATATGTGTGTGTGTATATATATATATATATATATATATATATATACTCATACTTAGTCCCATATAATCTTTCTATGTAATCATATAGGTATTGTAGTCGGAGCTGTAGTGACACATTTAGTGCTGATTTATATAATCCTTCCATATAACCATAGTAGTTTGTAGTAGGAGGAATGCCTATAGCAGTCACAGAACAGAAGCAGTACATGGGAAAACAGCCAGACCAGGACAAGAACCAAAGACCCAGGCAGTGGTGTCCCTGCCTGAAAGAGCATACGCTTATGGTAGGCTTGGAGCAAGAGCATCTCCTCCTGATAAAGGAGTTGTAGTACCTTGCATCCAGTTCCTGTGGAAAGTAGGCCGCAGGCCTGAGATCCTGGAAATAACTGAGGGAGAAGAGCCCCTCTGGTATGACTAGATACTGCAGCTGTATACCCTGTCAGTCTTTTCTCGCTTCTATGCTACCTCAAATCATCCTCCCATAAATATCTTAAGAGAAGAGCACAAGTCTGTCAGCTCCCACTGCACTGGCTTACAGTATCCTTCTATTATAAATCCTTTGAAGTCTCCAGCCCCCAGATAAGAAGTGTTGCACACGACACCTGCTGCACACAGCCCACCTCCTTGCCTCGGTGGCCTAATGGGGGTGGACCTCTTTTCTGTACACGACCCTCTACTACTGTGCACAGCACGGTCCCCTGCTGCACACGGCCCACTTCTCTGCCCAGGTGACATAATGGGGTGGTCCCCTCGCTTGTGACTCATGTGATTATGTATGCCCTATTACTAAGCCTATAGATGATGACCTCACTCATGACCCTGCCCCCTGCTTGTACCTAATAAATACAGTTGCTTCTAGGCATGTGGGGCTCTCGCTGATCTCCACTCATAGGTTGAGTGGCCCCCTGGGTCCAGATGCTCTTCACCAGTTCTTCAGTATCCTGTCTCTTTACTTCCTGGATCCTACACCTCAGCACAGCATAAGGGACACCCCACGATCCTGTGGGGCCCTCCAGCCCTACATAAAGTATTAAGGCTTTATAGAGCTTTCGTTATGCTTCCATTAGGAGAAGTGTTGTTTGGGATGAAAGTACAACATCGGATTTTAGTCATAACATAACACTACTTTTTTCAATATTATATTTAAAACTATTCTGTTTTTCTAGGCTATTTGGCTAGTGGACTTTAACTGTTCTGCTCTTCTTTTGACAGCATCTTTAGTGTAATAAATCATGGTTGACTGTAATAAATATAGCTTATCTAATCTATATTTTTATTAACTGTTATCTATGGGAGGATAGATTTAATTCTTGTAGCTATTTGGTCTTTAACTTTAAATTCATTTGGTACACTTTGTAGAATGCTGATTGCATCTAAACAGACATGGAGGTTGAGAGGCTTGTGAGAGGTTTCTCTTGTTTTACGATGTCATGTTTTTTTTTTGTTTTTTTCTGATTGATGAAATGGTAGGGTAAAAGAAATAGCTAATTTAACTAGAACACAAGTACTGCTCTAATTATTTAGCAGAGTGTCTAGTGAAGGTCTTCTACAATACTACTATACATCTTCTCAGGGATGAATAAGGGTGGACTGATGGGTCAGCTCTTACGAGTGCTTGACTTCACTGCATTCTGTTACTTAGTTAAGGAATGCTATTTTTTTTTTTTTTTTGGTCATTGGAGGCACAAGATAAAGTTGGTCTTGGAAGATAGAGGCTGGATGGCCTTCAGGGGCTGACTTGCAGGGTGCTATACTTCAGGAAATAGCAGGGAGTTTGGCACAGTTCATTATCTTAGACTGTGGGATTTTGAAAAAGAGCTTTTATGCAGTCTATGTCTTACTGATTAGAGGATTATCTAAGTGGCAAGGGGACAACTTGGGCTTCTGGCTTATTGTGCACACAAGCATAATGATCACTTTTATTTAGAGTGTGGATGGAATATTTAATCCATTCTAGCCAAGCATTTACATCTTGATATTTTGTCTTAATTGCTATGGTTTGCTTTAGGTTTTTTACTTCTACTACAGAGACTTTGGTTTTGTCATTGTGTCTGGGAGAAGTGATTGATAGGCTGAAGGAGCAATAAAGCATATTTTAAAAAATCTTCTAAGATCTTTCCCTGAAATGTCGGTTCTTATACTATAAACACAGCTTAATGAAAAGGAAGAGTTTTTAGATGTTGCAGTAGTAATAGTAAGCTGTATAGGGTTACATTGGTCATATTAACAGCTAATTGGAGTAATTATTTTGGTGAAATGGATATGTGGTTTTAAGGACTGACGAAGACTTGTGGAAGCAGTCTATCTCAAACGTTTAGTGCTCCATAGGACATTAGACTTAGCAGAACATAGAGATTTTGTTTTAGGGGGCAAGATTCTGATCTTTACTAATTAATACAGCTACTATTCTCTAGATTACTAGTATCTTTACAGGAACTTATAATGTCTTCTTAATCTGAGGAAGTTTAAGAGGGACAGAGATATTTTTCTGAAGTCGTAAGCTGTCTTTGGTTGTGTAAATCTCCGCAAGACATAAGTAAACTGGCATCAAAAATAATAACTAGAGGTGAGTTAGGTCTAATTACATTAATAATAAGATGGGGAGTGGTTAAAGGTAAGAACAGAAAAAGAAAAAATAGACTAAGCTTTTCTGAACTTTAATTTGGTAGGGCTTTATCTTGGTACAATGGTCTATGATTCTGATGGTGATGATGCTTTCTTGACTTGGGTGTTATGTGTATCTTTTTTCTGCTGTGCAAATGGCAGTCTTGGTGGGTAGAAGCATGAGGTAGGGTCTTTCTTAGGCTGGCTCAAGTTTTTTTCTTTCTATCCTTTGATTAGGACATAGTCCTTAGGCTGGTGCTGGTGTACTGGAAATTCTAGGGGTGCTCCCTGTGCTAAAAGACCTCTGGTTTTAAGAGAAGAAAGGGTAGAGGAGATACTAAGTACATAATTTCTGGGAAACTCATCTTTTGTTTCAAATGTGGGGAAATCAGCAGTGGAATGTAAGTTAGGCAACTGGTAAAACATTTTATAAGGGGATAGGCCAACATCTTTCTGAGGGGTGGTTCTAATCTTTAATAAAGCAATAGGAAGACATTTAGACTATGGCAACTGGATCTCCAGGACTAATTTAGTTAGGTGGCTTTTAAGGGTTTGGCTTATTTTTCCTACTCTTTTTGAGGAGTATGGAAGCTAAAGAATGTGATATTCCTACTTTATGTCTAGTACTTGCTCTAACCTTTTAACGATATGTGGATTAAAATGGGTTCTTTTGTCTGAGTCAATGTTTTCTATTAGTCTGAACTTGGGTATAATATATTCAGTTAATGATTTAACTACATTACTAGTGGTTACACTTGAAAAAGAAATAGCCTCTACTTAATGGGTGAAATGATCTACTATTGCTAATAAATACTTCCACTGACTAATTGGGGGCATTTCAGTGTAATCAACTTGGACACTTTGAAATGGTCTGAGTCTTGGATTTCTTTTTCTAAGGGGTAATTTTCTTTTCTTTCTTTCTTTTTTTTTTTTTTTGTAGAAAGTGATTTATTTAGAGAGAGAAAAAGGAGAAGGAGAGAGAAACAGCTAACTTTCACACTGAGTGAGAGAAAGAAAAGCCACTCTCACATTGAGTGAGAAGGATTCCCAGAGGGTAAAACCAGAGAAGGAAAGCTTTTCTCACACTAAGTGAGAGAATCCAGAAAGAAGGAATCCAGGAGAGGAAAGCAGCTTCCACACTGAGTAGAAGGGAATAGAGAGAGAGATGGAGTTTAGGAGAGGGAAAGCAGCTTCCATGAGAGAGAGGGTGTTCGTGGAGGGGGACCCAAACATGGAGTCCCAAGGGGTAATTTTCTTAGGGCTTGTTTATTTGTTTTCTTACCAATTAGACAACTGTCTTCAACTTGTTTTGCTAAAGTAAAAATTTTAATGCACTTATAAATTTTGAGAGCTGCATCACACATAGCTTGGGGCCTTTAATTGGTCTTTTGAGGCAATTAGAACAAGAATTTCTTCTTAAGGGGTTTGGATAACATTTTTTTTTCTGGTCTGGCAGTATCTGAATTTCTGAATTCTCAGTAGCACTTATTTTTATTAGTTTTTAGACTAATGAAAGCTAAACACTATTTTATATTTGACAATGCTTCCTGTATGATTTCATACTAGACAAGCTAAATTTCACCTTTATAATAGTGTGCTATTAATGTTAAACTTAATTTTAATAATGTTTTGTAGACATATTTATTTAATTTTAATGTCTGACTATAAGGTAAGATTTTTATAGACTCTTTTTAACTTTTATAATTTTTGTTAAAGAACAGGTTAGTGCTTTAAGAAAAACTTATGCTTTTATTTTAATGTCTAGTGTATAGAAAAACTTGACGACACTCTTTAACTTTAGCTAATATGTTTACAAACAGAATTTCTTTTACAATTAATGTTTTAACACTTGCTTAAACTTTCAAAACAATTTTTAAAAACTTTTTAATGTAGGTAAAAATCTACATTCTTATGCTTCTTTATAATCTTTTTACTAAAAGTAAAATTTACTTTCTTTACACACTTTGCACATAAACTGTTTCTTTAATAGTTTTGCATTTAAGAGGCTTAATTACTTTTAAATTATACAACAATTCTTGCATAAATTCTCTTTTATAACATTTTCTATGAATTTCACAGACAATCTTTGACATGCTTCAACCTTCTAACTTGTAAACATCTTTTTCTTTAAACAACTAGTTAATTTACTTTAGGACAAGAATTTACTATATGAGATTTTTTACATAAATTTCCCCTTTTTAATGTCAGAGATGATAACCATTTTTTCTAAGGCAAACTTCCTTTATGTCTGTGGACTAGGCTGCTTAAGGCCACAAAATTGGAAGTTAGGATGGTACATGTTATGTTAACTTTCAGCAAACTTCACTTTCATTGAAAACCTTGTAAGTTTGGGATTTTGATTGTGGGCTAGATGTAGAGCCTCTGATTTAGACAGAAGTGCAGATAACGTCTGGCTTATTCTAGCATTTAGCTCTATGTGTCCTAGCTTTTATTTAGCTGTAAAGCAGGCCAGTTGTACAGCTAAGAAACAGTAGCCTGTTTGGCTGTCTGATCAATAGTTTTAAGGTCTTGCACTAACTCATATGACCTGTCTGGCTTCTTTACAGGCAGTATTGGAGTGTTATAGCAAGATATGCAGAGTTCAAGAAGCCTGTCATGGAGAAGACTTTTAATTATTAATTATAGGTTTTAAATTTATTTCAGCTTTTAAAGGAATAGGGTATTGTTTTCTTTTTATTATTTTCCTAGGGGTTTTTAATTTAATATTAATCAGAGAATCTGTAATTTCTTCAATTCCTGTCTTTTGATCATACTTTGGGATGGATGTGTTCTTTGTTTGCGGTGGTGAGCAAGTTTAGGGAGGAGAGGAATTTTCCTTGATTAATATAGAGGCTTAAGCTAAATTTTAGCATTAAATCTCTAATAGGTTTGTTCTTGCCTTCGGAATTAACAGAATTTTAATATTAGGTGATTTTCTTTTAGATATGACTTTTGTTTTTTTTCCTATTTGGGACATTCTCTTTTGAAGTGACTTATTTTTAATTTGAAATATTTGTTTTGTCCTCTTTCTCTCCACTTGTCTCTGTCTTTCTGTGTTTCTATCCCTCTCTCTCTTTATTTGCCTCTCCTTCTCTCTTTGCCTCCTTGTCTCTTTCTCTCTCTCTCTCATTCTGCCTCTCTCTTTGACTCTCTCTCTCTCTTTCTCTCTCTGCCTGTCTCTCTCTCTCTCTCCTCTCTCTCTCTCTCTCTACTTCTCTGGTTTCTAGGCTGTGTCTCGTGTGTCTTTATGCTCTTGCTGTTCTCTGCTATCTGTATGTCAGAGCCACCTTTGTAAGTGTTTTCATTAACTTCTACTTGAGTAATAGGAATTTCTTAGCAGAGGAGTGGTTCCCTTCACACTCTTTGTGCAGCTTTGGCAGGCCTGGCATAAGGCATAATTTATTTCTTCCTGAGAGATGGGACTCTTGTTATTAACATACTCTATAAAAGCTGACAGATCCAATCCTCATTTGACTTAAATTTTTTGGCCAGAAAATGGAGGGTTTGAGGATTGGGTTTTGAGTCAGCATAAAACAATACTTTTTTATTTGTTGCTTCTTTTTATTCTTGCTGTTTTCATTATCTTTCTGATATTTTAATAATAGGCCTAGGGGACTATCAGGAGGAATATTATTGTTTTGCTAGCTTTATTATTTTCACTTCTTACTTTACTTGGAATATTTCCTATCTTGATGGTTTTGGGGGAGACTCAATTTCTTTTATTGAAAATTTCTCATCTTTTGGGGTGAGGCTTAATTTCTTCTATTAAAAATTTCTCACCCCTTTAACTTATAAGACACCTTGACTAAGGACTACTTCCCCAGCATTGCAGCTTTTTCTTGCTTTGTTATGTTCTGACTAAGGAATACTTTACTGCCTCTGTGGCTTTTCTTTCCTAGGTTTTGACTACTAAGGAAACACTTTACCACTCTTGTGGCTTTTCTTTCTGTGGTCCTGACTAACAAGCAAATGCTTTGCTGCTTTTGCAACTTTTTTTTTACCTTTGTCTGTGCACAGAGTTACCTGGTTGCCATGGTATGGGAGGATTCTTTTTCTTAGGTTGTTGGGCAGTTTCTTTCCATTGTTGAGAGTCCAGGTTTACTCCTCACACTGGGTGGGTCCTGATTCCTCACCTTGAGGCTGCAGCAACAATGCAGCAGGGTGTGCCTCCTCACAAGAGAGGACCAGAGACTGCCCCCACTGGACAAGAATGTCTCCCTGTACAGGCCACCAGATTGTTAGAAACAAAATGTCTGTTCCTTGGTGCCACAAAGAAAATTTAGCATTTAGATAAAAAGTTTTCTCAGCAAAGCAATTTTACTTTCTGCAGAAAGGGTGCTACCCATCAGAAATCTTGCCACAAAAGCACAATGAACAAAGAAAGGTAGGAATATTTATCCTTTTCGCTGTGTCATATATCTGTCAGTTGGAGCTGGATCTCACAGTCTAAGCTAAACTTGATTGGCTAACAACTTAAAAATTTCTTAAATAGGTAAAGGCAATGGAGAAAAAAACGAAAATAGGAAGTTGCTTGTGAAAGGACTTAGAAAAGTAATAACATTTCTAATTAAGGAAGGGGTATAGGCTGTGAGCTGGGACATGCCTGAGCATGTCTACAAGTATCTTGGTTAAAGTACAAGGACATAGAATGTACTTATTCCTTTATATCTAGTAGCTACATAGGATAGGGCCTAACAAATGTTTATTAGCAAAAATAAAAATAAAATAAAATAAAATATAAAAAACAAGAAGGTTTTAAAGGAAGTCTTTAAAAGAAACTATTATTTTTAACATTTATTATTTATTCTTTAACAAGAAAAGAAACTTTAAAGAAAAACTTTTTACTTTCCACAAAAAGAACCAACTCTTTGTTTATTGTGGCTCTTATCTTTATTATTGTCTTCATTCAGCTACCTATTTTGCTCTTTTTTTAGGTTATTGTAGTAAAAGTTAATATTATTGATTTGAGACTTTTCCTCTTTCCTAACATAAGCATTTAGTGCTATTGATTTTC
This sequence comes from Cebus imitator, assembly GCF_001604975.1. Taxonomy (NCBI): domain Eukaryota; kingdom Metazoa; phylum Chordata; class Mammalia; order Primates; family Cebidae; genus Cebus; species Cebus imitator. The sequence goes on from NW_016107568.1 coordinate 1,502,580, forward strand.
CTCTCAGCATGGCTTTAGCTGTGTTCTACAAATTTTGATATGCTTTATTTTCACCTTTATTCAGTTCAGTGTCTTTTTAAATTTCCCTTGAGACTTCTTCTTTAACCTATGCACTATTTAGAAATGTGCTGTTTAGATTCCAAATGTTTGGAGGTTTTTCTGTTATTGTTCTCTTATCGATCCCTAGTTTGATTCCATTGTAGCCCAGAGGATGCACTCAGTATGATTTCAACTCTTTCAAATTTGTTGAGGTTTGTGTCATGGCCTAGGATATGATCTATCTTTGTATTTTTTTTGTGGGTTCTTGAAAAGAATGTGTGCTCTACAGTTGGATGGAGTGTTCTATAAATAGCCATTAGATCCTGTTGGTCTATCACATTGTTTAGTTTTTCTATACCCAGGCTGATTTTCTGTATAGTTGTTCTATAAGTTGTTGAGAGAGGAAAGTGTTGAGTTCTTCAACTATAATTGTGGATTTGTCAATATCTCCTTTTAGTTATATTAAGATTTGTTTAACATATTTTGTCACTTTGTTGTTTTGTGCTTGCATATCTATAATTGCTATGTCTTCTGGGTGATTGATCCTTTTATTATTATATGATAGCACTCTCTGTCTCTGGTAATTTTCTCTGATCTGAAGTCCATTGTATTTATATTTATGGTGGTGGCCTTGGGCCACACATTATCAGCACCACCTCTGGAGGATCTGGAAACTAAGATCAGCCATGTCTACATAACTAGCTCCTAGTAAAAACCCTGACACTGAAGCTTAGGTGAGCTTCCCTGGTTGACAGTACTTCTTGTATATTGTCACACATTATGGCTGGGAGAAATAGCACTAGCCAGACAACTCCACTGGGAAAGGACAGCTAGGGCATAAATACAAAAAGACTGAACAAGCTGTATATGAAGAAAACTACAAAATTTTGATGAATGAAATCAAAGAATGACTAAATAAATGGAGAGATATTCCATGTACATTTATAGAGATACTCAATATTGGGAAGTTATCAGTTCTTCCCAACTTGTTCTATAGATTCATTGCAACTGCAATCAGAATTGCTGCAAGTTAGTTTGGGTGGGAAGGAGGGGGCTTGCTCAAATAGATGGTATTGCTTTTAATTTCAGATTCCAGTTGGTACAATTCACAGCTGGAATTTGAGAGAGAATTCACTCAAATAAATAAAATAATAAAAAAAGGGATAATTTATTTTATTCAGAATTTCAGAGAAAATTCTCCCTTTTCTCACAGCAATTGATTTAGGGGATGTAACTGATTTTTACTGTTTCCATTCTCTGGTGTCCATTCTTTATTACCCTCAGCCTCAGGTAATGCTTCTCCTAGTATTGGTGTCTTCTCTGGTGACATGACCCAAATCTTCATTTCTGAGGGGTCTGAGGCCCTGGCTGCCATGCTATTTTCAAGCTAGCGTGGTACTATTGTCTGTTTTCTATCAAATGTGAGTGAGAAGTATCCAAATGGATTATTTGGGTGGGTAAAGACATTTCTTCCTGTCCTTACTGGGTCACAAAAGCACTTCCTCCTCCTGAAGAACTGGGTTAATTTCCTGAGCCCAGATAGTGACTCTTCTTCTCGCATAATGGTCTCTGGATGCAAAGTCTTTGCAGTGACAGACAGAAGCTGCAGCTTAGAGCTCAGCAGGACTCTTTCCATGTCCCCTGGCAGAAGTATTCTCCCATAGGAAATCAGGACCTCTCATCCTACAGAGCCCTGAACTGGGGGCTGGCAGGGGCAAGGATGGCAAAGGGAGAGCCAAGAAGCACAAATTCCCTAGGTGTGTTATTGGGAATACAGATAAAGGTAAGCAGGGCCCTTCCTGCTGCTACCTTTTGTTTCCCAGGCCCATGCATAGGCTTATCTAAATAGGTCAGATATCTGACATGGGTCTTGCTGTCAGACTCAAATCAAGGTATCATCATGGCTGAGTTCTCTCCTGGATGATTTAGAAGAGAGTCTGTTTCCTTGTCTTTTCCAGCTCCTAGAGTTTGCTCACATTTCTTGGTTCATGGCTCCTTCCTCCATCTTCAAAGCCAGCAGTGTTGCATCTCTTTGTATCTCTTTCATGGTCACATTTCCTTCTGAATCTCTGATTCCTCCTTTTCTCACTTTTATGAATCATTGTGATTACATTGAGCCATCCAGACATCCAAGATAACCTTGCTATATTAAACTTAGATGATTAAGCAGTCTTTTTTTCTTTCTTTCTATTCTTTCTTTCTTTGTAGAAAGTGATTTATTTAGAGAGAGAGAGAGACAGAAACAGAAGGAGAGAGAAAGAAACAGCTAACTCTCATGCTGAGTGAGAGAATCCAGAAAGATGGAATCCAGGAAAGAAAAGCAGCTTCCACATCAAGTGGAAGGGAATAGAGAGAGAGAGATGGAGTTTAGGAGGGGAAGACAGGCTTCCATGAGAGAGTGTGGAAGGGGACCCCAGAGGGGAAATCCAGTAAGGGAAAGAGAGCTCCCACTATGTGGGAGGGGATGATTATCAGTCTTAATTCTCTCTGTAACGTTAATTCCCTTTCCCTCATAACCAAACTTAGTCATATTCCAGGGATTAGGGTGTGCATGTCTTTGGGAGCCTGCTCCCCACATTTCTCATACAACTCACTTGTGGTCTCCTTTCCTGCTCGTGGTGCTCAATGTTTGGCATTCCAACTCCATCATATGAGAGACTGGTTTTTTTTGGCCACATTTGACATTATGACTTGATAAATCTGATAGAACTCACTACAAAATGGGGAGATTTGGATGCAGAGTCACTTAATGTCTCATGGTTAGGTGCTCCATACCAGGGCCCAGAAGGTATCTTCAAATAGTATGTAATTCAAGAGGATTTGTTATTCAAAAGATATATAATTCTCCACTGCAAAAAACATGGCCTTTTTCCAGAACCCCAAAAGTTTGCCTTGTAATTTTCCCACTTGGGCTTGCTATCAACTCCACATGATATCTTTTCCCACATCTGATACTTCTGATACCAGAAGGTCAGCCAGAACACATGGTCCGAGTAGCCGTACTGTTTTCACTATAGCTTGGATCTTCTGAAACCCTTTCCTAATCCAGACCCCACTCAAAGCTGGCAGCCTATAGTGTCTCTTGTAAATTGGCTGAAACAGAATACCCATGTGTATAATGTGCTACTTTCAGAACCCAAAGAGGTTTATCAGGCAGTGTACTTTCTTTTTCTTCATGGGAAATGTAAGATTCAATAATTTATCCTTTTCTTTAGATGGGTTGTTTTAGCATGCCCTGGTTTAGAGGGCCTCTGATTACTCACAGAGCTTATTTCCTGTCACCTGAAATGCCTATGTACCAGGACCTTCAAAGTGTTCATTACTTCTTACCATCTAGCCTAATTAGCATGTTAACATTGATATAGTAGACAGGTGCGATGGTCTGAAGGAAGTACAAATAGTCCAGACGTTTTATATCTATGTTATAACAAAAGGAAGACTATATTTAATATAGTCATGGGGCAAAAATACACATGTATACTATTGTCTATTCCATGTCAGTGGAATGATGTATGATACCCTTTTCTGATAGAGATAGAAGAGAATACATTAATTCAATTGATGGCCATATACCATGTACCTGAGTCAATGTGCATTTGCACTAGCAAAGATTCCACCTCTGGTACAGTGGATGCAATTGGCCCACCAATTGGTTGACTTTGTGATAGAGAACTGTCATTCTCTACAACTGATGAACTAAATGCATACAGGGCAGGGAACATCATTTCTGTATCCTTTAGATCCTTAAGGATGGCATTAAGTTTTGTGTCTTGTGCCCATTGGAGTAATCCAATGAAAAGTGGAGCAGAATGCCCTAAAGACTTATAGTGCTGAGGAGATAAAATTCGGAGTTCTGAATTTGAAAAGGCAGGAAGTGGGAGTACATTAGTAAACATCTCAAGGCCTCAGCTGGGGCCCTTCCAGGCTACACTCCAGAAGTGAAGCCAACCAGAGGTAGACAGAATCTTGACATTGTGCAACTCAGCCTCAAGTCGGTTTTGTCCATGACTGAAATATGATCATTAAGAGGTTTGATTATCAATCATATATTAATGATCTGATTTCACTCGGTATCAGGAGAATATAGTAAACCCTCCTTGGAGGAAAATAACAAAATTCAGGTGACAAAGTAAGAGATAATATTTCACCCAGAAAGTGCCTGACTTATTTTTTTCTTGTAAAACCAATATGATGCCAAGACCACCTAGGCTGAGCTCTTGAATATACCGTTTTCATCTAACTGCTTTTTTGGCCTTTTGGATTCTTCCTTTGTTGATCAATAAGTCTTAGTTGACCCATCCCCAAAAAGGGATGCCAGATAGAAGAAACCTCCTTGAGTTAGGCAGTGGATCTGCAGGGGTTAGCAGTAGGTTAATTGATGGCTGCATTTGTCGATGTGTACGTGGTGGCTGCCTCCAGTAGGTGGCAATGTTGTCCTAGGAAATGGCCTCTGAGTGATCCTGTATTTAAGCAGAGCTGGGATTTCCCATTCTTTTGAGAGTCTATATTGCTGTTGCTAGACTACTGTGAGGGGACAGGGAAACAGATTGAGAGGATGATCTACAGGTCCCACAGGAAGCAGTTGCAGAACAGGGTAATCCTCTCTGACACGAGTTGAGGAAGTAAAGGCACAAAACATCATTCCACAACTGTACCTTGAATCCGCCCAAGGAGCCCCATCCATGTTACATTAACTTTCTTTCTCCCACCGCAAATCATGCCTAAACCCCGTCAGTTGAATTCCTTCACTTTCCCCCAAGGGAGTACAATGAAAATCAGGCTCCAACAATTGCACCTGTACAGGAGCCCAGGGAAGTTCAGGGTGACCAAGAAAGGACAGCTAGGGTGGCAAATGGAAGACAGTAGAGAGACAGGGAAGAAAACTTCATTGCTAGCCTTTTCCCTCCTTTAGCTCTTTGCTCCAGGGTCAGCATCCAAGCACAAGTGTCAATTCCTTTCCATGTACCTCTCAGTATTTGGTGAAAACCCAGGCTCAGAAATCCCTTTCTACCTTTACACACAACTGCCTCAGCTCCATCCATTAGTCCTTGGTGCCTTTATCCATGCCTGTGCTCAACATCTTGTTCTTTTACAGGACAGGGTAGGATGGTGACTTGGGCACCTGAAGCCAACAGAGCCATAAGCTTGAGCCCTTCACTCCCCGAAGTTCCCTGGCATATGCACACGGGTGTGCATGGCCCTGTCCCATTTAAGGACAAAAAGATCTCAGTTGCATCTCTAATTATCTTTCTCCAAAAGCAGCTGAGGTTGAGGCAGAAGGAAAGGGATGGGCTAGAGAGGGGCAAAAGGAAAAGAAATTGGCTACATCCATTTTTAGTTTTGAACAACTGGTTTGGATTCAATCAAATGTTTTTGTTTACCTGAAGCGATATATCAAATATCAAGGTTCTTATTGCTGACACCATGTATTTTAATTTTAGGGATTCTTTACTCAGTGGCCACAACCACATTGCTTTTCTGTTGGGTTGTAGGGCTTGCCGCTACATTGTCATGAGAACATCCCTTCTTGTTCCTGTCCAGAGGAGACTAAGTCACATGAGTAACAACCACAGAATCATTTGGGTGGTTTATTTCAATTATACCTCTGGCCACTCAGACTCATTAACAGGTAGGTCAGTGGGAAATCCTTAATTCCCTCAGCCTCACCCACTGCACCTTGTGGAGAAAGCACAGCCCTGACAACATCTTGATATCAGTTATACATTTCTGTCCCTTCATGACTGTGAGAGGATAAATTGTTTTAAGCCACCAAGTTCATAACAAATTACCCCAAACTTGGTGACTTTAAACTACAGAAATCTACTCTCTTACAGCACAGTTCTGGAGACCAGAAGTCTGAAATCAAGATGTTACCAGAGTTGGTTCCTTCTGGAGGTTTTGAGGAGAACCTATTCCATGCCACTCTCCCAGCTTCTGGTGGCCTCTGGCAATCCCTGGCAACCCCTGGTTGTAGATGTATCTCACAAATCTCTGCCTCCACCTTCACACAGGTCTTTCTTTCTGGGTCTTTCCTCTGTGTTTCTTCTTTACTTATAAAGACACTCATTACTGGATTTAGAGCTCACCCAGTTAGTGTAGGATGATCTTCTCTCCTGAATCTTAATTTAATTACACCTGCAGAGCATCTTTGTCCAAATAAAGCCACATTTACAGGTATACAGGCTGAGGATGTGCTTGCACTTAGGGTCAGGCACAGTTAAATCCATTACAACCTTGTTCAGATCATTATCCCATTTCAGAGAGAGAGATCTGGAGTAGAATGGGATATTGGATTCGCTCTGTAACTGGGAATTGGAGGAGCGAGTGGTGATAAATCCAGGCCTAAGTTGAATTTTCTAGCTACAAGCTTTAAAAGTCTTTAGAGCTAGGACAAGAGAAAATCAGAAAAAGGTATTTGCTACATTCTGAAATGCTTATAATATTTCTTAAGTGGTCAAAGCTGGGTGTACTTTAGATGCAGGAATGGCCATAGTGGTGTCTGGTTCCGATGAACCAGCTCATTTAGGAGAAAGAACAATCAGCTATATTTCAAGACATAAGTCCCAGTCTTTCCAAGGTATCAGCAATTTTGGCAAAAATTCAGCGATACTTCCTTCTCACACAGGAAACAGGTATAATAATATCTGCTGTATATAATATGTATTAAGATAAAATGTCATAAATTGTTTAATAAACAGTAAAGCCACAAAAGTTTAAGTCTCTGTGATGATTAGACAGGCATTAGACTTGAAGCCATATTTGAAATGATACAGTCAAATCTCATTACTTGTGGTAGTTGAGGTCTATACAGATCTACAAATACTGAAGCATTGCCTGTAGGAGTAACACAGTGTTGAATTCCTATTATCTTCTGGTCACAACATTTTCATCAAAGTTAGTAAATAAACTTGCTTTATGTGTGTTTCTGTTGAAAAGACATCTTATTAATATGTATTGTTGATTCCATAATATTAAACTCACAGTCAAATATGCTATAACTCACGTCTCAAAAGCTTAGCTAGCTTATCTAATACAAACATTTCCTTTGTAAGGCATACCACAGCCACCTTTTTCTTGGCAACACTGGACCGAACTTAAGTTTTATGCATGGGGGCCATTTAAGCAGAAAAATCACCACCATCAACAAAAAAATGTGGAAAGTGTACTGAATATATAAACAGAATTTGATTATATAGCATTCTAGAAGATGCAAAAGCAATATTAAGACAGTAAAAAGATCAGTGATTTCTTTTTTTACTGGAGTTCAGGGGAGAGGGGAAGGTTACATAGGTAAAGCACAGATTTCTAAGGTGATGTAATTATTCTGTATGATAAAACTCAGAACTTTACAGCACAGAGTGAATCAACGTATACACATTAAAGTATCATTTAGGAGGTCAAAGGGTCAAAGGAAAGAATTCACCCTGTGACAAGGGAATCTAACTATTATATGTATATATAACTGTATTATAAGCATGTAAAATGACCTCACTGAAGGAGGTGAGAAACAAGATGGTGACTGAAATAACTTTGGGAATGAATGGAGTAAGACTACAAGCACAGAAATTGCACATAGGCACTGTATTTTAGTTGATAAAGTTATTTCCCATTGAGGTAGAAGTTAACAATCCTGACACTGCTATATACGTTTACGTGGATTAAGCAATTAAGTGAATGTATGAGAGACAGCAGGCGTCATGCTTCTCAGTGTTTGGAGTTGGGATTTACAGATAAGAAAGGCATATACACATATGTGTACATATACATATATGAGTAAATACATTCACATATATTTCTTTGCCCTGTCAGCTCAGGGGGCTAAAAAAACAACACCCCAGTAGCAATGAGCATACCTAGTACCTAGATATTGGTTTCTAATACCATTTTTCAATAAAAATCTCCAAGTGTTCCATGGTGAGCAAGTCTGTGCAAACCTACCGCCAAAGGCCAAAGAAGCCGAGAGGCCAAAGAAAGAGGCTGACAAATACAGTTTCTCAGAAAGAAACATTTAATAGGAACTTACAAACAGAAGCAATGTTTCCAGCAACCACTAAATTGCAGCACTCACCCTCCCCAAAATATCCTTTATATAGCAAGCCTTTTTGGCAAAACGTGTAGCTGGTCACATCTCAGACTTTCTTGTGAAACACTTGACCACTGCGGAGGTTAGCTAAGCATCTTTATGAGGGGTTATCTGTACTACCGGCATTGTTTAAAGACATAGTTGCAGAATATCTTGGTATGCAGGAGTCAAGGAGCAGTCACCATGGCAGCTGCACTTCAAGATGACATCACCCTCACAATGCAACAGGCTGTTTTCCTACACTGCACCACTTGAAACCAGCCCTTACAATCTTAAATGTCCACCTCTTCTGTGATAGTCCCTGGACCTAGACGGAGAGTGCTTGATACTGTATGGCTTTAGTAGTATGGCACTGGCAATGGAAAACAGATTGGGTCCAGTGGAATTCCAGATGAGGGAGATTTGCAGGCTTGGCTGAATCATCTATATAGTCTTCACAATACCATGAAGAAGTAAAACAATGAGAAATACATAACATTAATAATTGGAATAGAAGAAATCTAAATAAAGTAATATGATATTTAAGATATCCCTTGCCTTAATAGCCTATAAACATGGGAAGAATGACTATTGTCTTCTGAATTTCAGGACACATGTATTCTGACAATTTCAGTGATGTGAGGATTTTGGAAATTCTAAAAGATTCTGAGATCATTTCTAATCAAGCATTTAGCTCCTAAGTTAGCATTAATGACAACCCCAAGTTTTGCTACTGAGTGACCTTCACATTTTTCTGAGCACTTACTTTCCTTATGTCAGATGTAGAGAATAATGAGATGAACAAATTTTGATTCCTGCACTGTAGCAAATGAATTTACACAAAAATATAAAACATGAAAAAAATAGTGATTACATTACTTTCAGTGTCATGAAACTGATTATTATTTAATCTTGTTATTCTTCACTTCGCTTGACTTTAAAATATTGCAGGTTATAGTCCATCTCAGTGTTGTTAGGACTAATTTCTTCATGTGCTTAGAAAGGTGCCTGACAGATAGGAAATGGTTAATAGTATTATTATTGATAAAACTGATCATTTCAGAATTTAGATGCCTATGAAATAATAACTTCATAAGCCATTCCTTTAAATCTAACAGACTGAATTCTCATAAGTCCTCATCACTCATCATTTCTATATCCTGATGGCTTACAAATACCTCTTCATACCATGGTTTATGTCTTTGCTTAATATCAAGGAGAATGGATTCTATAGTAGAGCCAAACTCAATGATACTACGAATCTCATGTTGGTAGTCATAAGCAAAGCCAGCAGCATGCATGGCCACCAATGAACCTTTTGAATCAAACACTGGGGAGCCAGAAGCCCCAAAGAAAAACTCAGTGTCATAGGTAATCACATCAGGGTTGTGAACTATTTTCTGGAAACTTCTTTGAGTGTACATATGAACATACTCTGGACTTTCTGCTTCTTTAGCCTGAATACGTTCCTGACATTTCTTTGCTCGCTGATCCTGAGGGATCACAACACAAGCATCGGTTTGCTTTTTTTCTCCATATGGATGGCCAATAATATGTATTAACCCACTAAGCGGCACAGGAACAATTCCATTATATAGTTCCATAGGTACTTGTTGTCCATTTTCCTTCAGTTTCAGTACAGCATAGTCAAGCTCTTTATCATGTATCTCAAACCAAGATTCAACGAAAAAGCAGTTTGTTTCCTTTTCGCTTGGCTCTTCATAACCAAATGTTACCCTTACACATTGACCAATTATGTCTGCCCACTTACTTGGCTCTATTTCTTCTCCTACAATGTCATTTATTACATGTCGACAAGTTAAAATGAACAATCCTTTAAAAACAAAGCAGGTGGCACAACCTGTAGTTGCACCGTCCCAGTATAAGTGCCCAACTGAGTCACTGAGATGTCCAAGAAGTTTCACTACTTTTACAGAGTAAGAGCTTTTTGTTACTTTCCCAAAGTTTGTTCTATGCAATTTAAATAATGTTTTCCCATTTTTTCTTTTCATTTTTTTCTTGAAGTTTTCCCTGATTTTTTCACTTTCTCTTTTCAAACTGGGGTACTGAGATATGATTTGTTCTCTCAACACACAGGTGTTTCTTTTCTCTGACTCAGGATTCTGAAGACCTGCTTCTTTGGGGCCCATTTTTTTCTCAACCTCAACCTGGAAGAGTTTGCCTTCTAATTCATCAACTGGCTGGGTATTTTCTAAAATGGAGTCATGGTTTTCAATGAGTTTCCAATCATCATTCTCCAGAAAGGAACGAAATCTGCCATCCTTGCACAGAGCATCCTTGATGGTTTCTCCTTTGAAGGCATACACACAGAGTTTGTACCCCTTTTTGTGAAGCTTCCCACATTTAACAATTTTTCTTTTATACTTCCCAATTCCAATTGCATGAATGTAGAATTTGACACAGTCAGTTGATGTCTTGTCATGCCGGCCAAATACTTGGTTATCTTTTTTCTGCTTACTTTTACTTTGGGAAAATGTAATGACCACATGGCATCTTTCAGGAAAACAAGTGAGGGGCATTCCAAGGTTTATGTACCCTTCGATTCCTTCTGCACCACGCACAAGCATTTCTTGGCCTTCATGAGTTTCTATCTCTTTTCTGACAGCCTGGAGAGTGTTGAGAGCCATATATAAACTACCATTCTCATTATGTGTGAGCCTATGTTTCATTTTTTGGTTTTTCTTGTGATTTACATCCAGGGTAACATGTATTATCTTATTTTGGGGCATGGTCTGGTCTTCTGGATTTTTCTTAGGTGAATGGAATCTTTGAGCATGGGTATTAGTTATTTCACTTGGGCTGCCTCCAGACACCATCCTCATTTGAGAAGTACTCGGATTATTTTGCTCCTTAGAGACCTAAAAATAAATGTTAGATATTTTAAAACTCTGAATGCAACCCTAGTCTTTTGGTTCTCTTTTCAGTTATGAAATTCATAAAAGTACTATGAGAAACTCAGAACCGATCTAAAAGGGCCAGTGAATAGACTTAAATCAGTGTTCGACTTGGGATCCAAAATGAAAGCTGAGCTTCCCATAACAGCTGTGAGACAAACTCTTGATACTACTATACTAGTGAATTTTTCTAAGAAATGTGAGGGAAGAAACAATTTTTTCCGAGGTGCATCAAAAACAGAGGTTCTTAAATGTCCACTAGTGACTGGGCATGGTGGCTCATGCCTGCAATCCCAGCACTTTTGGAGGCTGAGGCACGTGGATCACCTGAGGGTCATGAGTTCAAGAGCAGTCTAACCAACATGGTGAAACCCTATCTCTACTAAAAATACAAAAATTAGCTGGGTGTGGTTGTACATGCCTGTAATCCCAGCTACTTGGGAGGCAAAGGCTGGAGAATCACTTGAACCTGGGAGGTGGAGGTTGCAGTGAGCCGAGATCGCCCCATTGCACTCCAGCCTGGGCAACAAAAGTGAAACTCCAACTCAAAAAAAGAAAAGTCCACTAGTATTCAAAATAGTGTTATTTCAGGTCTTCTTTAATATCTTCAGCTACGTAATTTTCATATTTTCTGAGGACAATGATGAATTACAGCCAAAAATTTGTTCCTGAAATACTGAATTCATCAATAAGCTAAAATAATTTATTATAGGCATTACATATAAAACAAAATCATGATTATTTAACTAATCATTTGGTTATAGTATAGTTATTTGTAGTAATAAATACTTTGATTCACCCAGCATATATCATGAAAACTCAAATTATTTTCTCTAGGACATCAACTAATCCCGAAATTTTATAAAATAAAGAGGAACAAACATGACTGTTCTGTCCTTTTGATGGAGAAACTAAGGCACAGAAAGTTTTTTTGAAGGTATCTTCTAGGGCCACATAATAACCAATAAATAAAGTGAATATCAAAATTGCAATTTCTAGTGCAATTATTTTTTCCATTGGACTAGTGTATATATTCTTTTTTGTAAACTTTGTATTTATGATTGCCATTTTTGTAGGGCATTATCGTAAGAAACAGGTGGAGTTGGGGAGAGGAATTAAATAAAGAGGACTAATCAAATAGTTGAATCTCGATGAAAAATTAGAGTATCTGTTTCCTATGTCTAAAAGACATATTTTCCCCAAGTCATATTCATCATGGCATGGGTACCAGCTGATGTAGGTTCATATGCCAGCCACGCCCCTTACTACCAATGGGAATAACAATGACAGAAATATTGTAAAGATTAAGTATAGCATTATTGTATGACAATACCTAGCACAGTGACTAGCACATAATATATTAACATTTGTTTTCCTTCTTTATACTAATATTGCAGATCAAAAATAAATAAATAAAATGGACTTAAGCTAATAGAGATTTACTCTGGGTATGCATATAAACGAGCATGCCTTCAGTCTAACGCTGTCAGAAACATCTTTGTCATGTACCCTATTGGAATACTATAATAAACTTCCTATTTATTCAAATGATTCTTGGGCAGATATAGACCCTTCTGAAAGGGGAAGAGGAATAGGATACAGTAATTAGCTTTGTATGGAGTAGGGCAGAAAAAAACATAACCAAGTCTGCCTTAGACATTTTAGATATATTCTAGTTTTCCAGAATCAGGACAAAAGAAAACAAGTTGAGAAATTGTAAGCTTCACACTCAAATGCTTAGCATTCCTCTACCTTTTTTCTTGATAAATTCAAAGAGTGTTTTAGACTTAGGGAAAGATACAATGGTTTGATATGATAACAGAGCCCAATCAATAGAAAAAGGCCCAACTACATGGCATTAAACTTAACTCCAAGTCTCACTTCATTCCTGCCTCAAGCAACGACTCACTTTCCCTCTCTCCTCCAATAAACAAACTGAAGATTTGTCAGAATTCTTCCTAACTGCTTACCGAGGTTATGATAAGAACAAATACATAAAACATTGTTTTATAAACTGTATTCAAATGTAGCTTATAATTATGATTGAATATATCAGTCATATTTCAAATGGTATATGTTTTCATGCTATGAAATAGTATTTGTTTTAGTTTATTACATAGTTTACTGTGACATATTGTATTGAATTTATTTTGTTGTTTTTCAAGGAATATTACAATAGTTTTTTATTAAAGACTGCTTTGATATAGCCAAGTTATGTATTACAACTCCCTTCTCTGTGCTACCCCCAAAATAGATAAAATAAGTAAAAATGATTTTAACTTATTTAATATTCCCAACACACAAGGTAATTTATTGGCAAGAAGAACTATAAAATCCAATGTCAAGGATAGCTAAGTCTAATATTGGTAAACAGTCAGGCTTCAGTATCCATGGGTTCTGTATCTACGAGTTCAACCAACTGCAGATGGAAAATATTCAGGGATATTTTTAATTGAAAAGTTTCAGGAAATTTACCTGAACTAAATATACATATATATATATATATATACACACACACACACACACACATATATATGTATATACACACACACACATACTTGTCATTGTTCCCTAAGCAACATAGTATATCAACATTTTATATAGCAATTACCTTGTATTAGGTAATATAAATAATCTAAAGATGATTTAAAGTATACGGGAGCATATGATACATTATATGTCAATAATATGCCATGTTATATAAAGGACTTAAGCATTCATGGATTTTGGTATCCAAGGGATGTCCTGGAACAAATCCCACAGAGGTATCAAGAGACGACTATATTACATAAGTAGAATTTACAGACATACCGGAGAAAAATAGTGCTCGATTTTCATATTACATTTTTCACTGACTGAGTGCTTCTGTGACCTCCGCTTCTTACAGCTCATGATGGCTTGAAGATGAATGGATGGTTCAGCTGAAACACTAACTTCAAATTTTCAAGTTATAGTAGTATCTTCAAAGCTGTCATTAATTGTACAGAGGAAAACATTAGCTGATATCCTATGTCCCACCTTTCCTGTTGAACTCCAGCCTTGCTCTCCCTGGAGATGTCACCTTAGCAAACAGTTTATTCACCAACTATAATCACCCCAACAATAAAAGCTCTCTTTTCAATAACACTGCATGTCAGGTACTTTATGAAAGTTATAATAAACACTTTATGAAAATCATACTAAACACTTTATGAAAATCATCTCTAGTTGCAAGTTCCCATAGATACCAGGAAAATTAGGTATATCTACACTTTGCTGACAGAAAGTATATCTTAGAGAAGGTGGATGAGCTGTCAAAGGCAGAGCTACGTGGCAGAGATGGAATTCAATGGAGGTATAAATACCTTATAGAATAATTTTCAGTTGGAAATTTCAAAAAGGCGTTCTAGTTACATTGATGTTAAAATCTGGTCTCCGTTTAAGATGAAGATGGCAAAGGAAGATATAATTACAGGGAAGTGGTGAGGAAAGAGCTCATGAAAGAAATTTGGAATGAGATTTTAAAAAGAAATCTGGGACGTTTGCCCAGAATGATAGTCAGAAACCTTAGTTACTGCTTTAGATATTTTTGTTTAAAGAGGTATTTTCCTTCTATCTTTCCTCTGATGTCTCCCTAAAAAAGAGATAAACAAACTTTAAATAAAATAGCGATATCTTCAATAGTAATAATTACCACTAGAAAGATAAATACCATTGAGGAGAGCAGCCATGTCTATCCTTAGTACCTCAATATCTAAAACAATGTCTGGCACATGTGATGCCCTTGGAAAAGATACATTTGTAAAAATACATTCAATACATGAATGGAGTAGGGATATGTATGGTATACCATGCCGTGTTCTAAATGCTTTTCATCAACTACTTCATGTAATTCTTACAACCCTATGAGATAGGTATTATTCATCTCACTTTACTGATAAAGAGCTTGAACACCCAGAGAGCTTAAACTTTTACTCAAGGTCATAAAACTGAGAGAACATACTTTCAAGACTTTTTAGTACGAACAATTTATTACAGGAAAAAGAGAGAATGGTATAATGAACCTCTGTTCATTTTTTAAATCAACATATATAATAGTGAAACAGTAGAAGAACTAAAAAATCTAACTATTTTTGTTCAAGGAGGCCTTTTCCCATTCATGCATAGAGGCTAGGTTAATTTTAGAGCAGAGATTTAATATGTAAAAACAGTAGTCATGTAATTTTGAAAACTAACTCTGGGATTAAAGGGAAAGTACAGTATGTAAACAGCTATGTGTTGCTAAAGATTTCTAGGAGCGTTGTGACCTGGAGAATCTTTGGATAACTTCCATTTGAAAAGAAACACAGGGGCTAGAACATAAGTCAAACAATAACACATGTAAACAGCCCAGGAAATCGACATTCTATACAGACAGTTTATCTGTTCTCTCCAACAAATCAAGGCTCATTGGAACATCAGGACAAAGACATTCCCAACCTTCTTTGACTCATGATGGTGCTCATGTCTGCAGTCAATGGTCACCTCTTGATTGTAACTCCTTTCTCTTTCCCATGCCTTTAACATAAAGAGCCCAAATCTTGCACTAACTTTGGGATGCTATTCTACCATATTCTCAGTCTGCTGGCTTGCTCTCTGAAGGAATCTGCTTTTCGTCCCACCAACTCTCATTTCTCATGTTTGGCTTTTGAGGTGTGAGTTGCTAAACCTGGGTTTGGCTACCCTAACACTATCCTTTTATTTTACTAGATTATTTATGTTACAGCTAGAGACATCATGACATTTAAACTCTAATGGTCACTTCCCATCTCTAAAAATTAAATACTTTTTCTTTACATAATCGTAATACTGATTTACTCACACCAAGATCCAGCTGAGGTACACAGTTTCCTTTATATGTCTTATCTTATGGTAGAAAATCATTGATTTGTTGAAGAGAACAGTGAAATTGTTTCTATAGAATGTTCACCTTCTGGGTCGTTGCTTAACTTATGTTCTAGCCCCTGTATTTCTTGTTAAATGGGAGTTATCTAAAAGTTATGTTTACCCTCGTAACCGTTCCACTATGGAGCAAGAGTCCTGGTTCTCTAGTTTACTGTCAGTGAACGACTAAGGAAATTCATTTAGCCTTTCTGAGCCTCAGTTTCTTGTTTGTAAAAAGAAGCAATAATTCCAAACAAGATAAGAAATACGGAAGTGCTAAAACAATGTTAGAACTTCTAAGACCATCTGAGTTCAAATATCAGGTAGCCACTTACTAACTGCATGACCTCGGGCATATTAATTAACTATTTTTCCTTCATTTTCCTCACCCTAAGATGGGAATCAACCTTGTTGTGAAGATTAAGAAATACAACGTGGGCTTGGCACAGTGGCTCATGCATGTAATCCCAGAACTTTGGGAGGCCAAAGCTGGTGGATCACTTGAGGTCAGGAGTCCAAGACCAGCTTGGCCAACCTGGTGAAAACCTTTCTCTACTAAGAATATAAAAACTAGCTGGGCATGGTGGTGGGTGCCTGTTATCCCAGCTACTTGGGAGGCAGAGGCAGGAGAATGGTTTGAACTTGGGAGGCAGAGGTTGCAGTGAGCCAAGATCAAACCACTGCAATCCAGCCTGAGCAACAAAACGAGACTGTGTCTCAAAAAAAGATCTATATACATATACATACATGTACGTGTGTGTATATATACATATACATATATATTACATGCAAAGCCCTTAAAACACTGGCCTGTATGTAATAGGTTCCACAGTAAACAATCTAACAAAATAGAAAGGTGATATAAATGTTATCAGTATCAATACACTTACCACCGGGGTACTCTTTAAACAGCAGAGAACCTAGGAAAATTAAAATAGAAAATATATAATTGCAGAAGTAGGCTATGTTGCAAGATTCTTAAATGCAGGAACTTGCCCAACCGTTAAGAATAGTTGCCCAACTATTAGGAAAATCTGGGGATTCACCGTGTCTGTTAATGATGTCTCATTTTATGAAGCTT